>NW_024962252.1:74685058-74980262 GCF_019238085.1 Lagopus leucura | reverse complement strand
AAATTACAGCAAAAAAAGAATGCGATTAGAAGCAGCTACCCAAATTGGACAGTAGAAGGAAACAAAACTTCAGAATTACAGAGGAAAAGAGGTGAAAAGGAACCAGCCCATTTGAGATAATATAATGGCATATGTATTTGCCACACTTATGAATAAAGCATTGGCTTATTGCACTCCTAAGGCATACAGATAATCAGGGAATTTAACATGATCCACACATGTGGGCAGAAAGCAAAGTTTATACATAAAAATGGGATCTCGAATATTCTATTCATGCTATTTGTAGAGAAAGAAGGGAAAATAAGGAGAATCGCAACTTTTTTTTCTTTAAAAACCTTTTAATCAGGACTTGGGCAGAGAAAATAGACTTACAGTGCAGCCATTCAGATTATGGGAGATAAGTGTCACTTCATTTATTACTGTCTCTGAAAGGTTTCTAGGCTTCTTTCAAATTTCAATTTTTATCAGCAACTCAATCCACTGGAGCTTGACGTTGGTTTTTATTTTCAGACTCAAACCTTTCTGATACACAGCATTCAAATAATGTGATTTCTTGTTTAAAACAAGCAAACAGGCTTTTAAAAGCAGGTTCTCTTTCTTTAGTTCCTGATATTTTGAAAGGAAGGAAACTCAATATGTATGTTCCAAATGGAGTGGGCGAGTATTTGATGAATGAATAGAACACAGTTCAGAGGTATACTGCTGTAAATAGGATCTCAAAGTACTTTATAGATTTAAATTGGAGAGAAAGATAAAATTAAGAGCCAAGTGAGGAAATAAATTTTATTCACCTCAAAATTGTTGTTTTGGCTTAATAGATGAGAAAGGTGGACAGTTGGACTGGATAATCTTAGAGGTCTTTTCCAAACTTGGTGATTCTATGATTTAAGAAAGGTCTTACATTCAGACACTAGAGAAAAATGAACAAAATCTATATGAAGAGTAATTCTGAATGTTTATTAAACGTGTAAAATTCCCTAAAGGTTCAGCACAATTCATTGGAAATCCAGGATTCTAGTGTGAGGACAAATACAGAAAACTTAGTGAAGAGAAATACTTTGAATCTCTACAGGTGCCAGATAGGCAGAACAGCACTTTCAGGTGTTCTATTAAGATTATAGAGGCAACTGAAAATCTGACTTTCCACACAGATTGAACAGCATTCACTTCTTATGAATCCTGTCATGAAAGAAAGTTCTTCTAACATTTTCCAAAATTTATTTCTCCGGAATTGTTTGGTGTTTTTTTTTGTTTGTTGGAGTTGTTTGGGCGCTTTCAAGGACTATGGACATCCTACTTACTGATAGTCTACCTGCTTACCAGCCATTTTCTAAAGTTATTCATTACTTCATTTGAAAACCTGTGACACTCTTGGTTCACTCTGGTCCTTATAGTATTGTTTTAGACAACCCTACCGTAAATAAGTGATAAAAACTTTCTTTATAATGAATTAGTTTAAATCTATGACCAAACCTGGCTGCCTTAGAGGACATCACTCAGTGCAACCCTGTCTGAAACCACAGTGTCATTTCAGTACTGTTCATACTGATTTTAGCTGTTCTGGACTTCAAGGGAAAATTCTAGTTCTTCGGTAAAGTAGAATTGGCTCACAGACACCATAGCTAAATTTGTTCTGTTGCTCTCCCACTTTCTTCCACTGTTGCTGACTTCAAATATTTGTCAATGTAGGCTAAGATGGACATGATACGTGTGACATCACATGCAGTATGGTGATGCTGCTTACTGACTGTATTCCCTCAGTCTAGAAATAGAGCCTTTTTTTTTCTTTTAACCTTTTTGTAACAGTTACTTGGTCATCTTGTCTGCTGGTAAGCATAGGCAGCCGTCAGGATGTGATACAAAGAAAATCTCCTCTGAATTCTGCTCTCTTCATAACGTGAGCAGTATTCCTGAAGGTGGAATGGAGCAAGATGAGACATGTCATGTCTTGAAGCTTCTACCTTGAGAAAAACAAATCTCTGGTATTCAGTAAAATAAACCACACTGGTTTTTACCTAGGACATCAAAACTACAATTAATGCTTGGTTTGTTAAATGTAAAAATGGTGTATCTTCTGATTGGCATCTGTATGTTAGCTGTGAGGCTAATATTTACAGGTATCCCAACCACTGGTATCAAGAATCCTGATTTTGTCTAATCTTACATTCTCAATACAGTTACCCAGTCTACTAAAAAAAATGATTTTAAATTAATACCACTTCTCTGAGTCTTTTAAGAAAAAGGGAAGGATGGGAAACAAGGGACAGGAAGATACCCCTTATGGTCCATTTGTTCTTGACAATCTCTAACTGACTTATTTTTGTTGACAGCTCTATACATATACATAAGCAGCCTCCCAAACCAAATGTCAGTGCAAAGAACTACATTAAGACCAGGCATAACCAATAACCCATCTATTGGGCCTAATATCTCCTTGTATTGTTGTGATGGAAAAAATAATTCTACTGAACACCAGAGAAAAATCCTCTAATGAATAATGGGTTACACTGTCATCACAGTGGCTCAGTAAGTGCTCTGTACTTATGTTTACGTCACTTCATCAGTTTGCAACATCACAGATGAATGATGCATACCTCTAAAGTGTGTTATGACTGTGCTGGAGACAATCCTGGTAGACCTTCAGCTGAAAAGAATAGTGAGACAGCTCATAGTAGCCCAGCAATGTGAAGGGCTGCATTCTTGTGCTTGTGTACATAACTTCTACAGAGTTCAGATACAAACCACTGGGTTTGGCTGTCACTGAGTGGCAGCCTTGTATCTGACTGCCACATATAGCCTGCAAGAGTGATTAGGAAAGGCACTGATGGAAACCTTCCTCGTTCCTATCACTTCCTGTCTGCCTCAGGTTCCCTGGGATAAAAATAACGAAGTTTCTAATGCGATTAGTAACTTCATTTTTCCTTAAGTTCTGAAAGTTTGGTCTGGTAAAGTCATAACACTAAACAAGATACAGTAAAGATAAGCAGTAGGTAACAATTCTTCATGCATTTATTCTATACACATTTTCACTGCAAATGTCACTACAATAAAGAACCATATAATCATGGCACAAATAAAGAAAGAGCACAGAATACATACTGCAGCCCTCTTAGTGCAAGATATACAATTTATATTTACTGAAGTACAAAGAGTGTACTGAACACTAAGAAATAGATCACCTGCAGTAAGACTGTTTTTCCTCTGATGATATGTTTCCCCAAGACGTGGTGACTCAAGCGTAGAAAGGAAAGAATAACCGGAAAATGAATGAAGAAAAGTATCATAGGAGGAGCTAGAGATCTAAGTTAGTGAAAAGGTATCCTAACTAAGAAATTCTGAGCATGAACTTCAAGTGAAGACAAAAGTCCTAGAATTTAATCCATTTAGTTCATCCAGCGATAAAGCCTCTTGAAAATAAAGGCTGAGTTCCACAAGCTCTGAACATAGCCAGCAACATTCTGTTACACTTATACTGTGTGTAAGAATGCTCTCCTCTGCATACGAATGCTCATTATTTTGTTTAAGAGGACTTACAGGAGAAAGGTTTTAGCTCTCAGTCTTTTAACCTCATCTACAACTGATCATTGTGCTCTCTGCCATATCCTGTTCACCAGCTATTTGGAGCATGCCTCAAGCTCCGTCAGGAACTTGAGCAGGGTTTCAACACCTCTCTCACCTACATTCGTGTTGAGGAATTTCAGCCCAGTCCAAGTACACTTCTCCTCCTCTAATAGGCATTCTCTGAAGCATGCAGGAATTTAAACTTAGACACAAAGGATCTTTCCTTAGCCCCAAATAGGGGTATAATATTTAGGAAGTACTTGCAGATAGTTGGTCACTAGTTCATCGAAACTCACCTGAATTTCAGTCTTTATTCTGATGAAGATAGAATCACACTCCTAGTCTGCTAATGCGTTATTTCCAAAGTGGATCTATGACTTTATGAATTACAGTGAGCTCTCAAACAGAGAAAATGAGCTTGATTTCTAGAGAGTTGCACGTAGTATATGGAAAGATTCAAGAAATAAAAAGGCTGAGTTGTTAAGACCTACTTAGAGCCAGTAACACAGTAACATTCTGATAAAGATCTATGAAATACTGTATCTGTTATAAAAAAAAAAAAAGTGTCAACAGAAAGCTACATAAACTGGAAACAATGTAGAAGCAGAATGTATCAGTAGTAATAAAAACACAGAGGCAATCAAAAGCCCACCTGCTTTCAAAACTGTTTTCAAGGGCCCTAAGAGGGACCAAGCCGAACCTCATTGGTCAAACTTAAATCTAAATGGTCATTGGTCAAACTTAAATCAAATCTAAATCTAATTGGTCAAACAAATCTAAATCCAAAGCCTGCATACTCCTGATACGAACAAAACTATTTCAATTAGGATTTACTGAACATGCCTCTAGAGGTGCAACTTTGAATCTTTCCTTAAAGAGAAAAGATATGTGCCTAGCCAAAGCCTGCCTTTAGCCTCTGGTTGACTAAAATTAGTGTCCGATATAACTCATTTCATTGTCCAGCATTTGCGTGAGTGAACATGATGAAGAACTCATGCAGAGTTGAAGTGCATCAGAGAACACACCTCCTGTCACAGAAGTTCCCCAATATTACATCAATTCCGCTGCTGCACAGAGGAATTTTAAAGTAATTCCTATTTGCTCTGGGCATGTCATAGGACCAGAAAGAGTTCTGGAGAGACTAGAAACAACTAGCAAAATAAGACACCTGAAGCACTTTCTAAGAACAGGTATATTGCAACAGAGTTGAGATCAAGACAGAAACCACTGTCTTTTGTACTCTCTGCTTATCTTTCTGATTCTCATATCACAGCCAGCTTTCCTACAGTATCATGTGAAAAATGGAAGTCCTCCTATAAAGCGTTGATAATTTTGTTGATATTGTATAAGGCTATGGCACCATCTAGCTGCAAACGTGATTTGTTGTTTTTGTTAGCTTTTTTTGTTTAAGTATTTCCAACCCCCCACCCCCCACACACACACTTGAAGCAGCATCTTCTAATACATCTCCCAGCTTCACTTCATCTAGCATGAAGTGCAGAGAGATTGACAAAGCAATTCCTACAAATCTCCTCGTGGCCTAATCTGATTGGCCAGATGTTCTCCAGGTTTTCTGTATGTGCTGGCTTATCATTTGTCTAGAAACTTGTTATAAGTTGCTGCATAAACGCTTAGCTACATGCACTAACTTGGTGGAGAGTACTCAGCTGTCTGGGGATCACTACTAATTGTGAAACTGTACCTAACTTCTATTTCTTCCTTCTCATTCAGAAGATGTAGTGAAATTTTTCATTGGTTTAACTAAAAAATCATGTTATCATGTGAAACAGAAACAAGATTTATGAATGTAAAATAAAGAACAATATTTTTGGGGTAGGAATACGGCTGCTTTTTAAATATTGACAATAACTGTAACAAACTATGCTCTTTTGTGGAAACTTGGAAGTATCTGTTTCTTTGGATCAAATGTAGTAAATAATTCAGCTTCCCAGAAGAAATATGAAGCTTTTCATTTTTCCTTCAACTTCTCAAAAGTGACAAATACATTTTCATTTGAAAACATAACAAAACACTATAATATTCAAGTTTAAAAAAAAAAAGAAAATGAAACATTTCCCTTAACAGGGAGCCAAGAGAAATATTCTTACTTAATAGAAGATGGTGTTTTGTCTTTCTTCAAATAGATAGTGATTTCTATGTTAACTTAAGCCAACATTCCTTCTTTTTCCTTTTCTGGAACACTTTTTCCAGCCATCAAATGAAATCAAATACCATGTTATTTCACCAACTGCACAAAGAAGGCTAGAGACACATCAAGACATATTAGTATCTTCATTGCTCTTGATTTATTTCCCAGAAACATGGCATAAAATAAGTAAAATTTGACATTTTAAAGATTGGTCTTTAATGCACTCAATGGCCTTGCAGTCAGAAAAAAATGCCTGTGTGGTAATGGAAAGGTCTTCATGAATGAGCAATCACTGTATTAGGGAACATTATTACATTTAGTGGAAGAACAGGGAGTTTTTTCCTTTGTCAGCATTTGTCTTAGAAGAAACAACGCATACCTTAGAGTACAGAAGACAGATTGAGGGTTTTCTCTTTTTTAGTATTTTAAACATGATAGCTTTCTTGTTTCTTCATAATATAAATGCAAGATTCAGACTTTTCTTTCTGCATTATTATTAAAGATCCCTCAGAAAAGTTGAAATGGCAACCTTAGCACAGTTGCAACTGTGCTTTCTCAGCATGCAACTACCTCCTTCACATAGCTCTGGTTGGCACTTAAAATGATTTATTTTAGAAACTGAAGGCAGAAAAAGCAGAAGAAAGAGATCAAAACACCATCACCTTAAATCTCATGCTCCAAGCCTCAGAGGCTGCTACCACAGCATGACAAAATGTGCACATGCTCTCCCCAACTGAGTTTTCTGTTGGCAATTAAACAAGCAGAGAACCAGTCATAGAGTTTTAATTAAGCACACCGTAGGCTGTTGCTATATTATGGTAAGGTGAGCTGTTTGAATCAGAGGAGTGGCAGCTTTGCATTTTATCAGCTCTACTGACTTGGAAAGTTAGACGTTGATTTCCGAATTCCAATAGCTGCAAATATACAGATGCTTTCCTAAAGCTTAGTGAAGTTATTGCTTTCTCCTTTCAATGCATGAATGCATTGACAGGTCTAGTCTTTCAAGCTCTACTGTTGAAGTCCACCAGAAGTGATAGAAAATTGGAGAAAACTTTCAAATAAGTCATGTGTTCTTCTCAACTTTCAGAAAGGTTTAGTCCTTAACCACTCACAATTCTTCCAGACTAAGCAAATAAGGGTAACAGCTAATTTACAAGTAGCTTTTTAAAAATATATATAGAAAAAGTAGTAGTAATTTCAAGAGAGGTTGTGCAATTTTGAATCCTGGTTAGTCAGACACTGCCCAGAAGGTCTATGTAAGCTGTCCCCCCCCCCCCCCAAAAAAAAAAAAATTAACAGGAATAGCCAGTTCCTTTCTCTACCTCTTTCCATTGATGAGTTCTTGATTCCCTGTTTGCCACGTAATAAATCCTTACTGTGTGATACAGTCTCATGTTAACACCATGCAGATAGATCCCAATTCTGCCTGGCAGAGACCTCATTATACCATATTCTGAGCAGTCATGTACACATGCTTATATGCTTTTTAGTGCTGGGTGGTTAAGTACTACTTATAAGCTCCTGCTAGCTGAAGCGAACTAGCTCTGATACTTAAACTTGGAAAGATGTATCTTCAGTTTTGAGGCCTTTACACTATCACTTAAGTCAAGATAGGGATACTAGATATTTGGGAGATAGTGTGTGTGTTTATTAATACAAGGAGTCTAAGCAATGGAAACAACGCCATTGTCCACTCCTAAATGATTGAGTTGTGCTGAAGTAGTGATTATAAGGAGAGTATGTGTTAGCCACATGCTGCTCAGGAAAGATAAAGGCAGAAGAGTAACTTAGCATTGAATAATGTATAAAGTTATAAAGAAATGAGGGCAATTAATTACTTAGACAGGAGCCCAGAGAGGTTCTAGAAGTCTCTGTCCTTGTTGAGTCTCAAAACTCAGTTCCAGGCCCCCCCCTGTTAGAAGCACTGATACCTCCCACTAAACCAGGTTGCCTAAAGCCCCCTTTAGCTTGGCCTTGAGAACACCTTCAGAGAGGCAGCATTCACAACCTTGCTGAGTATCACAGAAATATAGGGGTTGGAAGGGACCTTCAGAGACCATTGAGTCCAACCCCCCTGCCAAAGCAGTAACCTGTTTCAATGTCTCACCGCCCTCACAGTAAATAATTTCTTCCTAGTATTTAGTCCAAAACTATCCTCTTAGAGCTTAAAGCTGCTTCCTCTCACCCTATCACAACAAGCCCTTTATAATGCTACAATGAAATGGAAAGTGTCATGATAATAGCAGAGCAGCAAAGCCTTCAGCTGCAGCAAATGAGAACACCAGCCACAGAAATGAAGAAAAAGAACTGCTTACCTTTAGAAAATCACATACATGCACCTCCAGCAACAGATGCCCTTGTTTCCCCCTGCCAGCCCTTAAATGAGGTCTGGGAAGGGGTGGATCCTGACTCCACCCCTTCCAGTCACTCAGGTGCATTGCATGCACCTGAGCTCCTCCCGAGTGGCCCTGCCTTCCCACCAGGTGTTGAAATCACTGTTTCAAGCTATGACTTAGCATTTTCACTATACCCTTTTAAAAGTCAGCTACTGGAAGGCCACTGCGAGGTTTCTCTGGAGCTTTCTCTTCTCCAAGTTAAAGAGCCCCAACTATCCCAGCCTGTCCTCATAAGGGAGGTGTGCAAGCCCTCTCATCACCTTCATAGTCCTCCACTCAGCCTGCTCCAACATGGGTACAAGCTCATCCTGGTCTAGAAGCAGACAACCCTCAAGGTCTTATTCTGTGGCTCTGTATAATAAGTGATAGGATAATTAACATAAGTTTAGAGAAAACTGAGAAAAGAAGTGCAGTTTGGATAACCTAGCATATCAAAGAATACGATGGTCAGAGAAAGATAATACTGAAATAACAGTTACTATTTTCCATGCAGAAATTGGTTAGGGAGAAAAAATGAAGGGGAAAAAAAAAAAAAAAAGATACCTGGAAAACAGAATGAAATGTACTAAATTTAGAAAATACAAATTTTGCTATTTTTTAATATTGTTTGAGAATATTTTTCAGTAAAAAAACCTGTTTGTTTAGAGAAATTACGTAAGTTTGCTTTAAAAAATAGTGCCTGGTGAAAAACATAATTAAAGAGATGAGGGCTCACAGAAAACAGTAAGCTGGTTAAGAACCATCTGAAATATCAAAGAGCATTTTGCTGAAAAAGAAGAGCTAGGAAAAAATGACTAGCAAAGGTCTTCAGGATATGTCATTTTTGGTAATGATGCTGGTTCAGAAAACTGATACTCTGAAATTTGTTGCATACACTTTGGTCTCATCAGTAAACCAGAGGAGTACTGAATATCAATAAAAACCGGATTACCATGAAGCTCTGTGTAATAGAAATAAAATTAAGTTACACAAAACAGGTCATGCATGTGCAGCATTAATTATTGCTTGTTCCTTGTCAACCAAATGATAGAACTTGTGTTTACTCATCATGGCTTGCCTATTACCACTAAGACAAAACAGTATCTAAAAGACAAACATATCTTGGGATCATGTTCTGAAAGAGAAATCTATCACCAAATGTACTGAGAAAAGATTAGTTTAAATATGTCAGGGAGAGTTCATATTTGAGATGCTGCTTCAATGTATCGTAGAATGTAGTATGTATCCTAGTTTAAGTAGTGACACAAGTGAAGAAAGTTGTTTTCTTCTTAAAACTGGAAAGGAGCAAACAGAGTTATGTAGAAAAATGATCAATGCTTGTGCTATGGCAGTTCTCTGGACTCTCAGTGCCAATTGACAAGTGGCTGAGGGCCTCCAGAAACAATTCAGTCAGAAGTAGCAACGCTTACAGGGCACACTGCTCCTAAAGAATTGTAAGAACAGTTTTAATCACCCAAAAGCAAAATTAATTATGGCAGAACAAGTGCCCAGGAGAGGCTTTCGAATTTCCTGCTCACCATAACAGCACATCTAAGAAGAAGACCGCAGATGAGGCACGTTCCATTCATCTGTTCTGACAAGTGGTACACATGGACAGAAATCAGGAGAGAGATGTGTATAAGACAGCTGTCAGCTTGTGCACAAACTGTGACAGGTGAAAGTTTATAAGTCCTGTAGTCATTGGAACTCCTTGGCTCTAAACCAGATTCTCAGCAAGAGTAAAGGTGCAAGTTTGTGATGTGGCCATCTCCAACAGCTGGCGACTCATTCAATGACTCTCAGAGTCCCTTCCTGTACCACTAAGTTTCATAAGGAAAAATCTTAAGTCAGTTTTCCCCCTTCTCCTTTTTTTCTCTCTGCCAGGTACCTCTGTGATAATTAAAGTTCATAGTTACTGGAAAAGCAGACAAAAATGTGCTACCAAGTAGTGAAACAGAAAGAATTACAAAAGTCTCAACATCATAGTAACTCAGTCACTTGAAAAAATAAGCAGAGTACAAAATGCTAGTGGCTTTTGTCTTGGTCTTAACTCTGTTGCAATATATGTGCTCTTAAAATTACTTTTACACATTCTCATTCTCCAGTCTCTCAGTCTGAAAAAAGTCTTTTTAAACTTCCTCAAGACTGAGTTAATATTTTAATTATAAATAAATTAGTAAGAGTAGGGGCATATCCTACTTATTTTCCAAGGACAAACTTTTTTCTTTAATTTTGCTTGAGAAAAATTGGATCAAAGAGCTCAGTACTCTGTAGCCCTTTTTGCTCATGCAGTCATTTACCAGTGCAAGATGATTGCAAATTACTGTACAAGGCAAAAGCCAATGATGAAGCAACTGCTTGGATTGTATTTCTACTTGAAGGACTCCCTGTTCCCCCCTCAGGCAACAATTGTATTAACAAAATAAGTGAGTTGTTCAACAGTGTAGTTCTTCCGAAGCAGCAGACTGCTGAATTGCCTTTATCCAAGGATGTGTTCCACTGAAAATTTTTCTGAAGTCCAAATTTTACGCTTTTTCTCAGAATTTATCTGTAGTTGTATTTTAGTATATTTTTTCCTTTTTTTTTTTTGCAAATATATAAAAAGAGAATATATATGGCAGGAAAAAAAAATTGTTAATACAATATTTAAAGTGTTAATACAGAAATAAACAGAGAAAAGATGCTTTTGAGATGTTCAAGTTTATAGACCAAAGATGATAGACTGCAATTAGCCAGAGATTAGAAGGTTTCATTTCAATATTAAAGCTATGTTTTGTCTTAAATATGTTAAATTTGCTTAGTTTGGTTTTGGTTTTCCTTGCATACTGTAAACTGTAAGGGGAATGCTTTATTATATTTATGTTTAAGGTTATAGTTCTCTATGCTAGTCAAATATTTTGACAGCACTATCAAACTTATTGAAGTTTCCTGATAATTTCTTTGTGGTGACCCACAATTAGTTAACAATTTATAGAAAGTGGAGCCAGTCCTGCTAGGACCAAGACCTGCACGGCTCTTTTTTATTTTTTTTATGTTTTATTTTTACCTTTTCCCAACTTCCTTGGCTATTTTCCCACTACATATCTTGCCAAGTCTTCAGGAGAGGTATTGTCTTCTCTGGTGTGGATGTGGAGCCCAGGGCTCTATGGACATTCACCTCTTCATAGAAAAGTGTATTAGCATGAGTTCTTTAGTATGATTTTCAATTGATAGGATTTTAGTGGGTGTTTCTGTGTGCTCATTCGTATTCTTTCATTTACCCGCAGGTTTTGTGCTGTTCCACTACCAACCAAAGTGGGCATTCCCTATCCTTCCAGAATGTGCCAAAGTACGAGTACAATGGAAATACAAACCCACAGGTTTGTAGACCCACAAGGCTGATTTGTGATAGCAGGTGCAGACTGCAAAGCAATCATTAGGTCATTTTCCTAATGCAGGAAATTAGGAGTTCAGACACCTGCACTCCGTTTTCTACCCTACACTCAATCAGTTTGTGGAGCTGTGTTAGGTGTTACGATACATATTGGTGTCTGGTGACAGATAAAAGGCTTTTACACAAATGTGCTGTGTCAGTTCTACTGCAACTTTACTTCTTCCTCACCCTTAGGAGAAAAATAAATGAAACATTGGCACAGTTAATAAGTGGGCAGCTGTTGCAGCTGCACTGTAGGCTGGGACCTGCAGGATCTCAGATACCAAACTACAATAATATCCTGATTTGAGCTGGGACAGAATTGATTTTCCTCAGTAGCTGGTATGCTGCTATGTTTTGGTTTCAGCAAAAAAAACAATGTTGATAACATACCAATGTTTTAGTTGTTGCTGATTGCTGTTGTACAGAGCCAATGATGTACCAGTTTTCAGCTTCTCATATTGGCCTGCCAGTGAGGGGGGTGAGCGGGCACAATTCATTGGGAGAGGACAGAACCAGGACAGCTGGCCTAAACTGGCCAAAGCAATGTTCCATAGCATATGACATCACATGAAAAAACAGGAACACTGTGGGGAGTTGGCTGAGAGGACAGCCTCAGCCTGGGGACTGGCTAGGCATTAGTCAGCAGGTTGTGAGCAATTGTGTTGTGCACTGCTTGTTTTGGAAAAAAAAAAGTATATAAAACTATTATTTCTCATTTCCTTTTCTATATTAGTAGATGTTTTTTTAATCTTAACCTACAAATTCTACCTTTTTTCCCAATTCTCTCTCCCATACACTTGGGGAGAGAGAGTGAATGAACGACTGTGTGGTGCTAAGCTGCCTGCTGGGTTAAGCCCCAGCACATCAGCAGTAAAAGTGAAGAGATATTCCTATTTCATATCCTTGAGGGCTTTTATTATTAAGTCTGTGTTTCAGCTATCTTGTCATTCCTTCCAAAACCACATCAATGGTGCACTATAAGCACAGAGCTAATGTTTCTATGCTAGAAGTAAAGCAGTAACTCCAGAAGCAGAACAATTTTATCAGTGCTTTGCTGCACTCACACAGATGATCTCCATTAGGATGCAGATGCTGTTGCACTATCTCTATGCCTCTCTTGATCTGAGCTGGCACCACTGCAGATACAGGCTATGTACCATGTGATTTTATCTGCCCTGTTATCTTCAGCTTAACAGGGTCATTGCCCTGCTGCACTGTACAGTATAGTTATTGTGTTTAATGTGAAAAGAGTAGAGTCATCCCCTGAAAACCTTGCTGACACTACATGCTGCTTTTTAAGCCTTAAGATATGTAAACTGAAAAAGGACTTTCTCTGAACAGCCAACAAACGAGGCACAAAGTTTGAGTCACCTCTGATTCACCATTCTTTACTGGAGAGCGAATCTGACCTATGCAGGTTTCCTGTTCTCTGTAACTTTGCCAAAGTTCAAAGTAAAAGCGTATAATGAAGCTCTCATCAGTGAGTGAATGTAAAATAAATTAGGTTACTATAATTAAATATGAGGATTTAATCAGACTCATCAAATCAAGGTTCCTTCAAAAATGGAGGGAGTAAGAACCACAAAAGAAAGTTATTTTGTTTAGCTATTGGTTCTTGTGGCTACAAAATTAATAACTGTTATTGGGATGAGTGTGCCTATTCTAGCCAAAGAGAGGTATAGGAAGAGCCAAATTGTTTCCAGGTTGTAATTAATGTAGACAGTGCAGCCTTCTGAAATTACAGGTAATGAGGTTGTAAACAATCCTTTTTCCTGAAGGCAGGACTGCACACAAGAGAAAAATTAAGTATGAAGTCACATCACTTGTTCAGGTGACATGAGAGGGACATCTCAGTGCTGCAATTAGAGGCTGTAACTTTTGAAATACATGAAAATCTGATATTTCAGATAGCAAACTTTCTAACAGAGGCCACAATTGACACACTGCTAGTAATTTTTCTTCGTGGCTGGTTTTTTTTGTTTGTTTTTGTTTTTTGGCAGTGGTGGTGTTTCGTTTTTGTTGTCTTGTTGTTTTTTGTTTGTCTGGGGGGGAACAACCTTCCCCCCAGTTCCCATAACTCTGAGCATCTATTCCTGCTTTGATAAATTGTCACGTGTAAATATGTTTCTCTCACTCACCAATTTCAGATGCACAGTTGGCAGAAGGCAGATTTGCAATTTAAAGAAAAGATTAGAAACAAAGGCTAGAAAAGGACAGTAGAACAGGTGAGCAGAAGCTGAGAGAGGAATTTAAGGGAATGGAAAATACAAGAAAGAGACTAAACATTGAGGATACTTATGTAAGGGAACAAACAAAGAGTGTTCAAAGATGGATGTCAAAACTAGGGCTACTTTTTCCCTAAGTACTTGATTTTGCAACTGTAAGATAGGGACTGGCTGTGGAGGACAATAGCCTGTCATTGTGGTATTAAATTTCAGAGGAGGAAAGAAAGAAAATAGAGGAAAACAGCATTAATCCAATAGGGTGTTGATTCCCAGCAGTGGACACATGAAACAACAAGGCAGTAACTGCATCCTTTTGTCAGCTCAGATCCCACTGAACCGTCACACTGACGGTCTTTCCTTCACCTCTTCCATGCCTGTTTAAAGCAATCTGGCTTTCAAGAGGGATTGTGTTGTACTGCAGGGAGAAATGCAATTATGTGGAGAGAGACTGTCTTGTTAAAGCATGCTGAAATCTTATGGAACAATTACACATTTTAACTGAAAAATGCAAAATCCTTCTAGAATGTTACAGTCATTCAAGTCTCAAGGTTGTGTGACTGCTTGAACGTAGGTGCCATTTCCAGCTGTTCATAAAATCTAAGGTAAATACTAAAATCTAATGTCTTAGTCCCACATTTTCTGCTTTGTCCTCACTCATTTCTCCTTCTTCTCCCCATTTTTTTTGCCATGCTGCATTTACCAAAAGTGCTCAGCCTTCCTCATGAGTATCATGAGAATGCCACTTGGAAAAGGAAGACTTACTCAAGATAAAGTCATTTTCTTTGGTCAGAAGAAGAAACAAACTTGTAAACAGCCACAACACAAAACCTCTTTGACTCAAAATGATGCTGCCAAGAGAGCAGAGCTTTTGCTGCACTGATATTGGAGATAAGTTACCAGATTGCGAAAACAGGCAAAGCTGCCAAGCTTAACAAAATAACAACAAAAAAGGCATTCCACTGTCTAAGAGGACAGTCTTTCCAGCAAACAAAAGCCCACTCAAGTCAGTATCAAACCAGCCTATTCCACTTTCATGTTTTGTTTTATAATTAATTTTCCTTCTTTTGTAGCTTTACAGTCAGAGGGTTTGAAGCTGAAATAACTGGGTCAGGAGACAAAATTTCTAGGGCCGAGAGCCTAATGAATCACTAACTACAAAGAAATACAAAGCCAATAGAATGCTTTAAATGCATTTTCTTTGGAATAAACTCACTTTCACTTCTCCACAGCAAACTATTTCAGAGACTCAGTAGATAGCCAGTCACAAGGCCTGACTAATTACCAGAATGGGTGAAAAGCTTTAGAAAAGCAGGTACTACCAACAATATATCCTTAAATGTAGCAGACATAGTTGTTGTAAGTTTTGCAACTTCTGGTCTGATGGCTTCTCTGAGGTTAGATTGAGTACTACTGTTTGGACAGGTACCTCTCCAGGGCTTGATTTTCTGTAACCTAATAGACTATTTGTAGTCACTTACGTGAAGGTGAGTGGCAGGAATGAGAAGAGCAGAACTCTTTTCCCTTTCCCTTCATCTATGTGACTAAACAATGCATAAAAAGGTAATTACCCTCTGTTTGAAAACTGAAGGAAAGCTTTCTGTTACATTTTGAATATTTTTTGAAAAACAGCTTACAGAAAACGTTGGGAAGGGGAGATCAAAGGAGAGAGTGAATCTGCAAACAGATCTTTCCTGTCTTTCTTTTACACGATTATAGCCAGAGATGTAAGAGGGAAATATTCAGTGAGATTACATTTGCTTAACCACTGTTCTCTATTGTGATTTGCAGTATCTGAACAGAACTACAGTGTCTGGGGGATGTGAAATGACAGAAATATCTCTGGGATGTTAAATAGGGAAATACAACATCTGTAAAAATATAGCCTTTGATATAAACTTCCACAAAACAATAATGCCAACCGCCCACAAAGATGCCTTGATGTTGCTTCTAATTTCTTTTATTTTGCTCTATTTTTATGTCTTGTAACTTTTTAATTTGATAAAGATCATTTGATACAAATTAACTTTCTGAAAATGTTGTCTGTTACAGTTTAACTTGCTTTGAGGGAATGCTTAACTGACTGGAATTTTGCTCGTCTAACAAAGTAAGCCAAGATATAACCACAAAGTAAATACTTACCTAGGTAGACTAGGACACTGGTTACTGGTGTGAAAGTTGAAAGGCAAATACACATCACTATTTAGAAGTGATTTTCAAGTTGCATCAAACATTTCCAGCACACACATACAAAAAATGTCTTGAAGGTCTATGCTCTTGTGGATTGCATTGTTGGGATGTCAAAAAGGGTTTTTTGTTGACACTACTGCGCTTCCTTAATGCAAATGTCATGGGAAATATCTATCATATATCATAAGATCATATGTCAAGCCAAATAAATGGAAGAGAGCGTATAAACAGGAGGGGGAACGGCTGTTTACAAGGGTGGGTAGTGATAGGACAAGTGGGAATGGTTTTAAACTGAGATGGGGGAGGTTTGGGTTAGATATTAGGAAGAATTTTGTCATACAGAGGGTTGTGAAACACTGGAACAGGTTGCCCAAGTAGGCTGTGGATGCCCCGTCCCTGGAGGCATTCAAGGCCAGGCTGGATGTGGCTCTGGGCAGCCTGCTCTAGTGGTTGGTGACCTTGCACATAGCAGGGGGGTTGAAACTAGATGATCTTTGAGGTCCTTTTCAACCCAGGCCATTCTATGAGTCTATGAAATTGATTGCTGTTCCAAACATAGGGATGAAATCTAAAAGAGTAAAAACAGCAATGATACTGGATAAATGGTAGAGCTAATGAGGGTAGAATCAGCTCCCACTAAGTTAAGCTGAGAAAGGGATTTGCCTAATCTTTCCTTTGATTATATCTGCATCAATCTTATTTGGTGGGGCTGTTCTACATCACTACATTTATTCTTTTTACATTTTCACAGGACGTAAACGTGATAAGCATCCAATTAGACAAGCAAAGTTGTTGTGATCAGCCCATAAATGACCTGCTCATCAGCAATCTTATGTAAAGGGTGAAACTGTGCAATTTTGCTCCAGATAAACAAAAGCTCAGCAGTTGTCATTCACAGAACTTGTAGATATAAAACAGGAATGCTAATAGTGCCACTGTTCTTCAATTGTGCCATTCTGAAGGCTTGACAGTACTATTTCATTTAAAGGAAAGAAGTCAAAAGAGAAAGAAAAAGCTGTACAGAAATGAGTTTAAGCTCACAGCAAATAATATTTCCCCTTCCTGCCATACCTCCCTCCCTTTCTCCCTTTTTTCTCTTCCTCTATTTCCTTCCCTTGTTTTCCTCCTTTTCTTTTCCCACTTTTCCACTGTATATCACAATCTTTTTTTATGCATTTCTTACTTCCCTTTCTGTAGTGTAGCTGTGCAGAAGTATTGACGAGTAAGTGTAAACTTAGCTTTATTTTGAACAATCAGTTGGATTCCTTGATATTCTACCGCCATTGTACACTATATACTGCTTTCTCAAACAGAGAATGCCAACATTTTTATCTTTCTGAGTTTAGCAGCATTAAATTAACATTTATTATTACCATTATTGAAAGCAGAAAAATTGGAAGACATGAAAGAAAATACAGAAGGAGGAGTGGAAAGAGGAAAGCAAACTACAACTCAATCTTCTGCTTTATCAACTACCTAGGATTTCTCAACTGCAGACACAAGTAATTACACAATGGTGTTCTTTGAATTGAAAAATGTTATGAAATGAATGTTATGAACAACTGTGAGATGTTTTAAGGCAGTTCTGCCCTTATGTTTAACAGTGAACCTCCAGCAGTAGTTCCTTTAAAGAAGGGCCTATGTTGCTTATTAATAACAGATGCCAAGACTGGTGATGTTCTGCTTGCATGGAACAGGCAAAAAAATGAAAGTGTTTTTTCAATTTCTAAAAGTTATTTCCTGCTCAAATACCAGGAAGTCAGATATGCAGGTTTTCCCTCATCTCATCCTAGACAAGAATTTCTGTAGTCTGTCCTTTCTTTAGCCGCAGTACAAGACCTGGCAGTGTTCCAGCCACACGTGAGGACAAGTTCACATTCTACACTTTGCCCTGTAGCCCAAAGTTTCATAAGGTGTTGAGAAACAACTCTCAGTGTGTGCTTAGTTTGGTTAACAAGGCAATCATGACTCAGTGTAACAGGTCTATCAGCTCACATAGTGCTTTCTCCTTTACCTTTCTATTATTATTTCATGATTAAAAAGCATTTAAAAATTTATCCTTATCTGAAACACCAGAGTAGTCCAGCACTTCATATTTTTGTATTGTTCTGAGATAAACTCTGAGATACACACAGAACACTCATATATGTGTAGCGGACTCTGTCCTTTGATTGCCAATGTAGGTGTGATGCTTCTTGGTCAGCACGCTGACTTTTGCGAGTGGCACACTGCAGTGCCTTGAGAAAAGCTCTGTGCAACTGTGCAGAATTAGACTGGAAAGGTGTTAAGCATGTTAAGCATGAATTCAGCAAAATCTTGAAGTACACAGCAGATTAGACTTCTGTAATCTAGGGTCCACGAAAGTCAGACAAGAAAGCAGCAGTGGTAAGGGCAGGAAATTGCACTCTTGAGAAGTCGCACTATGGAATTACTCTGTACCAAACACCAATGAAAGTCTGCATAACGTATGGAAGACAACTGAAAGCCTAGTGGCAAGAGTCTCCGTGGATCCTAAAACTGCCTTGAACAACAATCTTGAGCTTCACTAAAGTGCCACTGCTTTTTTCAGTTAGATGTAGATAAGTATTTTTTGCCATGATGGAATGTCACACACAGCTTTGGTTACAACGCAAGGGCATCACACTGCACAGTACCTCAGCTTAAATACATAAATCTCAAGCCTCTAATTCCTCACTGAGTACTAGTTCTTCAGATAGCTGCTGAGAGAGGCAAAGAAAATCAACCTCCAACCACTGTCTCAGTTGTGCAAGAACTTTCACTCTTCAGAACATACGATAAGACTGTATTCCAGTAAATTCCAGTAGAATGGAATTATCTCTTACACAGATAAATCCTTACATTTATGCTGCTGTTGTGTTTTTCTTTTTTAAATTCTAGATAAGCATTTCTGTCAACAGTAGCAACTTCTGAGAGTGAGTTGTTGCCTTTGGAGGTGTAAAAGCTGATTTTATGCTTGTTTACTGAGAAATGCCTACACTTACACATAATAAAACCCAAAATATCTTCACGTATGCAAAGACATTTCACTTTTAACTTTCTTGACATGTACACCTCTACTGTATTACAGATGTAAGTCAAGCTTAATACAGTATTTAAATAAAATAACTCTAGAACCAGTCCCTTTATTGAAGATAAAAATAATTAAAGGAGAATCCTGTGGACTTTTTAACAAAATATAATTTTTGGTCCCTATCTCAAGTTGTAATTAATTTTGATCTTTATGCATTTTATTTTTTTTTTTTTTTGCAATTGAAATATTCACTTAAACAATTATTGCATTCAATAGAAAGCTAAATTCCTTTCTGTATTTCAGCCTTAATTATCATTATCACTTGCTGTTTACTTAAAGTCAGGAAATCCTCTAATTAGAGTTATTTCTGCTCTACAGGAAAAGGTAACCCTTCACATATGCAATGTAAATGTAACCATCAAGTTTGCTTCTGCATTTTTTGAAAATTATAAATAAAATCAGCATTTACCTTGTTATCCTCTCCATTGTTTCAATCTGTGTATGCATTCCCTCGAAAGTACCTCAAAAATCCCATGCTGATGAGAATGGTTTCAAGATAATATTTGGCCATGTCACATATCATTCAAATCCATATTTGTTTTCAAAGGCCTTCAGATTTAAAAAAGAAAATAATATTGCATTAAACCTTGAGATCTTCCTACCAGGTTACATTCAGTCTACAGACTGAACAAAGTCTAAATGCCAAAGACTGAATTAGACATAAGAAGACATTTCGCTAAAGATTAAGGATTTAAGTATAACCCAATTAAGGGTATGAATCTGTAACAATACATGTAACTACACCTTGAAATAATAGCTGACACAAGCAATTATAGGGTCTAGACAATCACATATCAGGTATTACTGAAAGCAGGATTTCTCATTCACATCTCAGCAAGTTATTCTTAATGTCTTTGTAGCATAAGAAATTGGTAATGGAAAATGACATGATTTAAACCAGGAGATTTATCACAGGAGCAGCACGGTGCATAAGTTGTACTCTCACCAGCTACAGCAATACAAAAGCTGCAGCATTTCAGTGCTCAGAGCAGAAGAAATCATGTACGGAAATGTGTCTTTCAAAAGTGTAGCCAACAGAATGAGGGGAAACTTTTGGGGAACTGTGTCCTCCTTTCAGGTATGAGACAAGTTCAGAACAACCTCACCTTCAGTCTGGTCATGTGAGAGCACAGGCAGCTGGTATGTACCAGGATGGTGGGCCACAGGGCACTTCTTCCTAAGATCCCATTCTTGTATAACGGTGGGAGTGGAGGGGAGAGTGCTGGGAAACCAAAATGTTAGTTGGTTTTTGCTAAGTTTGTTGCAATGTCTCATAAAGACAGAAATAAAAGTTCAGTCTTTTGACAAAGTTTTACCTTGTTCCCTTGTAAGACAGAGATTGAAGAGGAAGTCTTTGCTTTCACAGGAAACGTTCTACTGCTGATAACAGGATTTCTGGTCCTCAGCCTGTCGCTGTGGGGACTTCTTGGAGTAAGCTGTGCGAGCCCTTCCATCAAGCACCTTACACAGCCGTGCTCAGGGAGGCCCCACATGGCCTGCAGGCCTCGGGGCTGCACACGTGCATCGCGTGAAGGGCCGGGGTAAGGGCGGGGACAAACAGATGACAAAGCGGTCGGTGGAGGCTTTGCCCTCGCCAGTGCGGAATGCGGGGCTCCCGAGCGACATCTGGGACCCTGCCCCGCGTGGGCCGGCTGGACCTCGGCCTCCGGGCACCTCACTGCTCACCACTCGCCCCAGGGGACCGGACTACAATTCCCAGCGTGCAGCGCCGCTTCTGCGGCCGCTCTGATTGGCCGCCGCTCCTCCCCACGTGACGGCAGGCGGTGTCGCGGTGGCCGTGCCGGTCCCCCCCCCCCCGAGTGTCGCGGGCCGCATGGCGGCGGCGTGGGGGCGGCGCGGGGGTCCCCTGCTCCTGCGGGGGGCGCTCGGGGCGGCGCAGGACCGGGCGTGCAGCACCGGGGCGCCCGTGCGGGCACCCACCGGCGCGGCTCGAGCTCAGGTGAGTCCGCGCGCAGGGCTCCCGGGGATCGGCTTTGTAATGAGAGTGGTGCGGCGCCAGGTGTGCCCGCAGGGGCTGTGCCTGGTGGTCGGTGGGTCTTCTCCCGGAGCGGCTGTCTAAGGCGGTCCCGCCGGCGGATGCCTGACCTCACAGGCAGAGGTTGCAGCTGTGAATCCTGACGCTGTGTCCTGCGGGTAAAATTGAGGGGACGTAAACTGTGGGGCGCTGCTGGTGGTGAGCCAGGCTTCCCTCGGTACGCTTTGTGCGAGTTCTGAAAGTTTCCCTGAGTAACTGTGGGCAGAGTAAGGTCCCCGTGCCGTCACTGCCGCTGCTGAGGTGGGTGCCACGGGGATCTTGGCTTCGCCCGAGATCACATTGCAAAAACGGTGTTAAGTAACTTGCATGGGAAAGATGAGTGGATAATAACGGATAATAAGTTTGCAGTCCGCAAACTTAGCATGACAATACGTCAGTTCCGTGCCCTTACTTTGCTGAGATCAAATTTGAGCTGCCCCAAATCAAAATTAGGGGTGGTTATGTTCTGAATAGCCATGTGAGCTGTACCACGGAACTGTTTCTTCAGCCCCTCACGTGAAGTAAACAAAGGTGTTGTGTGTTGTTCAGTTCCAGCTTCTCCCACTTTCACTTCAGATCCCTCAGATACATTTGGTTTCTTGGTGCCCAAATGCAAGAGAAAAAGCTCCGCGTTGAGGCACAGCCATCTATCAGAGGCAGGGTACGACATCCTGACTAATCCACTGGTGGTTTATTGATTTTTCTTTCGATTGCATGGCTGGCTTCAGCAAGCACACTGTAACCTAAAGCTGCCAGTCTTGTGTCACCAGAATTGGATGCATTCACTACCACTTACTTATTTACAGAAAGTCAAACAGATTTGTACATTTTGTTGAACAGTTACTTGGCTCAACGACCTACAAAAGTTAGTTGAGGTTTTGTGTCTGTTTTTTTTTTTTTCCTCTAAACTAAAAATTTTAATAAATTCTGATTAGAATTAATTCTCACAGAATGGTTGGAGGGGACCTCAAAGATCACCGGGTTACAAATTCACACCATGGGCAGAGTTGTAACCACTATCTCAGGCTGCCTAGGGCCCTATCCAGCATGACCAGTTACTTTCTATAAATCAAGTGGCTGTAGCACACAGTCAGGAATATTTTTGGAAAAGCTTGATTTTACCACGTATGTCTGAAACCCCTATATCCTTTAGGAGAAAAAACCACAGTGGTTGAGAGTATGAAAGTGATTGGGAGATTTGTTTATGTGGTAACAACCAATGACAAGTGTGCTGGAATACTTGCTAAAACCTTGCAGGTCACAGCAACCAAGCCAATGCAGAAGCAAAGATAGTACAAACTTCTTATGATATGTGATAAATATCTGGGAAGTTGATGGTAAATGGCTTAGGAGTAAAACCCAGAACTTGGCTGGACTATTACTGGACTGATTAGTCTACATGATAAAACATATTCATATCTTAGTATTTATGATACAGTTGCCAGCCAAGTCAACAGTTTGAATGTTCTATTGCCAAGGGTAGAATCCTTTTTTGAAAGATTAGATAATGGCAGGTAGCAACAGGTACTCTGAGAGCCCCTTTTCCTGCATCTCTGGTTGTGTGAATCACTCCAGAAATGGTTTTACAGTTAACAGTGGAAGGTCTAATGCCAGCCTGTCATCTTCTGCACAAGATCATATATATCTAAATGATATTCTTGAGTAAGAAAGTATTATGTAGGATTATGTATTTCAACTAAAAAATGGTATATTTTCCTATATAACTTTTTATTGTAAGCAAGAAGTTCCTGGGCAAAAATACAATGAGGAAGACAGGATTCTTAGTGTAATAGGGCTTCTGAGTGATAACATTAAGGAAATTAGTCTTTTTTTTTTTTTTTTTTTTTTTTAAAACCCCTTTATAAACACGTCACTTCAGTAAAAGTCTTTGGCATCCTATTATGAAGTTTAATTTCAGCTCATGTAAATCATGTAACTTAAACACAGTTGACTGAAACTTTCTTTGCACTCACTGGAGTAAAGGAAAGAGCCCAGCTAGTCTAGAACAGACCTCATATGGCCTTTCTTGTCCATTCATGCCTGAAACTCTGTGTCCTGGCACTCCATTTTGTGGGTAGCTGTTCAAAGTCCATGAGCAGCACTTTCTGTGCCAGAAGCCAAAACTGAAGCATGCTGTTTAGGGCCAACTGTTGTGCAGCAGCAGTGGAGCTTTCAGAAAAACATTTGTCTTGGACTTCCCAGCTCAGACCTCATTCTGGCACTTGACCTACTTAAACCCATTTCATCCTCTGTGGTTGTCTGACTTCCATGTTGAACAAGGACACCTCACTGCTTGCCTAACCCAAGACATTAGAGGTGAGGCACGAAACAGAAGAGCTCTTGCTGAGTTGTATCTAAGATGTTGGCAGATTAGTGCTAGGCCTTTCGGCTGGGAGGGCAGCACTGGTGCATGGACTTGTCCAGCAGGACTGCAGGAGCTGAAAGAGCCTGCAGGGTTTGGCAGCAGGAGCCATGCTGACACTGTTGTGGTGGTCCTTGAGGCCAGGCCAGAAGAACTGTTTGGTAATATTGCATTGTTAAGGAGCTCTCTGCTCTTGTTTAACTGAACTTTTCCACTATCTGTCAGTTTGTGGTATTCCTGATTGTTATTAATACTGGTGACAGGTTCCAATTCTGCTCAATTGCTAGAAGAGTTCTTGTGGAAATTACAGGTGAATTGGCAGGTTTGAAGGGTTGACAGCTTGTCAAAATATAGCAGTCATCTAAGCACTTATTCTTTCAGTACTGGTTTAGAACATGGGATTGACATCCTAGAGGGTGAAATTACTTTTTCCATAGATCAGATGTAGCACACTCTGTGACAGTGCATGCTCCTATGTGCAGAAGACTCTCCTGTCAATTTTAGAGGGGAGTAGGGACTAGGGAGTAATAGCCCTGCCTTTTGAATCAGAAAGTTATACGGTTGGATATCAGTAGGTTAAAATAGTCACAACACCCTTCTTTTCCAACTGTAGGGAACTGAATAACCATTTCCCTTTAGCTTGGGAATGGTAGCAGGCAGCTTTTGCTGTTCAGTGGGTCACTCAGAGGCTACAAGTGCCTCAAGGTCCAATCTCACCATACTCCTTCCCGTCAGAAAATCCTGCTTATGAGATTGGATGAGAGCAGGCTTATTCCTTGCTCTCAGTTACCAAGTATCTGGGTTTCTGCCTCAGACATTTAGCCTTCCCTGAAGAATTGGTTAAGAACATGAGTCAGCATTGGCTGCAGTGGCAGATACGGCAATACAGGATTCACTTCTGGAACTCAACCTGAGTGCTCTTGAATTCATGGTGTCTCCTAATTCTTCCTTGTGACATCAAACAGGACAGAAACTGAACTAACAGCTTAAAAATTCCACTGTCAGTTACTCTTTTCCTCTTAGACAAGACCATGACTGGAGCTAGCAACCCTATGAAACTTTTTGTTTGACCATTCCAGCACTGAAAAGTATTTTCCAGCAAGAAACAAAAGTCAGTTATCTCCAACAGGATCTTTAAGCAGTATTAACACTAGCTGCCTGGTGAGCACATGTTCTTTAAATATTGCTTCTTGACAATTGCTTCAGAGTAATTAATGAAGGTCAATATTATTCCTCATGTAAGTCTGCTTTAGTTTCCATGTCTGTAACATCTACTCTGCCACGCACAGTAGATGTGACTCAGGAACAGAATCATTGCTTCCTTTAATCTCATGCCACTGATCACTTTTTCCTGAAAATTACTTCAAGCACATCATTGTGCTTGTAAAGAAATTATGCTATTTTGACATCCATTTAATAAAATAAGTTCACTTATTTTGACTTCAGTCTATCAAGAGAGAATAGCATTTTTCTTACTTTGCCTGTAATTCTCAGTCCAGAGTGGGGAGACAGAAGGTTGATGCTGTTCTGCCTTCACATGCCATGGGTAAGGAGGTCTCATCCTACACAAAGCGCAAAAATGAATGACTGAGAAAGCAGCAGCAGGGGAGCGCTCTGCATGGAAGGACTAAAATAATAAGCATGGATGTACTTCTCATTTCAAATATGGACACTTTCTTAAAATAACAGATAGGAGAACACCAGAAATACAGCCTGATGAGAATGCATGTGAGAATGTATATGGTGAGAATGGCTCTCAAAGAACAAACATTGTGATTTGAGAATAGCAGTATTTAAATTACCTTCATATTTTCTAGCTGGGAAACAAGTGGAGTTAAGCCTGAATATTTAGTTAGGCTCTTCTTCGACTGGTTTTCTAAGGAGTTCTCATACTAGATGAGAAAGAAGAAGCACTTCTAACAAAGTAAGCTCCCAGTTTTTGATTTCCTAGGGAAAATAAAACTGTACAGAACTTGTAAACAATCCATAAGTGCACAGGCTGCAGCATTTCCCCAGGGAGATTAAGAAAACATGAGTTATTCTTCCTGTGCACATGGGAGAAGAGTCCTGTGCAAGAATGAATCTGAGCAGTGTACATGTCAGTGACAATAGCTGTACAAACATTAATCCACAGACATCTTTGTTACTGCAAAGGAAGGACGGACACGACTGTGGAGGACTTGGCTTTCACCCTCTGGAGGTCTCCACTTGTAGTTGGAGCAAAACAGAAACTGAAAAATTTTGTCTGGGAGATAAGCAAGCACATGGAAACAAGTATGCCATTTTATCAGCGTTAAACAGAAGCTTTCAGAGCTCTTAAGTCATCCACCTCGCATCTTCTTTAGCCCCTCCACAACCAAGGTTGTTTTCAGAGGCCTTAACTAATCACAAAGCCATTTAGATCAGGAAGCACAGGAAATTGTTTAAAGGCTGATGGGAAGATTATACTGCCAAGAAAGACTGCTCCTGCTTGTAAGTTTACCAGCAGCCAAAGAGTTGGCTCAGCTAGAGTCAAAATAACATCAGTTGCTGGTAGCTGAAGTTGCAGCTGGCAGTGGTGGGCCTGATGCACCTCAGGATATAGTTGTGCTTTTTTAGCAGCTAGGGCACATGGCTGATGACTCTTAGTGACAGCCCAGGCCCCCCCCTGCCACACACAGCACCCCCTGCTTGTTCCTGCTGAAGGCCCAGACTTCCCACCAGGTTTTGCTTATGTAACACGATGGAAAGCACAGCAGAACAGCGAGGGCATAGCTGCAACAAGTGAGGATTTGCTCAAATGCAACGGCCATGGAAATAAAGGAAAGAAGTTACTTACCCACAGAAGGCCTCAGGTAAGCAGTAATCTCCAGCAAGATACACTTGCCTCCAGCGGCAGCCCTTAGATGAGGTCTGGGATGGGGTGGATCCTGGCTCCACCTCTTCTGGTCACTCAGGTACATTGCATTCACCTGAGCTCCCCTGGGTGGGCCCTGCCTTGCCACCAGGTGCTCAATCACTGGTTTAAGCCATCACTTAGCATTTCCACTACAGCTTATCACAATGATATTGCAGTTCTGGGACTGAGCCAAGGCTTCTAGGTCCCCTTGCTTTATCTTCTTGCTGTGTGTATTGATGTAGAAACATTTCAAATGTTCTTCATTATACCTGGCACCTCATGGAACAGTCAAGGTTCTCACTAGTGTGCTGTCCTTCATGTTTTGGCACTCTATCCTATAGTTTATCTCTTGCGTGCCTGATTTTATTCCTTTCCCCCTTCAAGTCTAGTTTAAAGCTCTGTCAGTCAGCTGCCAACTCCTGTGCTGAGCAGTTCTTTGACCTGAGTGCACCTCGCCCAGTGTGCCCACTGCTGCTGTCAGACACTGACAGAAAGCTTGGGCACATCCTGCAGCCTGAGACCTAAATGGCCACTTGTGTTATCTTGTCCAGTTCTGCATTCTGCATCTTAGATTTTTGTAAAAACTTCATGTGACCCTTTATCTGTTGTGGCCTGTCAAAGCTAGCCAGCATGATTTTGAATGGAGGTGCAATTTATTTTGTGGCTGAATTTTCACCTTCTTTTTGGGGGGGGAGGGGGAATGCCGCTTTATCTAGAAGTGGTCTGGTAAGTAAGCGTTTAAGGCCAGGTTGGATGGAACCTTGGGCAATCTGATCTACTACTTGATCTAGCACCTGGCAACCCTGCCTGTGGCAGAGAGGTTGAAACTTGATAATCCCTTCCAACCCAAGCCATTCTGATTCAGTGCTTCTCAAAAGCTGTATTGCTCCAGAATATGATACTCTGTTAAAAAAAAGAAAAAAAGTCAGTAGAAATCATCTTAATATTTATTTCATCAATGAAGACATTATTAAAATTCTGAATTTTTTACACCTTGAACAGCTGGAGTGTTTAGGATCATATAATACCTCTCTTCCAATCCCACTCACCTCATATTTATTGTCTTTTATCAAAGACAAGCATTTTGGTAATATTCACTTGTTCAGATTTGGACAGGAAAACCTTTCTGTAAATGTTCTTTAAGCAAACATGAAACTCCGTAATTATGTACAGCAATAACTTGGTTTTGCTATTGATAGGATGTTATGTCTTGTATTGGAAGCTGGAAGGGATGCAAACAGAGATGCAGAGTTTCATCAATTTTTATTTATTTTGCGCTAAACTACAGGGACCTTTATAAATGATTTTGGTTATCTGAGAGCTACAGTGAGACTGGTGGTGTTCCTGGATCACTGGTTCCCAGATACAAAGAGACGCAATTGAAAAACACTGCCTCCTGTGCTGCACAAAAAGTCTGAAGCACCTGTGGCAAAGTGGCTGTATCTTAAAATGGGAAAGCTGATAATACTATTCTATGGAATTAAGAAAACTAATCACTGTGTGGCCAATTTGGGCCATAAGGAGAAGCCATTGGTTTTTCTTGTGCTGCTGTCCTGGTGAGGGAAAAAGAAAGATAATAATTATCTGTTGAGATAAAATTAAAATTTACGTGGCAAGTATATATTGAGTACTGCTATTCAAATATTTAACCATTTCTGATTTTCTTTACAGGAACTGCAAAGCTCAGGAAGAAGAGCACGTTTTCTGCTGGAACATGCTGCTCCCTTCTCTGCTTTTCTGACTGACAGCTTTGGGCGTCAGCACAACTACTTGAGAATTTCTTTGACAGAGAAGTGCAACCTCAGGTGTAAGTGAGTGCTTTCTTGCACAAAGCTCTTATTCACTAGTAGGTAGAAACACATTGTGCAAATGCCAAGAATAGTGCTAGAGTACTTAATGGTATGTTGGCCCTGTGTTATGTTTCTTGTCTTGGCAAAGCAATGGCACAGGTCAGTTAGAAACTGATCTAGGGCTGAACTGATGGGATGGGGAAGCAGGAGCAAGCCTTAGGATCTGGTAAAAATGGGTCTTTTGTCAGACTTGGCATGGTTTACCCAAGGGAACGGCATGAAGATGCATCAGGGCAGGTTCAGATTGGTTGATAGTAAAAGGTTTTTCATGAGGGTGGTTGGATAGTGGAACAGGCTTGTGGGTCCCTTCCAACTCAGAGTATTCTATGATTTGGATTGAAGTGCCTTTAGATGTTTGTATACATAAGTGTGTGATAAGCATGAAAGCTTGTACGTGGGCATTCCCACAGCTACATCTACAAAGTCTGTGGCTATGTTCCCATGCTTGCTGGTGAGTTTGGTGTGTGTGTTTGAATGCAGGTTAGATAGAAATAAAGTCAGCTTTTCTTTTTAAGTAGATCCATCTAATTTTGAGACCCATCAAATGAGTTGTGGGTTTGCTTTTGAAGGAAACCAGGAAATTGCTTGTAAGACATGGTTTATGATCTGTATGTAAGAAAGGCAGTCAGTTGGCTTCCATTAAAGGCGGTTGCACTTGGTACATTTTGCATATCAGTTTTAGATTAAGTGTTGCTGAGTATTTTTTGCCATTTATTTCTGTGTTCTTTGTTTCAGGTCAGTACTGTATGCCAGAGGAGGGTGTTCAGCTGACTCCTAAATCAGAGCTACTTACTGCTCAGGAGATAATCACTCTGGCTGGACTGTTTGTGAAAGAAGGTGTAGAGAAGATCCGTCTGACAGGAGGAGAACCACTTATCCGGCCTGATGTGGTTGACATTGTGGGTGAGTTTCCAGTAAATAAAGTGTAATTCAAAGTGACTTATTATGTATTGAACCAAGAACTACACTTACAATTATCTACTAGTAAAGTCCCACAACCTGAAGAATAATTGCATATGAAATGATGTTGTTTTCCCCCAGTATTGTGTAATGGAGGGCAGTTCCCTTCAGCAAACTTCCAGTTCTGTTCTCCTGGTTGAACAGAATTTCATACTGTGACAGCTGAACTTAGTAGTGGCTTCATATTCAACATCTAATAAATGGCATGCAATTATGCACCCTATGGGTGAAAAATTGAGAACTCATTTGAGGAGGTTCTCGTTGCAGAGGAAGAGATGATACTTGTTTACAAACTAGAGAACAAAACAGGTTTTCTTTTTGGGGGTGGGAGAGTTATTGTTTGTTTTGTTTATTTTCAATTGCATTTGCTCATCTGTGTTTACAGGAATGGTGGGAATGACTATGCTTTTATAAGTTACTGATACACTGAGAATGTATTAATTAAATGGAAGATAAATCACTGGCTAAACCTTTGAAGTCCATCTCCTTTTGATTTACATTGCATTAATTTATTGTACTCCTGATTTTGACTTGAGCCAGTTGTTCTTTCCTTATCAAAAGTTTCATATGTCATGGACATTAAAACAGCTTAAGATAATGGTAATGTATTAAATTAAAGCTATGAAGGTAGGTATACTTTGGCATATTGTAGGCAATGGAACTTCTGTTTCTGCAGCTATACTCTTAGAAGTACTGAAGATAAGGAGGGATTAATACAGCATATGAAGGTCTTGAAAAAAGTGCCTGCTGATAGACTGGGTTTTGCTGCATGAAACAGACCCTATTCCTGCTCTCTTTTATTCAGAGCAGTGTAGTATAAAGAGCTGGAAAAAGTAAGGCTAGAGTGAGGTGGCTTGAGATCTGCTTGTATCCTGATTGTGAGGAGCCCCCAGACTGTACTAACTTAATCTTTTTGGAACTTGGTGGAATAGCTTTCCCTCAGGTATTCCCACATGAATGATGGTTATTTGTATTTGTGCTTGAGAGCATTATGTACATTTCAAGAAGTCTGGCATGTGTGTTTCTCACAATAAAAAGTGTAATTATTTTTAGCTGGCTTTTTCCAGCTGAGAGGGGACTAGATTTATAAAAGCAGATGTATTTTAAAATATAATAATCCTTTTTTTAGATGGAGGGTACAGTATTGGCATGAAAATGGATTGAAATCAGTATCATTATCAGTTTAGTGCAGAGTTTTCTTTGCTGGTTTGTACTTTTTTTTATCATAGTAGCTGATGGCTTTTTATATTCAACACTGCTACTTCAATGTTGAGGGTTTACCCTGAGTAGTTAGTTCACTGCAAAATAATTCTATTTTTGCAATAGTTCTAAGCATTGATAGAAAGGTTGTTTCGTATGTTCTACTGTAGTGATTGAATTCTCAAGGGCTTATTTTTATGGCTATTGGAGGGGGACCTCAATTTAAACCACTGGATTTACATTATTCTGTCTATGTTCTTGTTCACAACTAAACTTGGATAGAATCATAGTGTTCTTGAGAACCTTCACAACTTCTGTGCTGTCATTTTAACAGATGGGAATAGTCATCTTGGTGTAAAAGTGATGGATGTTAAGATGATTGTTAAGATGATTGTCCTGTTACGTTACTTCTTTTTGTAATTAATTTGTATTTGCCTGGCTGTTTTCTCTCAGCCATGTTCAAAACTAGAAAATTTAAGTCTCCATGTACATATTTTTTTTTTTCTAAGACTGTCATGTTACAATAAGTTGTGTGCAATTAGGATCGCTAGAAAGTTGTTAAAATTAAATAGATTTCATGTAACAATTAGGGGAAAATTCACTGAAAATGATTCTAAAAATATTTCCTGCAATATTCAAAGTATTCAGCTTTATTGAAGCCATCTTGTGACAGGGTTGTTATAAAATTGTTCCAGAAGTGGGCATCTCAGACTCTGAAAATCTCACCTTCATAATAGCATTCAAGATATAAATTCCTTATCGTGTAACCTAAGGTTACTGCAGCAACATATGTGATCCATCTTTTGCATGGCAAGAATTATACTTCTCTAGAACTTTCCTTGGCAGTACAGTCCTTGTATGACCTACTGCTCTAGGCTGTAAGCAGTTTTCTGGTTCTTGGGCAGGATTCGAAAAAGCAAAAGTTGTGCTGATTCAGGAGCAAGAGAATTACAGTCTGTGATTGCTTCAACAGGCTGGAGAAAAAAACTTGGCTAGCCTAAGAGGAAGGTGAGGCACATTCAAAAGTTCTGTTTTATCTTTGTGATTCCATGAGTGTATTTGTCTTCACTGTTTGGTCTGAAATGAGCTGCACTGGATTAAGCAGTTCTGCTGTACTTTAAAAAGCCTGCTCACGATTACATAGCAAGAAATTGCTGGGTTTAAGATCCAAATGCTGTATTTGGATAATAAAAAGTCAAGAGTTTGACTTTTTCAAGTATTCTGAAACAGTCTGAGGTTGAAAAAGGCAGTAGCACTAAGTGCTACTAAGTGCTAAGACGCTATTCATTCACATTTCCATGATGTAATGTTCGTATTTCTACCAGGTTTAAAACTATTAATTTCTTGTTTAGTGTCATTTTGCCCTTGTGGAGCTATTTTGTTTTATTTTATAACTGTCTTCACTCTGAAATATTTCTCCATTGTTAAAGTGTCATTACATTTGTCAGGTCCTTCTGACTTCAGCAAGACTGATGATAAGATTGTTATACGGAGGCTTGGGACATCTAAGTCTGTTTGCAGCTTTTTATGTCTCTGACCTAGGTTTCTTTTTTGTTGAACTCCATAAACTGCAGAATACCCTACCCTATTAATTATATGTTGGAGTATGTGATGGTGTTCAAATTCCAGGCTCAATGCTTTTGTATGGAGGTGGGCTAGCTAGTTAAATAGTATTAGATGATAACATTTTGGTAAATCTGAAGACTTGCTGTACTAGCGAAAAAACCCAACTGGTAGTAAATGTTTACTGTGGTCTCCATTTATTATTATATAGGAAAATATTCCTCAAACTAATGTAACAGCGGCTCTAGAATTCCAGAATGATTTTAAAAATAAAATCTAGTCAAGGCAAGGTTGTAGTAACATGATCACTGGCTATTAATTGTCATTAAAATGGCTATTCAGGTGCCAGTTGATTTACTCTTAACAAAGTAAGTAAGATAAAACAGCTTTTCTAAGATTCACAGGGTTTTTACCCACAAACACACATCAGATTGTAAGAAATGGAGGCTTCAAAATTGTGTTCTTGACTTAAGATCATAGAATCCTTAAGAGTTGGAAGGAACCTTTAAATGTCATTTAGTCCAACTCCACTGCAATGAACAGAGACATGTGCAACTAGATCAGGGCAACTTACCTGAAAGGTTAGGGCACAGCCACATCTGGGCAACCTGTTATAGTGCATCACCACCTCACTGTAGAAGACTGTTTCCTTTTATCCAACCTAAGTCTACTCTCTTTATGCCTAAAAGCATTTCCCCTTGTTTTGTCACCACAAACCCTGCTAAAGAGTCTGTCCCCTTCTTTCCTGTAGCTCCCCTTTAGATACTGAAAGGCTGCTATCAGGTCACCTCTCTCAGCCTGTACTCACAGGAGAGGTGTTCCATCCCTTGGGTCATTTTTGTGACCCTTCTCTGGACACACTCCAACAGGTCTCTCCTGTGCTGAGGATTCCACATCTGGACAAACTATTCCAGGTGAGACCTCACCAGCACAGAGTAGAGGCACAGGATCACAACCTTTGACCTGCTGGCCACACTTTTGATGCAGCCCAGGATACGGTTGGCTTTCTGCAAGGGCACATTGCTGGCTCATGTCCAGCTTGCCATCCACCATTACCCCCAGGTCTTTTTCAGCAGGGCTGCATTCAATCCTTTCATTCTCCAGCTTGTATTTGTAGTAGGGGTTGCCTTGACTCAGGTGCAAGACCTCACATTTGGATTTATTGAACCTCATGAGATTCACCTGGGCCTACAGCTCAAGCCTGTCCAGGTCCCTCTGGATGGTATCCCATCCCTCTGGTGTGTTGACTGTACCGCACAGCTTGGGTCATCAGCAAACTTCTTGAGGCTGCACTTGACCCCACTGACATTGTAATTGGTGAAGATATTAAAGAATGTCAGCCCCAGCACCAACCCCTGGGGGACACCACTCATCACCGATTTCCATCCCGATGTTGAGCCGTTGACTACCACTCTCTGGACTCGATCCTGCAGCCAGTTCTTCATCTGTGACTTGTTTCTAATGTTTCTTTGGGCTGGATAACTCAAGTTCCAGCCCTGTATTGCGTTGTAGATAAGTTTATAGAAACGGCCTACACTACATCAGGAGTTGAATAGGGCTGAGATTTAAGCTACATTTGCTTTCAGCAAGCATTTCTCTTAACCATAAATCATCTGTGGAACACCAGTAAAGCTCATTAATTTTAATGATAGATTATTACAACCATATTTTCCTAATATTCATACATAAACTTTTTACTGCATGCACATACATAAGCTGTGACTCAGCAACTAACACTAGCAGAAACCTCTATCATGTCCTAGTGACTGCCAAAAGTATATATTTGAGACTTTCCTGAAGCAGATGATAATGGAATATAGAATCCATCTCCTTTGTGGTACTGCAGGCATAAATTAGAACTGGACTTACAACGTATGATAGCTGTTTATTATTGTCTGGGTAGCATACGTCTCCACTGAGAAAATATAGAATACCCTGAGCTGGAAGGGACCCATAGGAACATCATTTTCCAGGGCAGGCTTTTTATAGTAGCATACATATTTCTGGAGTAAACCTGTGCAGATTAGACTTGTTAATACATATATTAGGAGACAAAATATATTTTCTGGTCCCAAGCAGGAGAAATGGAATTGAAGAAACTCTTAGAAGAGGATATATAAGAAAGTCATCTGTTTAAGGAGATGCTCTTTATCCTGAAGGAAAAGAAGTAAATGTAAAAAGGTTTACTTGATGGCTTAAGCTGCACAAATAAGTTTTTAGCTTCATGCTACCGAAGCTAAAATTGAATCATAGCATCTGTTCTGTTTTCTGTTCTACTTCATAGTTTTATCAGTTACCTTTTCTTGTATTGATGTTGTGTTGATGGTAAGGCAGTGGCCGAAAGTTGGTAAACAGGTTAATATGTGGGCACACACTGAGTTCCAAATTTATGAAAACTCTCTTCCCCTTCTTAATTTAGAGATCATTAATGGGAAAAAAAAAAAGTAAAGCAAGCAACTGCAAATATTCCACTTCTTAGTTTTCACAAATAACACAGTGTACTAACTGGTCCTTCTTAGTCTGTTGGTCTAAGTGTTAAGTCCCTATCTCCAATTTCTCATAGTTGGGCTCAATCCAAGTTGTTCTGCATACTAATGTATTTCCAGTGCCTCGCCCTGTCTCTCTCCTGGCACAGGGAAGAGAAGATGCACTGACAAAAGCTGCTGCCTGCACTTAACAACCTAAAGAGTTCCTGCTTTTTTATTAAAACAACAACAGCAAAACTTTTCCATTTTAGGCTGTGGCTGGATTTGTTTCTATATTTTATTCTAAGCCTTTCTGCATTTTACATTTTTAGCTGTGAGACCTGCATGGCAGCTAGTTTTTTCCTCTCTGTTAGGAGTTCTGGGCCAAGCTTAGGCTGAATATTTTGAGAATAACTGAGAAATGAAATAAAGCCAAAGTAAGACCTTTACCAGCGTGAACAAATAGAGGTAAAATAGGCAGTGAAGAATGAACTGTAAAATGTTTGTACTGTAACTAGAATTGCCCCAAGAATAAGAGTTCTTAAAATATTTTCCAAGAAATTAGGGTGGATGCTATGGCTTTGCTTTCATTCTGCTTCTACAGGTGGTATATGCAGTTTTGTTTGTTTTCCTCATCTGTTCTTGTATTGATAACCAGAGGTTTGAAGGACTGCCCTCCAGGAATTGAATATGCCGAGGATTTCCTTGTTTAGTTTCCAAGCAGGCATTTTCTGAATTTTAAACTCATTACATTATCTGTTTCTTACTTGTTGGTTTTTTTTGTTAACCAAAAGTTTCCAGTTGTTAAGTGCAAATACTTTTGTTCATTGGATGTTCTTGCTTCAGATTCTCTATAATGGCCTGATGTGTTGACCTTTTTCTCTCTAGATGGCAGCATATCTATTTATTTTGACAGCTTAAAGTCACTATTTCTTGACACTGCCACTAGGTTAGAACTGTTCTTTTTTTCTGCAGCACTTCAGGGTAAGCGTTGCTAGTTCAGGTGCTATGGTATGTCTTGATGCTGCTTACTATTACAGAACACAGAATTCTGTTTGCAATGCTAGATTAAGGAAAAGATGGTAAAGAAGATCAGAGGCCTTCTTCCAACAGTAGAGTAGCTGTGGAGAACAAAATTAGTTGTGTTTTCATTGTTCTTCTTAAGCAATTTTGCAGGCAACAAATTGCTGTTGCTTATACCTTTTGAAATTGGTGTATGCTAGAATGGATCAGAAGAAGGCTGACGGATTGATGTGTCCGTGTTTTCCTTCCACCTTGCTGAATTTTATTTGTTTTGTGAATCTTTTTGGGGGGTTTTCTGTTTAATTTACAGTTAAATTACTTCTTTTAAAGTGTTCTTACTTTTATTTTCTTTTCCTAGGTCAACTGTACAAGCTAGAAGGGCTGAAAACCATCGCTGTCACAACCAATGGGATCAACTTAGCCAGGCTATTGCCCCGACTGAAGGAGGCAGGACTGAATGCCATCAACATTAGCCTGGATACTTTGGTTCCAGCTAAATTTGAGTTCATTGTCCGGAGGAAAGGTACAGATTTGTCTTCAAAGGCAAAGTTTTTAAAACCAGCAGGAATGTGAATTGTTTGATATGTCTTTCATGCTCAGTTGTTTCGGAAAAGAAACAAATTAGTGTCCTTTTGATTCCAGGGAAAACAACCTACGCTAGCAATTTAGATTGTGACTTTCCTTCTTTCTGCAATGCTAAGAGATAGAACCTTTAGTTGGATTTGTTAAGAGTAGAAGAAGCTCAACTCACCAACCACAGTCAGTGGTGACTGTCTACAGTTACGAATACCTGTTTGAGTACCGGTTTGTTGTGGAAATCAAGAGAACTCTCCAGATCTTGTGCTGTTGTTCAGTATTTTTCAAAGAAACACATTTCACTGTGGCAGCCAAGGATTAATATACCGCAAGAATTAAACTTCGTGTGACAAATAACAGAAGTTTCTGAAAGCTACATTTGGGATGTGCCAGCTGTGTCTCATTTCTGATTAGTGGTGTTTCCTATGGCACTGCATTTTAAAAGTAGTACAAGTACAAACTGTTCCTGACTTCATTTGAGGAGAGATACAAGCTTTGTAACTTCTCTCCAGTTGAACTAGTAATTGCAAACAATTTCAGTAATGCTTAGATGTTTCCAGTATTAAAAACCCTTGTTTAAATGAATCGTGAATTCTATCTTAAAGTTTAGCAGAAATGTTTGGGCTTCCTTCCCTAAACCTAAAACTGATACAGTTTTATATCATTCAGTCTACGAATGTGACTTTTGCAGGCTGTGAACTTCTAATTCTGACAAAATTTCCAGGTAGCCACTAGATGGTGCAACAGCTTAAGCTAAATGCATGGTAAGGGGTGAACAAATCTGGGATACTGAGAGAAGTAACTTCTATGTTTAAATCACTCCTCTATCAAATTGAAATTCTGTTGACAAATGTAGAAAGGTGGTTTTGTCTGCAGTCTCTCTGGGAGTGCTTCTTCAGATGTCTACATCACAATGCAAATATCTCTTCCTGTCAGAAATCTGACTGTTTTATTAATGTGGTTGTGTCATGGCATAATTGGCATGCAGAGAAGTATCTGGAGTATCTAATCACAAGCAGGTGGTGACTGTGCTCTTTTCTTCTGCTCTCTGCATTTGAATATTACCTGATTTGTGACATTCACTAGAAGCAGGCTCTTCCTTTGCTACTGAAGGGGTAAAGCTCATCCTGAAGCTCCCTGAATTATATGGCCACAGCTCTTCATATCTGATTGGAAGCTGTTAGGAATGTGCTGTTTATAGTTAAATTAAAAGTTAGCAAGGAAGAAGGATAACTTTTATTTATATAAACGTTCTCTTTTTCCCATTTTAAAATGAAAAAGGGACTTTAACCACAAAGAGAGAAATTGCTCTTCTGTATACCATAGAGGATGAACAGAGAAACTTCTGTGACTTTCTTTTTTGAAGAGGAGAATAAAAACTCCAAATCATATCTACTTATTAAGATCAGGTTAAAAACAGCATTGCTTTTGTGGTTGTTGTTTGGCTTTGTTTTTTTTTTTCCTTTTGTTAAGGGCTGGAATTATGTAAAAATACTTTTTAAATTGTTTTTGAGGGTTTTTTTTTTATTTAATAGGAGATTTCCAAGTATGGAATGAGCAGAGAATAAACAGTCTGCCCTACAGTGCTACCTTGTCTCATGTGGCAGTTCCAGAGGCAACCAGATGTAGCTCTGTTAAGGTGAGAGGCACTCCTGGTCTTAGACTCCTACAGTCCAGTAAATTCTGTGGAAGGCAAAGGTTTCATCCAACTGGAGCTAGCCAGGAGCTCAAGAAACTTGAAATAAATTTTTCAGGTCCTCTGGGAACTTTTTCCAGGATTTTGATGTTGTATCTTTAATGCACTGGTACTACTGATAAGTAAAAGCACATTAGAGAACCATAACATTTCTGTTCCTCTCTAACTACCGCATTTCAAGGGATGAACAAATAAATAATATTTGGTGCTGCACGTAGCTGTCCAATTTGTTTCATAGCCTGCATCTTCTTTTTTTGTTCAGTACAAAGAAAATTAGATATTTTACTGTAATTGAATCATTAAACATTGGCTTGAAGCCTATGTTCCAGCAGGGATGAAACACTGGGAGGTGTCATGCTTCCCATATGTGATTGTTCTGGACATGTTGAAGAATCTCTACAGAGTCCTACTTACAAGCACTATGACTCTACTTTAAAGTTGGATAAGGTTATGGTTTCTTAAAAGATGAAAATATTGGATTTTTTTCAGTGTTTGGAGAAGGCTTGAAATTTTGAGATGTCCAAAAAAATTTTGAAAACTTCTGCTTCTCGACAATATTTCCTGAAAAAAATAACATTTCATTTCTACTGCAGTGTACAGAAATATTTTGGTTTTGTTCTTTTTGCGGTTCCATTACCACGCAAGGATTTTGATCTAAAAAGGAAGTTTCAGTTAGTACCTTATGGCATACAAATGGACTCTTAACAGCTTTCCATGAAGAAAAGCAGAGAACAGTTAACCTGAAAATCTGCAATGCTGTTACAGATATATTTTTAATGTAGTAGGTTTTTAGTTTGAACAATTACCCTGCTCCCAAACTCTTTGAGCTTGTTTCCACTAATAGTAGTTGTTAATCAAAATAGGTTTGTTTCTTTTTTTTCTATTTTTTTTTGTCTGTGTGTAGATTTTTGATAGCATGTGTTAGAGTGGTAGGAGGTAAGAGGTAGAACTCGTTAGAACTTTGATTTAGATGCACTGCAAGCTGTGTTATTCTCCTATACCTCTATATACATTGTTTTATTGTTGTTTTATCTGTTGCTTGCTTATGACTGCTTCCTGTCTCTTTTAGTTGATTTTGATTTCTGCATTCCTGAAGTTGCACATAAGGTTTTCTTAGCTGTTGTGGAGCTTTTTGATCCCGTTTGAGGCTCTGGGTTGTGCTTACAGCAACGTATCATTATCTCTCTTGCCACATTCAGCTCATAAACTTAATTGGAAGGAAAACTACCACTATGGCTGCAAACTTTCTGGGTGCATGCAAAACAAGTAGGTGATGAAGGAGAAGAATTACAGGTTCTAACTTCAAACAGTTGCTTGCAAGAGTTAGGTTACTATTCCCTCCTTACTCTTCACATTCTTTTTGTGGCCAGGAGCGGTATTGGTTATGCATCTCCTGCTTTCCTGTGTTTGTGCTTGATACTCTTACCAGACAGGAAACAGTAAACTAGAAATTTCACATCTCTCTTTTCTACTGTGATATGGAGCACATTCAATGTCAAGTGTGCAAGAATGTTATTAAGTAAGCTATTACTTGTTTTTGGTAAGCACCTACAGATAATTAAGTTACAAACATTTCTCTAGAGAACCTGAGTTTCCAGTGGATCAGAGATGGGAAAAGAAGGCTGATGAACCTACCTAGAAAAAGATATCATATAAATGAAAACAGCACAAGGATTGTCAGCACAAAACTTCTGGAAGATCTTGCCCTTTTGCTAGCATATGTAAATTATTTGCTGTTGAAGAGTACAGCTTAGGGAGGAGTTGCTCAGCCTCATACAGTGTCTTGTCATCTGCATTTTGAGTGCAAAAGTGTTTAGTCTATCTTAGACTAGGTAAGAGACATGCTTGTGAACACAGTATTTGCAGCTGTGCACATCCACTCACCAGAAATGTGTCCCCAGTGGTCTGTAACTTTGTCTCATTCTTGCTACTATCACCTTGTTTCTCTGCCAGCTGGTGTGACAAGGGAAAGAGTAATATGTGAAATCTAAAAGTGATATCTTGATGAAAGGTCTTAACTTTAAAACTAACATAAGGTGTGATTTGAATGAGTTGATTAACAGGCTTTCATAAAGGCCTTTGGAATCATAAAATTGCATACCTAATTTTTTTTCTTCCACATTTAAGAGGTACATCTAGAGGGAGAAATACTTGTCCTGAATTAACTCTGTATCTGTGCCTGGGAGCTGATGACAAGTACAGACCGTACTAAAGGGGAGGGTGAATCTGAGCAGTTCATCCCTTGGAGTCATTGCTGCTTTTGACATATTTCATTTGTTTTTAAGGGTCAAAGAACAACTTACTGCTTTTCTAAATGCTCTGACTCGTGCTCCCAACATTGTGGTCACCAAATCCACAAGTTCAAAGTAGTCATAAAATGATAGTCGTGTAAAATGCTGCTGCTTGTGATCTTTAATAGCTTTGGAAGCCAATTAGGTCTGTAGCAAGGGGGAAATGAAGGGTTTTTGTTTGTTCCTAACTCTGCTCTTCCCCACACGCACATTTTAAAATACCCTTAGCAACACTGTAAAGACCAGATTTAGACCAGTGAGAGTCTGCTGTTTTAGCAAAGACACATGTGCTATTATTATCAAATAAACATTAATTTGGTATTCTTTCTTCATTCCATCTGGAGGCAATTCACAAATGTGTGTCACTCCCTTTAAGACGAACATAATGCAAAGCAAAGTTGAAGTACGGAGAACTGGAGAGTCATACATTAATGCTGTATTAATGTCCAAAGATGCAGAAAAGCATCTGCATACTTTTGATTACCCAAATACCATTTAAAAAAAAAAAATGTATCTCACTAATTTGACAACAGCAACAAATGCTGGCAGCCTTAGAGGAGAGAGAGAACTGAAATCTTTTTACTTGCATCTCTTACTTAAGCCACATCTTCTGAATTGGATTGTTTTGTATGCTTTTTTTTTTTTATGGTCATCTTTTTCCTGTATCTCCTTCCACGTTCTGTTCCTGTGTAAGCAGGAAGAATAAAAATTTCTTTTCTATATCTTAGGCTTTCACAAGGTAATGGAAGGAATCCACAAAGCCACTGAACTTGGTTACCGTCCTGTTAAGGTAAAGGAAGTGTGAATCTACTCTTTTAACCATTGTCGTTTTTTTACCATAACTTGTGATAAAAGTTGCAGCTCACCTGCTAGGGAATTTATTTCCCTCCCTTCTTGTCCTAACCTCAAATAATTTTTGGCAAGTCACATCAGGAGTTATTTGGGGGAATTCATATCTCCTCGTGCAGCTCAGAGTATAGTTCACACTGCCACAAAGCATATTGATAGCCTAGCAGCAGACTGCTGGGTGGTCCTGCTCTGTACTTGTCTCCTCCTGCCCCCTGTATTGAGTTGGCACTTGTCTGACCCAGCTATGAACTTGGCTGAGGGAGTTAACAGGCACAAAACAGCCCTGAAGAAAGACTTTTTTTTTTTCTGGTTTATCTCCTTCATCTGCTCATAGCAGACTCTGATGAGGACCAGTGTTAGAGACAGGCAAAGGGAGTTTTCCTTTGGAGGTGCAGGTAAATCAACTTAGCTGTAATATGAAACTTCACCCTAACTCAGCTTACAGTTACAGTTCTGTAGCAGTTGTTCCCTTGTTTCACCAGCGTTTTGGAAGATCGAATAAGTGTAAGTGGTTTAGGCTATAATGCTCTGAAAAACACCAGCCAAAATTCAGACCCTCTGTCTGAGAACATTGTCCTGCATCAACAGCTCTTCTCAATTTAGAATAATTTGCAAACTTAGTATACCTTCAAATCCTGCAGTGAGATCATTTATGTAAATGTCAGAGAGAATCACAGAATTGTAGGGGTTGGAAGGGACCTCAAGAAATCATCGAGTCCAACCCCCCTGCCAAAGCAGGTTTCCTATACCAGGTCACACAAGTAGGTGTCCAGGCAGGTCTTGAACATCTCCAGAGAAGGAGATTCCACAGCCTCCCTGGGCAGCCTGTTCCAGTGCTCCGTCACCTCACTGTAAAGAAGTTCTTGCGCACATTTGTGCAGAACTTCCTATGCTGCAGTTTCTGGACCCAAACCAGAATTCTAGGGAACTGCTATAGCGAATGGTCACTAGCACGCCCTAACTCCATTTACTATAACCTGTTTGACCCCAAAGTTTGACAGAAATGATTGGCTGTGCCATTTCAGTCTTGCCAAATTATCTTTTCTTTCAAAATATGTTGTTCTTTTTATTACAGACAGACTAGGACTACAAAGTCTTGTGTAAGACGTAAGGAAGTCATTCTCTGCTTTCTAATTTTAATTGTCTGCTTTTCCTGCAGGTAAACTGTGTTGTGATGCGAGGTTTGAATGAGGATGAACTGCTGAACTTTGTGGATTTCACAAAGGATCTGCCCCTTGATGTGCGGTTCATAGAATACATGCCCTTTGATGGTAACCATTCCTTCTCTGAGATTTTGCCTGGTATATGGTGTGCCATGAATATATGTGAATAATCATGTTGGGGTTATTTACTTTTTGGGCTTTTCTCCAGAAATTTTGGTGAGCTCTCCTGGGGAATTTTGAAATTCCCTGATTTTATTTCATTTGCACCTTGCCTGTCTTCTGTGGGTACACTGGTGAAAGATTAGTAGCAGAATTAATTGGGACTGAGACGCCTGTAGGGAAAAGTGAGATCTATTGGAAATGTAGAGGTTGTTCTTTCCTAACTAAAAAACATAATACCCACAGTTTACAGTTGTGCTGGTTTTGTTAATTTTAGGCAATAAATGGAACTTCAAGAAGATGGTAAGCTACAAAGAAATGCTTGATACAATTAAACAACGATGGCCTGAATTAGAGAAATTGCCCTGTGAAGCTTCCAGCACAGCCAAGGTGGGGATAGACAAAGAATATGTATGTAGCATATATACTGTATGTATTATCTCCCTTTACCCCACATCCCCAGAGTCTGGTAAGTTCAGCATTTATATTTAAAAAAAAAAAAAAAGCAGGAAGTACTAAGTGTAGTAACTGTGGAATTTTGGTCAAGCTGCACACATGTGGTTTGACACTTACTTAAAACACTGGTTGTAATTTTTCCCTTTAGAAACACAGTGTGTTTACTAAATGCATCAGTGAGATATAAAGAACGACAGGCTTGCATCCTATATTCTCACATTTTGAAACTTTTCACAGTCTACATCTGTGTGTCTGACTGCACATTAATGAACTTGGTAAAACAGCTGTTCACAGAAATAATAGCCTTGCTTTAGTGTGCAAAGTAACATGGGGAATTTCTGACCCACATGAATCAGTATCTCACATCTCTCTGACTAAGAATATTCAAACTAGCATCACCTGCAAGTCAACTACAGTGACAAACATATAACAAATTTGTGCATTTCCACGAATGGAATAAAAGAGGCTGGAACTTCTGACAAAGCTAATTTTGCTTTTCTGTCTTGTGTAACCTTAGAACCAGAGAAAATTTTTGTTGAAATGTCTTCTGGTCTTTGGGCACACAGAGGTTTTAAAATGAGACCTTTAGTATTGATTCCTTTTTTTCTCCTCTCCGTTTCTGTAGAGCTACAAAGTGCCACATTTCCAGGGACAAATTAGTTTTATCACCTCCATGTCAGAGCACTTCTGTGGATCCTGCAATCGGCTGAGGATAACAGCAGATGGGAACCTGAAGGTTGGTAGTGGAAACATGATTCTCTTTGCTTTCATGAGGCTAAATTGGCATTGAAATTCTTCCCTTAAAAGTAGATAGATAGATTGAAAAGTAGGATGGAAACATGCTTAGTTACCATCAGATGACTTCTAAATTACCTATCCTTGATTTTCTGCTGTATGTATTGTTTAAGTTTCTTGGGCTGTTAGGGCAATGTTGTAACACCTTTTTTGGTTTCTCTGTTTTGCTAACATAGTTAATTTCAGCTGCAAAACATCAGTTTCAGGGCTTATAAATATAAATATTTATTTTAGTCTTTGACATAAGAGCATCTTAAACATATGACCAGCAGATGATTTCCCATTGAATTGAGATGGGGGAAAAAAGTATCTAAGCAGTGGTTAGGGCTTGGCTTTTGTATTCCACAAGGATCCTGTTCTGTTTCACCAAAGATGTCCTTGGAAATCTTATTCAAGAACAGCCTGCATATTTGCTCAGCAGCTGCAGAAAGGGGAGGAATAACTATTTCCTGCCACGTTGAAACTGGCAGTTTCTAGGGGAAAATTAAAGTTTTCAGTTAAAAATTGGCACTTATACATTGTCACCTAATATTGACAACAGCTGTGCTGCTGTCTAAAGTCAGATGACCAAGGTAGCCTGAAGGCCCAATGGGCTTAAATGTTATGTAAGCATTTGAGGCTGTCTATGCACATACATGAAAGAGAGAGAAAGCAAATCATCTCCATCAACCTTGTATTTCTTCAATATCTAAACCTCTACAAAACGCTTTACTCTGTAGTTACTAAGAAGTACTTGTTAAAAGATGAAATGCAGTAACGATAGAACTGAAACATAGCTGTATGACAGAGAACAACAAAGCCCTAAAAAAAGCTATAAGATAGGAGAATTGATAGTCAAAGAAATGCTCTTTGCATAGTATTTGCAGTTTGAAGGAAATTTGCCAACGTGGAATCTTCTCAGTTAAAGGAGGAAAAGATGTAAATCTAATGAATGCTTACTAGTTATTTGTAGTAGCTTCGTGTGAGCCTGTTTTCCTTTTTGAGGAAGTCAGTCTGGTGTTGTTCAGCAGGACAGCTAAAGGTAGCCGTGCTTATCTGCATTTTATAGTATCAGATTCCTATCAACACTTTTCTTTAACTTACAAGCTCATTTCAACCAGACTTTATGTAAGGACTTATGTCTTAAAGTTAATAAATTGTATGTATGAACAAAGCATTTTTGTCTCACTTTCTTAAAATAAATTCAGTTTTCTCATGGTAAGCTCAAAAAGCAATTACTAGGCTGCCTCAGTACGCAAAAAGAATCTTAAACAAGAGGTAAGCAACGTTAAGGGATTCATGATTTCCATTTAAATTTCCAGTTATATTGCCCCCTGTCCCTTCCCCTCCCTTCCTTTTTTTGCCTTCTACCTCTTAGAAGATATCATCTATTGATTCTGATTCAACCCATTACTGAGCAAAGATGTATAGCCACTTGTTTAGTGTTCTGTACAGAAGAATGACTTGTGTTTCTAATACAGTCATATTTTGCAAGCTATGGAAGACACATCCATACTGTTGTTTGGTAACTGCAACTCTAATTAAAAATTGAATCCTCCAAGGGATTAAATGGTTTTGTATAAGGGTCAGTGTGAGCTTGTGTTCAGTATTACTCAGCATCTAAAACCAGAATTCAAAAAGAGCATGGTATGGTTGTTGGCTTCCATTAGTAAGCTGTAATGTATCCATGGCTTGTCTTCCCTACATCAGACTAGCAAAAGGGAAGAACCATAGTGTTAAGACTTAAGAATGATAGCAAAGTATTGTGCTTACTTGCTAGCATAAATCTTCCTATCAGAATTCAGTTACGTATTTGATAGTAGCAGTTACACTTAGTCATACTAATGGTGAAATGTTTGTTTTACGGGCTCAGCTCATGCTGCTCTTAGCTGCAAATAATCATTAGGGTGTGCTTTTCCTTAAAGCTGACCATGGAGAGCTGCTTTGGCTTATGGCTTGGCTTGTAAGGCAACCATTACAACAGCATTATGTTGTCATGTTCAGAGACTGACAGAGTTGTAGGAGTCTGTGAAATAAGGTGGTGTTGTCTTGAGGCAGCAGCTGTGCAGTTGACTTTCCACTTCACAGAAGTCTCTTATCATTGTTCCAAGTCTTGTCCGTGATAGGAGGATCACCTATTTTAATCTTTCTTGCTTCTTTTGTTTCCTTGGGTTGACTCTAGGTGTGCCTGTTCGGGAGTTCAGAAGTGTCCTTGAGAGATCACTTACGGTCAGGTGCCTCAGAGGAAGAGTTGGTTCAAATCATTGGAGCAGCAGTGAGCAGAAAAAAGAAACAGCATGCTGGTATGTTTTTTGTACTGGAGGAATAACAGCAGTCAGTAGGGTAGGCAGTGTTATTCTGTTGCAGTGGGAAACATTGACTTGCCAGAAAAAGGAAAGGAAAAGGTTCTTAAATGAAGCTGCATTAGCTTCCCATCTGATAAGAGCATTTTTGATAGGAAGTTTTTCATTTACCAGTCCTGCAGGTCCTCCAAAATTGAATGCCAATTTAGAATTTCCTAGTCCTTCACAAGATCTGGCGCTGACTGTCTAGCAGTGTGCCTTTTGTCTTCAAAGAGGTGCAAATACCATTGTTAATGATGGCAACAGTGAAGTGGAAAGCTAAGCAGTAATCAGTAGGGTTGTACTGGATCCCTGTTTTCCCAGAAAGTTCACTGTAAAATAAGCACTAAAGCTGAATTGAGCCAACGGCTGTTGGTACAGCTGCTTCATTAAGATGCTTCTAGAAGTGACAAGACTTTTTTTGAGTACACCAAAATATGTTGCCAATCTAGCGCTCTGGATAAGGTAATGATGCAAGGTCCATGATAATACAGTCATATCTGCATGTTGTATTAATCTTTTATATTTTATATATATTTTTATTTTAATTTATATTGACATAAACTCTATTTAAGTCACATCTGAGCCTCAGCATGTTGTGGTAATCTGACTGGACGTGAGAATGCTGACCTTTTACATATTAACTGTCTTCATGAGCATGGAATAATTGCCTTTATGTTGGTTCTCTTGTAGGTTTCTACCTGTTTACTAACAGTTAGCTTTGCCCTTCTTTAGTTACACATCAAATAAATTTAAGCAGCAGCTTGTAATTCTGACCATAGACTTGCTTGTAAAAGTGCATTTCTCTGACCCAAACAAAATAGTGCCTTGAAAACCTAAGGGTAGGAGGGAAAATTGATTCCTTTACTTTTAGACTATTCATTTCTGAGTTTCTGATTTGAGAAAGTGACGTGTTTTCCCATCTAGTAAAGGCATTTCTGCCATTAACAACATTTACCTGATAATTTCTTCTTCTGACTTGTGTTAGTCTCTTACTATCCTTGAGGATTTAGAAGATGGGACTTCTTTGAATTGAATAGCTGTTAACAGCTTACTCCTACAACTGATAAAGTTAAATGCTATTCTTAAGAAATAAGATTGTCCTAACTTGTTTTAATTCTGTGCTAGTTAGACTGTAATTCAGATTACAGAAGGTTTTCTGGGAAAAGGTTCTACAGCATTATACATACATAGCAGCTTGGAAACTATGGCAGCTATTTTATTTTTAATATTATACTAGATTCCTCCTTCTCCAGCTCCCTTGATCTTTATTGAGCTTTGGTTTTCCTAGCGTGCAGGTTGCACTGTGAAGAGCAGAAAACTAAATATATATGAACCAGATGCATGACTTAAAACCTAAAAAGCTAGGATTTTTATGTGTTCCTTATTTTATTTCTAGGCATGTTTAACATTTCCCAGATGAAAAACCGTCCAATGATCCTGATTGGCGGGTGACAAATCAGTACGTAATAAACATACCATGATTTTCTTTGGTTTATGTCTTTTTGGGAGCAGAGTGGATTGGGCTTTTATTTTGAATCTGTGTACACTTCTGGTTTAGGAAGGGAAAGATGTTTCTTAGTTTTAAGAATAACTGTATTTTAAGCCAAATTTCAGAAGAAGGAGAGGTTTTATGTCCCCTTCCTCTCACTCTTTTTATTTTCTCTAATTTTGAGAATCGTTACATTTTCCAAAGGGGTCACTAGCTTCCTCTTGCCAGTCTGCTTTCTTTGTGCCTAACAATACTATACTAACTAATAAGGCAGTTTAGGGATGAGTTTTATGAAGCTCACTAAATGGCAATAGAAGCATAAAGGATTCAAGACTTATTTTTACTCCTGAACTAAGAAATTCTCCTTTGCCTACAATTTTTAAAAGCAACAACATGGCACATGCAAGGCTTCTCAGCTCCTTAGTTCTTTGCTTTAGAATCTGGAACTTGCAGTTTCATTATTTTGAAATATTTTCTTAATGTTGCAAAGTCTCAGGGCATAACCTTAATAGAAGAATCCGCAGAATCTGGTGTCTCACCACTCCTGCAGATAAGAGCTTTTGTTTTTATTTATGTCTATTGAAGACATGTTTACTACCTTTCCTTTCATTTTGAATATCTCTGCATAAATAATGAGGCACTACTGGGGATTCTCTTACAGATTTTTTTCATATATCTTTCTGTGTGGCACCTCTTCCATGCCAGCACTTCCTTATTTTGTAGCATAGCAGTCTTTGGGAATACTTGCTAGTCCTTAGAAGCAATGAAACTGCTTCTGATAAGCTCTTTACAATACCAGGCAAAGCATCGTTAACAATATCAATAATCATATACAAGAAAAGGTTGACTCACCCAATGGGTGAAGAGGGTCTCTGGCTATAAAGCATCCCTTCTCAGGAAGCAGCCTCCATCCAAGAGATGTTCTCTTTGGAGACTGGCCCTTGAATGAGCCTGGGGCGTGGACCCAGGATTATATGGGAAGCATAGGTGAATTGCTTCCACCTGTGCCTTGTGGGCAGCCATTCCCTTCACCAGGTTTATCATCAGTCCAGGCCCTGACATAACAGTCACCTTACACCTGTTTTCTTCAAAAGACCATATAGTTGTGAGAGTTAGCCTTGTGAGCAACATTTGTTGGGCATTGTTCTGTTGTGTCTTATCAGTTGGGGGGCAGGAAAGTGTAGCGGGGTGGAAGAGAGTGGGCCAGAAACTCTCATTCTCCCACTGATGCTGTGCAGCTTAAGCACAGCTTTTAAAGCAAGTTCCCTTGCAAGGAAGGGTAATGTGCATTAACTTGTAGGCTTTGCTACAAGTGATGCAGTAACAGCTGTATTTTGAAGCAAGACCCTAGTGATTTTACTGCTGTTGCCTTTGTTGAGAAATACATTCCTCAGAAGTCTCTTAATACTGTCACTGTTTTCACTGGGAATATTTTTCCCTTGCTAGACCGTCTTTTTCCATGTTGAGTTTTAAATTGAATGGCTTTAGTGATGCAAGACTAACTAGCTAAGTTTGCTTTTGCTCTTTTTGTATTTGGCAAATGTCTCATTGTGTTCCAGTCAAAGGAGAAAGATGAGCTATTGCCTGAAGTGTACACTCACTTGTTACAGGAGAAAAATATTTTTTTCTTTAAAGATGATGGAAAATACTAAACTTCCTACAGTTGGATGAGACCTATGTCATTTTACAAAATGATTTTGAAAATACCTGCACTCTGAAGTTAACATTCATAGTAATGTTTTGGTATGTAGAGATCAGATCTATCTTAATTCCTTTTGAAAAGTACTCTCACATTGTCTGATATACAGTAAAAGAGAGAGAGATCCTGTCCAGGTCCTCCCCAAGCTGTTCCATCTCCCTTTGATAGTAACTGATGTCAGAATCTTCATCAGTGGTACAGAGTCCATAACTGGAGATGAGTGGAGACAGTCTCACTCTTTGCACATGGAGAATTGCATTCTGAATGACTAGAATTAATTTAATGAGCGCTTTGGAAAACATTGAGTGGTTTCTCTAGTCCCAGTATGACAAACCTGGCTTCTCCTCTGCACTATAACTGTCTGAGTCTTTGCTGTAATGTGATTTGTATGCTATTCCCCTTACTAAAACACTCCTTTTGGCAGGTTGTTCTCTTCGCAGGTTCATTTCAGTAGTGGAGAGTTCTTGCTTTTAAGTGTCTCCCAGCTTCTTTCTTTTCCCCCATCACCAGGCTAGCTGGAAGCTAACTCACTTAACTTTCTACCATACTTCACTATTAGTATGGTCAAAAAGAGAAATAGTTTGTCACATGGGTTCAGTTGTATAACGTGTAGTGCTATGGAAAACCATTATCCATTTTTTGTATTTGCATGAGCAATGCGTGAATGTAGATGACTGAAAAAAGGCAAAACAAAGATATTTGCATGCATTGCTGTCTATTGCTATATTTTTACTTCCCACTTTACTTGAACTAACACTACTTCCCTTTGCTACTCCCTACTGCCACAAAAAATTGTGCTTACCTGCCTTCACACTTGTCTGCCTTTGCAGTCCAGATTCTCTTGAAGACAAGACACTGCAGGGGATTAGCTTTAATTTCAAAGCCAATCAGGAGAACCAGAGGAATAATTTGAGTCTCTGCATTTTTGAAGGCACATTCACATTATACAGCAGGAGCTAAAGAAAAAGTTTACTAAGTATAATGTTCCATGCTCTTCTAAAGCAGAGCATCATTATTTTCAAAACAGTTGTGTTCACTTAAACCCATTCCTCTAAGGGTAAAGACATTACCATTAAAGTTGTAAGAATTGTAATTTTGGTGGATAAGCCATCAGTTGTGGATCTGAAAGGGCTTTTGCTTGAATTTAGAGTGTTATTGGGATTATATTTTAAAAAGCATACGTATCTGTGGTTGATTAAACTTCAGTAATGGGCACTTTCCAATCAACAGTTGGAGGGTGAGATGAGAAAGCTGCTAAATACATCAGTCTCTAGTTACAGCAGAAGCTGGGACAAGGAAGACTAATAAAAAGCTGAGGAACACAGCTAGAACGTTATCCATCCTGTTATTGTAATGTGGACAGGTCAAGGCAGTACCTGTACATCTGTGCAGTAAAGGTAACTCAGTGAGGTGCTCCACATTTCTCACAAAGTACTGGAGCTCTAAGAGAAGAGTGGTTATCAGTGGCTTTATTAAAGTAAGACTTAGCCACTTACTTCTACACCATTTTCTCTGTACTTAATACAAACCTCTTCTTTTATGTGAAAAAGACTCCTTCTGTCTTGACACTTGGCATTTATCCCTCTGCAAATGCCAAAACCCAGGGATTAAACGTGAAAGGGGCAGGAGGGCTGGAAGCTATGCCAGCTCAACTTGGAACATAGCTCTTAGTAGATTTAAAATATGTCTATGAGAGGAGTGTGAGTTTTCCAGTGCTTAAACTTCAGCTGTCAGCAATGTGGTTAGAGCTGGCAGTAATAAGGAAGGTTCCCATCACAGAGCCACCCTGCATGCTGTAGACAGTGCAATTGCAGGTGGTGCTTCTGGTCCTTGCTGTCCTCAGGTGCTGGCATGACCCTCCTGTGCAGGGGATGAAAGCAGGGAAACTGTAGCTGCCTGTGCTAGGAGAAGGTGTTTCGAAAAGAGGAGCTGAGAATCCAAGTGCAAGAATTTTTTTTACTTACCCTGCCAAGCTTTCAAAGAAGACTGGAGCTGGGAGTCTCAAATGGGTGCTGAGATGCTGTTTTAGGCCTGCTGTTGTTCTTGTAAGCTTTCTTGGCTGCTATTTCTCAGTAAGCATTGATACTTTTTAGAAGCAAGTTGTTTCCTTTTGTCAGAGACTTATAATAAGTGTTTTAAGTCCCAGTGTTCAGAATAACAAGTCAGCAAATGCTGGTGAGTGGGTGAGTGGGAAGACAAAGCTTGAAGAGAAAAGGGGATGTTTGCAGGTTTCTAAAGTTTTTTGTAATACAAAAGGTCCCAAAGCAAGGTTCCACCAGTGTTCTCAGCTACTGCAGACTTAGCTTAACTTTCTGGTTAGTCAGGAATCCTCATGTTATTTTCTCTTCTTTTTTCAGAGCCTGCATTGATGTCATTCCCTCTATGCCAAGATGCCCTACAGAATCCTCCATATTCAAAACTGTGGGGCCACACATTTAGCCATTGGCTAACTTTGAGAGCAAGTTTACCCAAGCAAATGGGAAAAGCATTAATAAGAAATAAACTTACAAAACAACTTATCCTGCCAAGATTTCACCCAGAGCAACAGTGGTACCTAAGGACAGGAATTCTACAAACCCAGCTGAGAGGCTTCTGTGTCTTCCAAAAGGACTTGAGCTCCACATCTGACACAAAGTGCCTTGAGCCTTCTTCTGTTGGCCAAGTTTCTGTGGACTGTCAGTCCAAAGAGGCAAGTCCAGGATCTGAATTCTCTAACAGGAATTTGGGATCTTGCATCAAGATCCATCGTGCCTCTGATAACTTGACTCACACAGATGAAGAAGGACGGGCCACAATGGTGGATGTTGGAGGGAAACCAGATTCCAGAAGAAGTGCTGTTGCTGTTGCTTTTGTTCGCCTGGGTGAGAAGGCATTTGGGATGGTGAGGCAGAACCAAATGAAGAAAGGGGATGTCCTGGCAGTAGCACAGATTGCAGGAATTCAGGGAGCTAAACTGACCAGCCAGTTGATCCCTTTGTGTCACAACATCCCTCTTAGCCATGTTGAGGTGTCCCTGAGCCTGGATGAGGCCAGATGTGCAGTGGTGATTCACTGCTCCTGCCAGAGCTGGGGGAAGACAGGTGTGGAGATGGAAGCTCTGACAGCTGCCAGCCTGGCTGCCCTGACTGTGTATGACATGTGCAAAGCAGTCACTCATGACATTGTCATTGAGGAGGTGAAGTTGCTTAGTAAGACAGGTGGGCAGAGAGGAGACTTCTCTAGAAGTTTAGAGTCTACTTCATATCCAGACACCTCCAGCCCTCTAAATAACCACTGCTAGAACACAGCCTCTTACAGAACAGCTTTCACTCAGCAGCAGTAAGCTTGTAGGCCTCAGTATATTACTATACTCTCATTTTGCCTTACCCTGTCACTTATTTCTGAATGAACAGAGGAGCCACTTAGCCAGCTGCTGAGTCAGTCGCTTTTTTAGAGGACAGACTTCTCTGCTCAGCCAGTAGTTTCATTTTAGTGTCCTCACCATGAGGTTGAGCAAAGATTCCTAGTTATAGTACAGAAGGTTTCTTTTTCTTCTTGCTGTGAAATATTCACAGCTGCTGTCATCACACCATGCAACTGTGAGCTCTGGAAATGAAACGAGTGTTGAAAGTACTGTTATTTGGCAACTATTCTTAAGTCAAGGATTAGGATTTCAGAACTGCTTCTGTCTGTCTGTGCCCCCATCCCCTCAGATGAGTTTAGATGGTGACAGGGAGAAGAAAACAGCTCTGAGAATTTATCGTACATCAGAGATTGTGGTTGTGGAACAGTCAGGGTCAGAGGGGCAGCTCCTGTCCCTTTTCAGTGATACTGCAGTGGGAAATATCCACCTCTCAGTTTCCAAACTAAAGGAGATTGCAGCTGCCCAGCTCTCTCTACCTTGAACACTATGAAATATGGTGTAAAACATCAGGTTTCTGGTGTTGGAAAAATTATTTGGCTGATCTGAAACGTAACTTTTACAATTTCAGAAGCATGTTCCAGCATTTTGATCTTGGCACACAAATACATTGAGGCACTGTCTGCATGCACGTCTGCAGTAAGAGTTTAATTATGCCATGCATGGAAGTAGGTTTCAGCCCTCCCTGACTTCAGTAAGAGCTGTCAGATCAAGCCCCAGAAGAATACACTTTTTTAATTTTACAGTGCAGCTTCTAGTAACCACCAAGCTGCATGGTCCTGACAAGTGAAAGACTAAGACCAGCAGCCACTTACTTGGAGGATTGGGATTGTTACTCTTGCCTCAGCCAGAGTGTTTTCCTGCATTTTCTCTAACTTGCTTTCATGAAGTCTGCAAGTATTTAAGTAGTCCCATGTAAGTTGCCAGAAGTGGACTGTCATGTAGCTCTGAATAGATTTGATAACTGACTATCCTAAAAAGAAATTAGTCAGCATTTCATTTTGGTGGATCCCTTTTAAACATAGTTTATATGCACAGAAGATGATATTTTTACCTTTGGTTTACTTGTTTTCTAGTACTTATAGCTAATGTGAAGCTCCATATGGTTCAGGGTGCTGCCTCTCAATACGCACAGAGTTGAAGACAGCTTTAAGTTAAGGAGGCTGCTGGGAAAATTGTCTTAAACTGTGCAAGCCATTGCTGCTCATGGAATAAGGTTAAACTGTGAGCATCAGTAAAGCACACAGCACAGTCACGCACATCCTGCTCCTTTAAAGTAAGCACAGGTCTACTATGAGGAGTCGGTAGGAAATACTACAGATGTATTCACTTACACACCACGAATTTCATACAGTAGTTAACACAGAGAGCACTTTCTCCATTGCAGGTTAATCAGATTCTTTTTTTCACTGTCATTGAGGTCAGGCACACAGAACAGCTACTGCTGAGCAAGCTCAGATAAGCAAAGGGAGTCTACATGACTTAATAACAGATGCTCAACACTACAAACATTTGTGGGGCTATATTCACTGTTATACTCCTGATTCCATCAATATCACTGAACTGTCTGTAAATCAATAGTAAGTCAGCTTGACATTGTACAGGGGATGGCAGTGAATTATCTCACTCGAGCACCTTCCCCAGATAGGCACTAAAAATTCCAGCTGACCCTGCAACCATGAGAGACCACGTGGAAATGCTGTGCACATCATCTCCCCTCATCAGCGTAGAAATAAATCCCCTGGAAAAAGCAGCATGTATGTAACCTGCTAAGTTAGCTGACATACACAAGCACTTAACTTTCCCCCCCAGGCCCTACCACGCACAGCACACGCTGCCATCCCTGTCTTCACCCAGTCTTGAAAAATTAAAGAAAACCAGACATACTCAGTAGTAATAAAACGACGCTTTGGGGCATACGATTCTTTGGCTTCAGAGAAGTTTGCTGTCATGCTGTAAAGCTCGCAGAAAAGACTTAGGATCATATCAGGTACTACAGAGCACATGCATGATCACCAGGCACATCTTACCACTTAACGCACATCTCACTATATACTTTCTTGGGTTGAGAGTGACTAGAAGCTTTGGGCAAATGTACTTTGGTGCCACTTTATGCTCATGTTCTATCGTCAAGTCTCGAAACTATGCACATTTATAGATGATGAAACATACTTCAACAGAACATTTTGCAAGAGAAATGAGCTGGTATGTTTCAGTGGTGCTGGGTGGGCAGTGGTACAATGTGATGAATATTTTTTGAAGGCTTGCTTTTTTTTTTTGTCCACTGTTTTTAATAAATGCTTGTTGTAATTGTTTCACATTGTTTTGAATACATTTTTTCCCATTCACTCATTGAAAGGAATGCTTGGTTTTTTAGTTCTCAGCTTCTATAAGTAGTTAACTGAGGGTGAGCAACAAAACAGACTTTGAAAGTTACCATGATTAGTCAGCAATTAGGAGATCAATCAGGATAACATTACTGCAAGAAAGCTACTATTTCTTTTTATGTTGTTGAGTGAAACTCAGCTCTACCTGACTGTACTTAAATAGAATGATCTTGTAGGCTTGGCAACATAATTTATCATTTCACCTTTAACCCTGCTGCCTCCCACTTCTCTGATTACATATCAGGGGATGCGTATAACTATAATAAATGCACCTCACCCATTTTCCTTCTTAGCCTAAGCGGCCACACACTGAAATGAATGCCCACGGAACTGCCTGTACACAAGTCCATCCCTCCTGAACAGTGAAGGTTGTAATGGAGGTTCCCTTTCTGATCCAGCTGAGATACCAGGAGAGATCTCACCTTGTTTGCTATCTGAAAGGCCGGTAGGAAGCAGCATTGGTGGAGCAGATTGCTGTATCTTGTTGCTCAGTGCAGCCCCATAGGAAGCCAACAGCAGGCACTGTGCAAGAGGGCTGAGACTGTGACAGTACTGCTGGAAAGTCTCCCATCAGGCACAGCCTCAAAATGCTGCTTACCCTGAGACTACAGCACAGTACTTTACATCCACTTTCTGATTCCAGATTAGGAAACAGGTCCTAGACTTTTGACAGTTCAAAATGCAGTAAAGCAACGAGCCTACCATGTCTTTCTGGAAGATACCATAAGGGCAAGTCATGCCACTAATGCTTTACATGCCAAATGCAACTGGAACACAAAGCAAGAATTCCTTGCCCTTAAAGCACATCTTTTATCCTCTCCTGGAAACTCATTTGTCCCAGCTAATTTCCCATCTGTGTTTTATTGTCTTTTCCCTGCCAATCCAGCCTGTGTCTTTTGTGGCAGGCAAGCTTCTTTCCTTCCTGGCCACATCCTGAGGCCAGTCACCCCACCCTGAGACTGCCCTGGAAAAAAATTGGATGCAAAGTACTAAAAGGATAAGCCAGCAAAAGCTAGGCCGTAAGTAAAATAGGGACCTCTTTCAGAATGAGAAGCACATAAAACCAGACCTTAAAAGCAACAACAGCTGAACACTAAAAATGGGAAGAAAATTTTAGCTATTCTAAGCCAGTGGTGACCTGCAGTAATTCTTCCTCTAAGTCACTGAGGTTACTCAGCTTCACGTGGGATTTGAGTGAACAGAATCTGGCCCTCCGTCCCACCCCTCCTTGGCCCATAGCTGGCAGCTCCTGGCTGGCTCAGCAACAGTAAGGCAGGCATGTAACAGCTTAAAAATGGCTGTAACATAGTGTATGCTTTGGCCAGGACACAGGACTGCTAATTAGTTCAATGAAAACATGGTTTACCTCCCTCCACTTTCGACAGCTTTATTCCAAGAGCAGCTTAGCGTTTCGGCAAATGTGAAAATGGGAGTTGCTGGGTGCAGTGGGCTGACTAAGCTTTTTTGGGAGACTTCAGGACAAAGCCTCAACGTAGGTCTCAAAATCAAGTGATCTGAGGAGCACTATAAAAGCTACGATGATGGCAAACCTCGTGACGTGCCTGGCACGCTCCCTGGAAAGGCACAGGGTGGAGTGGCTGAAGCCTTCCTCTCAAGCTGGGCCTGAAGGGCTTTGGGTGAACTCAGTGCACTCTGTCATAATAAGAGCAGATTTTCATTTGGTGTCCACAAGTCTATACAGCATTAGCTGAGGCATAAATCCAGCTAGCTTCACCTTCTGTGCCACCAGTGCCGTGTTTAGAAAGCCTGCACTTTAGCACCTCTATTTTTGAGCTCAGCCTATTTGCTCCTTTGATGAGGAGAAAGATCCCAGAATAGCAGAGGTTAAGTATGGCTGAGTGCAAGTTTAAGGGCCAGATGCCCCCAAGATGCTGCTTCAAGCAGAGCTGCATGACAACCCCAGGCATTGCTCAGCTTCTCAATCACAGCCTGACTGCAATGGTGGGACCATCACCCACGTCTGGAGAGTCTGCTCAAAACCAGAAAACCTCTATACTCCTACTAAGGTTTTCCTGCACAGACTTAGCCTCAAAAATAAATGCAACAGAAATGCTTTCCTGTATACCCATGACAGTTTCAGGGTACATAGCTGAAAGGATGCAAGGCCAGCAAAAGCAAAGTTTCTGGTTCCAACATCAAGGGCAGCTTGGCTGCAAGGTGCACATGAGTGACAGGGGGCAGGGGAGGAAGAGGGAGAGACAGCAGAGGATCAGGCAACTGTAAAGTTGTGTTAATATTATGCTTGGAAAAAACATATGCTAGCAGATCCACAGCTGCTCCATTAGCTGTGCCCTGGGCCAGTTACCAGCTGGTGCAAGTTGTGGCATAGCTCCAGCAGCAGCAGCAGAGCTGCATGGCCTCACACTGGGCAAGGAGCTGGTGGGTAGCTTCTGCTCCTGGGAGCTAGGAAGAGGGGTTTCATTTGCACAGACCTGAGCCCTTCTGCCACTTTCCAAGTCCTTAAGGAACACCCTGATTAACTAATGGGGTCATTTCATCACTCATGTCTCCCCATGTGCAAAGTTCCAGATGAGCTGGAATTCCTGCCATCTTGGGCAGCACATGGGGTTGTGTCCTCTTTCCCCTGAAGCCGCCTCAAGGCTGCCACCCACAGCCTTCGTGTTATGGAGAGCTGAGCTTCCCCACCCCAGGCTGGATGCTGAATGGGAATGTTTCAGCTCTGTGTGGCTCACTTGGCTTCTGTAGATGGGCTCTTGGGGCCGTCCTCAGCTCAAATCCAAGAAATAAGCAGAGCAGAGGGGAGGGAGCAATTTTTGCTGCCCTCAAAGCCTCATCTCTCCTTTGCAGCTGGCAGTTCCAAAGGCTCCATCCTGCCAAGACTGGATCTTAATTGGGTTCAGTGGAAACAGAAGTTGCTGCCAGGGCTGCTGTGATCCATGGCTTACAGGGAACATGGGCAGAGCTCGCCTGGCCCCTCAGGAAAGGGCCTTCACTAGAGTTTAGAGGGAAAAAAATCCCTCCAAATGAGTGATACCAGTGAAAGCCTCAAGCTGAGGCCAAGGAGGAGAGGAGATGGCTCAACCAGGCAGTTTGAGGAGAAGCAGGCAGTACCATGTCTATGGAAAATCCTCCCTGCTCTGACAGCGCTTGGAGAAGGGAAGCCACCAGCCAGCCCAAGGGGCAGCCAGCAATCCCCAGGCCTTGCAGCACATTTAAGTACTAAACCCAAAGAGGCACACAGAACCTATCCCTATTTCCCCCAAAAATGCTCCTGCTGAGGGCTGTGGGACAAAGCACAAGACATGGGAAGACCAGAATAAAGCCTCTTCAAGCATCCTGTCAGCACATGACATGAGGATACTACATAATACTTTTTCCAAGCCACAGATTTCAAACCCGATTGCTACAAAGGCCTCTGCCAGAGCTCACTCACACCTCTGTAATTAGGCACAGTCTATCTGCTCCTTCTGCTTTGAGGACACACTCAGTTGGCCTCTACCAATTCCTTCTGCACCCAAGATGGGTTCTTCTGACCTCATTTCCTTAGAAGCACAGCATCCTGTCTTCTCAGTGCCATACTGTCCCAGCAGCAGGAGGAAATCTGCTCTGCTCGCAGTAAAGCAAGCAGACAGCAGTCCGGATAATTTTGACACCATTTGTTCCCTCTTACAGATTTTAGGTCCACCAGAGAAAGGCCATCACAGTAAGATCTTGCTCGGACTGGGAGCCTGAGAAGACCTCGCCTTGCTGATTCAGAGACGCAGGGCTACCAAGACCTTATGCAACAGATGCCATGCAGGCATCTCAGAGCTGCTGAACCTGAGCGGTGCAAACGGGCTCTTGCACTGGTAAAATGACTTTAACAGGATTTTCCAGCCAGTGAATGAGCTTTGAAAGACACACCCAGGACACTCAGCCATAAGCAACACAACTGCGTGCTGAAGACTCTTGGCCAGCCAGACTGGGAGGGGTATTTAAACACAAGTTTCTTGCATTCATCTTTATAGCCTGCTGTTTTCCTCACTGCTCACTTAGGATTCCTCAGAGCACATCCTTATGGGATGTCCCAGACACAGCTAAGGCATCGACAGTAACGCTTAGCTGATCACTGGTAAACCTTAGCTTTTACAAACCTCTGCCAGAGAACTCTAGTTGAACCCCAGCAGCTGGAGGGGCTTTCATTTCCACTTCTCCAAAGCTGATATTTCAAGGTGTTTTTATTTCTTTTTAATCAGTGCACAAGACCAGCTCAGAAGGGGGTCGAAGGAGGAGAGAGAGGCAGAGTAGCCACTGTATCTGCACAAAGTAGTTCCACATGCAAGAGGAGCAGAGCTCAGCTCACTTGGTGTGTGTTCTGCAGTGTGGTTATGGGCTGTCATTCCACCTTGACAAAGCTGTTATTTATTTACTTAAAGACTTGCATTCCGTGGAAAAAGATGCCCCAAGATAGTACTGTGTTTCTAAAATTAAACCCAGCTGGCTGGATAAGGAGCAAGCAAGGAAGGACTCCCATGTTTCACTAGCAGCAGGAGCAGGTCTCCCCACATCCCAGGGCCTCCCCAGACCCACTGAGCTGCTGCAGAACCAGACAAGTTTTCCCCATGCCCTCAGCCAAAAGAGTGGCAGCTCCCTGGTGCTTGGGTCACTTCATATGAGAGCAGGGGTGCAACTGTGTCTGTCCTACAGTATGGGACAAGGCCTTAGTAAGCGTAATTGCACTTGCTTCTCTAAGGCCCCAGGAATGCTCTCACTCTGCTGCTGGAAAGAGGACATCCCATCAGATATCTGACACAAATCAGTGTGTGGCCTTTTCACAGTTAGTGTGGACAGGCTGCATTCATGGTCTTTGTCTTACATCTAATCTAGCCAAAACCTTCCTCCAGCTCACGTGTCTCTTCACAAACCTCACCCAGCTCTCTCTGCTGTAATCTGTTTTCACCGAAACCATTTATAGAAGGGAAGAACTCCAGTGCTTCTCCACCCTTGCCTGGCACCAGTAAGAATTTCCTCTGCTGACACGCTTTTGGCACCTGTTCCCCTGCTGACACATGTGCACAGAGGCCATGTCTACATCAGCAAGGAGCTCGACGAGGAAACAAGTACATCAGCCTGTTGGAGCAGCTGGTGGTGGAGCTGCTGTTCAGGGGTTTTACAGGGGCCTACATTTAGCCTCATCCCTCAGACAAGATGTCTCCACACACGTGTGGCTGAAGCTCTCCAAAGGACAGGCCGGGCTCTGGTTGAGGCCTCTGGCCCTGTGAGGGGCAGGAGCACTTCCCAGGCGTTTGGGAAGCGTAGTTCATGAGGATGGCAAAGGCAGGTCAGTGAGGGCCATGGGTGTAGTAGGCGACTGCGAGGATAGGCCCCAGATCTCACTGCTCTGTACCATAGAGCTCACATAGAGTGAGAGAAGAGAAATCTGACCCAGATCAGCAACGGAATCAATATGATGCTTGGAATGCTCATAGAGCCCCTGATCCACAGGTACACAAACCAGCACCCCCTTGGCCTCAACACCATGTCCTGCTCTGGGCACAGGCTCTGCTCCTCAGCTGGGAGCAGATAGATGGCCCTTGGCATCACACAGCACTTGTGACCAAGGCAGGAAGGAAAGCACGGTTCTTTCACTACAGGCCTGGACTGTGATCCAGGAGGACCTGACCACAGAGCATTGGGCCAGAACAACATTACCATGCTTGCTAAGTTATTCAAGTCATTGTTTGCAGATAGGAACACCAATCCATCCTTCCCATTGCTCTGTACACTAGGCAGCGAGCACCTGGAGATGGATCTGCAGGCCTGAGGACTCTTCATCTCTGTCATGCATCTGGAGAAGGCAACATTTGCCATCAAATTACCAAAGTTACTCTTAGCAGATGTGGCTTCTGCCTCTCAGCTTGTACCAGTTGCTTTATGTAAATGTCACTTTCCTGCCTAAGAAGGAGAAAAATCCACCTGCACTGGTGACACCTCAGTTTCAGTGAGTTCAAAAGGCAGAAATATTCAGCGACAGTAAAGTTCCTTGCAGAGCTGATTGAAATTGCTGGCAGAAGTAAGAGAAATGAGAGTTGGCCATCATTCCTGTAAGAAGCTCTTAGGAAAGAGCCTGCCCTTCATCAGAGCTCAGCTATTTCTGTGATTATGTCCATCTGCCCATAATTATACTGATTCTGCTCTGTAACGCACTGTCAGGACTACTGATCCCTATCCAAACTCCTGCTGCCTTCCTGTCTGGATTAGGATGCCAGCTTGGGTTAAAAATTAGAGAGTGAAATTGCTTCAATATCTGATTTAGCCCCTTCCTCCTCCCATCCTGCTTTGGGTTTGGGATGTGCTGGTCAGCATCCCTCTGGGAGACAATTAATTAGGAACAGATCAGCAACTGGCAGCTGTCTCACAAGGACAACATCTCAGATATGGGACAAGCTGGAGTCTCCCACTTCGACCCTGGTGCAAGTCCAAGACACGCTTGCTTTTGCATCCCAGCACTGACATTCTGGGAGCTGGCAGACAATCAGCATCCCAAAGGCCACAGCTAGCTCAGGTCCCAGTGTTATACTGCTTCAGCTCTGGAGCTGCTTCTGCAGTGAAAGGCTGTGTGTCCCTGCTGGCTCCAGAGGCAGCTTCAGCTCTGGAGCTGCTGAAATGGCCTTCTCTGTATTTAAGGAAAAGTTTTCATTCTAGAGACCAGAAGAAGGGATGTTCTGTTACCATTATTTTACAAGAGTAATATAGTGTGTGCAAGAATGTTCATATCAAGGATGCCACAGAGAAAGGGCAGCGAATCCTCCTGAGGCAAGGAAGCTGTAGGCCGCCATGAGGCCTTCCCTCTGCCTCCTCTGCTCTGGGAAGAACAAAGCAAGGACTTCAGCTGCTCCTCATCCGTCTTGCCCTCCAGACCCTTTGCCATCTTTGTAGCCTTCTTTTGTATGCTCTGGTCCTGCAGAGACTTGTGGCTGCCCAGGTGCAGGAGCACTGACAGCAGGCATGGAGGGTTGTCTGGCACCTCTTTCCTCACCCCCAGTGACCACACGCTGTGGGAGACCCCAGGGAGAGGCAGTAAGGGAGATGGAACTCCTCACCACATTCATGTCATTTCACATACTTTGATTATGGCTAGAAAGAGTTTTTTCTTTTGAATTAGGAAGATCTTCATTTAATTGAGCACAGGAATAAAGAGGGGAACTCAGCTGTGAGATTGGTGGACACATATTTGTCCTTAAAAAAGCAAAAATTTACCCTTTAGAAGAATCCTATTTGTGTTTCCTTTCTAAGAGGCTTTTTCCTTTCAAAGGAGCACTGGGAGGATGATTGGTATTTCTATTACTAGATCATTTTTGAAGCCTGAATTCTACTCCAATACTATTTTGATTTATAACTGTAAAAATAAAAATAAATAAAACCACATTTTCTGAAACAGACAGAAGAAGAATTACTTGGGAGTGGGGATGAATATTTTAGCTCTGTCTCCCTGTTAACCATTGACCAGAAAGGCAACAGCAGTTCTGAGAGGCCAAGTTGCCAACCACTTTTCCAGCATCAGAGCTGATTCTGTGCACAATGGCAGCACTGGAAGGAGAACCTTGAGGACCTTCACCCAGGTGAAGGCTCTGTGGATGCCTCAAGAAACTTGAGTGCCTCCGAGGGACAGGGCAGTCATACTGATCCCAGGTGAATTCAGGAAAGACCCCCATTCCACCACATGCAGCCAGGAGTACACATTAGACGTCTGTCCCAACCTTCCAGGCAAGAAGCTAACACATGGAAGAGGAAGCATAAGCTTCAGACAAGACATACTCAGCATCCTGCTTTCAAATAACAGTGAATACTCAAGGTAACAATTTCTTCTCATAGGCTCAACCCATAGTTTGGTGTTTGAAATCAAACTAAATCCACACTAAACTTTGGTTAGTCTCTCTACTACTTTAATCAACCTTGATATGCATTTCATTATACATTTTTATACCTTTTTTTCTTCTTGCCCAGAAACATCAAGATAAAAACCAAACTGACATCCTACCCTGTTTTATTCCTCCTCTGTTTCTTTCCCTCATGAAGGCACATTTGAATAAGACATTTAGCTTTCTTAATTGGTCTCTACATTGCTGTCTTATACAAAAATTCATTCTGCCAGACTTAGGTTCCAAAGAGCAGAGCATCCCACCCACCTTCCACAAAAAAATTTAGCAGGTATGCATAGGTCTACAAACAGCATCACCCTCATTTCCTCCAACCAATCTGCACTGAGACCAATGGAGATAGGAAAAAAGAGAAAAATAAAAGACGACCCTCCTGCTGAAAGTCTGACCAAAGAAGAGATAAATAACAACTATGTCTCAGAGACAACAGCAAGAAGCCCCTTAGCTAAAGAAACACTAAATAAATAAACAAAATCTAGCTCAACAACCTTGAAACTCAAATTTTGGACTTCTGAGGGGGATGAAAGGGGCAAAAGTAATTTATTATTTTGTCACCAGGCAACAGAATGCAGTTCCCCAAGGGCCAAGCAGATTTCTCCCAGAAGATACTATATCTGCTATGACAGAGATAAAAGTCATCTTTGTTTAAACAGAAGCCAAAGGTTAAAGAAAGGAGAAACCAATGAATAACAGATCTTCAGAGTTACCCAGCACAACAGAAAAGCTCCCCTTATCCTCCTCCTCACTGCCACTCATTCAGGACAGCAAAACCCTGACACTATTTTTGCTTTGGAAAGAAAAAAAAACCTATTTTTCTTTTGAAAGAAAAGCCAGAAGGCACTTACCTTGCTTCTACACAGCAGTGACGAAAAGATGCAGTCTATAGCCACAAGAAGCCAGATGGGAAGATTAAAGGAAGCATCTGCACCAAAGCCACCCTGTAGGGGAGAGCAGCAGCTCTTCACTGCATTCTCCAACACCGGTCAAAATAGAAAAGAAAAAAAAGATCTTCGTATAACTTAAGCAGGATACCTCTTTGTTTGCTCAGTGCAGCCAGAATTCAAATGTTGCTGGGCTTGATCTCCAACAACAGGAAAAGCAATGGCTTTGCCTTCTTTACTGAAACCCAGCTGCTAGAGAAGAGACAAGGTAGGTTCCTGTATTGTCATCTTCCCTCTGCCAAACTCACATCTTACATAGATTTCAGAAACAGCCTTCCCTTGCATCTGTAAAACAAGAACCTTGTAGCCAGGCTCAGCCAAGTCTGAATCTGACCAAAAACAGAGAATCTGAAAGCCCTTTCAACACAAAATGAGTCTTTCCACACAGCACTCAGAGCCCCACCTGCTGCCTATTTGCCCTCAACCTGTGCAAGCAATTATACCCTACTTGCTTTTGCTCGTTGCCATGGTCCTTCCCACCTGAGAGCCACAACCAAGAGCTGGGGCTTTGAGATCCCATGTACTGCGGAAACATACAGCACAGCCTGATCTAAGCTAGGCATGAGATTTGCCAGAGCTCACAGTTAGAACATCACACTTTCATGATAGCAGATAACCATGAAAATTTGTGGCTTAAGGAGGAATGTTGTCAGTGACCAATTTATGTTATCAGAGACAAGGAGATTAATGTGTAAGTGAAACAGCTGCATGCTGAGTGTCTAAAGTAAAAACAACTTTCTGCCCTTGAGCTCCAAGGAATTCCTTAGCTTGTCCCTTGATTCACCCACTATTCAAGTGCACACAAATTAGCCCCAGCCCTCACATACCTCCTGCTTGCCCTGCTGTGCTGTACCCAACTTCTCTCCCTCTCGCCTCCCACGTCCCTGAAGCTGGCTTTCCTGGATTCCTTTCATCTAGCCTTATTGAACTCCTTCCTTTGAAGCCATCCTTTCTTACCCTCTTCTCCTCTCACTCACACTCTTCCTCTGAGGATGCTGCTCAGATAAGCAAGTTTATGGCCAGCACTGCAGCCTTACATGCTGTTGTACGAGTGTGTCTACATGTGGATTATGAGCTCTGAGATAGCAAAACTGATGTGGTGGGTTTTTTTGTTCTTTAAGTGAACTCCAGTGTTCCCTATGCTCTTCTACCTTCCTGCCAGAACTATCTCTGAAGTTTCTCACCAGCTCTGCAGTGACTGCATCACTGAAGAACTACATGCTCTCCATCAAAATGAAAGACCCAGAGCCAAGAAAAACAGTGCACTAAGACTCCAACTCACCTGTAATGCTGTCCAGCAAAAGCACAGAAAATACAACTACAAATAAATTTACTGAGACGCAGTGGGGGCAATATATCTTTAATTTTTTTGCTTTTGTTTTTTAGTATTACAGTATATTCTTATAAAAAGATACAGATAAAAAGGACACTACAGGATTTGTACATTTAATTCACTTATAGTCTTAAACTGACTAAGAAATGAGGATACGCCAAGGCATTACAGCAGCACACAACCTCCCACATCAGTAAGCAGCACTATACTTTCCAGCTCGGCAGGCAGGGACACCTCCAAAAATGATCTGGAAGTTTCAAACTGAGCAGGCTGGCAGAGGAGGAGAATGGCTGAATACAGTTTGGAAGGGAGAAGCATTGAGCGTGGCTCAGGTACCTGATGTCCTCCTACAATCCTAAAACAGCAAAGGTTTTTGAAAAGAGTGTTTAGGGGCAAGACTGAAGATGGTAAGCAGTGTAGAGGGAGTGGGTTGTCAGTAGCCTGTCATAGAGGCTTTTCTAGATCAGCTGAGTGAGAGCTCCAACTGTTGAACAGCTGAAAGGACCAAGCCCTTTGAAAGCTCTGTAGAACATCTCAACAGCTAAAGCTGTTTACAAGGGGAGTTCTGATCCAGATGTTGCTTTAAATAATGTTGGTGTTAAACACTGTACTGGGTATACTGGATCTATTCCACATTAACACCAGTATCAGAAGACTGGTTTAGAATATCTGTTAAGCATCCAGACTCAAAATGAGGTGCCATAACAGCTTTCTAATCTAATGACATCCTTCTCAGCATAATCTGGCCAGCTTTAGGAGAGTCTGCTCATCCAAACTACTCAGAGCAGTAAATAGCTTTAATATCTACACCTATATTTTCAGTTGGCCAAATTATGTTACTCAAGATGACCTTTTCCACCTTTGATAAGGAAAGTAAGAGTGGCCAACAGCAGCTAAGTGTTTGAATGGCAGACAACCAGAAATCTTCCTAGTTCGGTACAGAAGCCAAAGAGCTGTAGCTAAACATGTGTTATTGCTAGAGACTCCACAGAGAGAAAACCAAACAGCCAAAAAACATTGCTTACCCGGATACTCTGAGGAAGTAGAGTGGAGAGCGAAATCAGAGGGAATCCTTTCTTCCTTGGCTTGTCACATTTTGTCTCACCAACATGTAAACTCTGGTAAGGGTACGATCCATACTTGTACACCTATTTCACCCAGCTTCTCTGGCATTACATGCAGAATTTGAGTTGGAGGTTGAAATTTGAGTTAGCAAATTTGTGTAGCTTAACTCTTCTCAATATTCCCACCACGATTCATGACAAGAAAATGGTTGTTTTTAGAAAGTATTCTGAAATAACCTACTTGCATTAATTCACCACATGCTTTGAAAGACATGCTTTTCCACGTCAATGATTATTAGGGCAGAGTGATTCCTATGAAAGCAAAAGTGAAGTTCTTCCTTGCCTCCCTTCCCACACCAAAGCTGCTCCCACACCACCCCATTCCCTGCTCAGCTTGCTGCAGAATGGCCATGCCGGCTGTCTAGCTGGTGTAATGCCCTGGCACGGTCTCAAGAGTCTTTGCTGTAATGCAGTGTATACATACAAACATAGCAAACTAAAATAAGGCAAAATAAATAGAGGTGTCAGATTTACAGGTTCCCCTTAGAGATTCCTAAAACCATTAAAAAAAAAAAAAAAAATCATTTAACCCCCAAACAAAAAAGAAAAAAAAAAAAAAAAAACAACAAACACAAAACAACCAACCCAGAAACAAAACTGCATATATCATGTACATCATCAACTGTACAACTGATTTCCTTTCCCCTCAAGGAAACTCCTGACACAAGCTTCTCCCGTACAACCCAGCTCAGAGTGCGAGCTTTCCTAAAAAAGAGGGAAGATGCAGCCAATGGAGCTGACCATTACAGAAACACCCGCTCCACAGCCTTCCATCAGGGCCCCTCACGATGCCTTTCCCTTCCTCAAACATTGTGAACACATTACAGAAATGCTTCTGAAGGATGCCCAAGCTGTCTCTCCAGTGGAGATTCTCTCATCCCTGAATATTAGTCCTACTTCTGCTCTTGTAGGGAACCAGTGCCCGGACCATAGCTGTGCTGCAAAGCATGGAAGGGCCTTGCTGCCCTGAAGTCACTTCACTTTGTAGCATTTTCAGAGACTTACGGACAACTGAGAAGAATGACAAAGAGCAAAGGGAGTGGGGTGTGTGGGGGGAAGTTCTGCAGTCTTTTCAGGGGTCATCCTAATGCAATCTGCTTAAGAGCAATGCAAAGACACATAAGTAAGTGAAGAAGCATTAGATCTCTACAGACAAGGTTTGGAGAATTAGAAAGTACCTCCTCTTCTAGTGTGAAGAACTTCATCATAAAATTAGCAACAACTACATTTCTCTAGGAAAAGTATAAAGTAGAACAAGCCCTCAATTATAACCTTTTTCATATTTCCTCCTCTTTTACTTAAAATGCTGGTGCTAAGCACAGCTGCAGGGACAGCAGCAGACCTTAGTTCTTCTCTGTCCCTCAGAATACGATAAAGAAGTTTTGCCTTAATGTAATGCCTCGTGACTGCTTGCAATGCCCACCCAGCCTACAGAGGCACTAGAGGACAAGGATTAGATTTTCCCACCTTTTTTGGCACTTAGCAACTCAATCAAAACTGCACATGAGGAACAGAGCATAGCTGCACTCGCAGCATGCCAGAGACTCCAAGCAGGGATGAACTTGGCTTTGCAAAAAATCTGAAGTTGGGTCCTAGAGCAGATCCAACTACGTCCTTATCTACTTATCTACTGTGGCCAGCCTCATCTCTTAGAGCAGAAGTATTAATGGGACTGTCTGCTTGTCACCACCTAGATGAAATCACTGCTTGCCTCAGTGAGTAACCAAGCTTTTCCCCAATGCTTTTCATGAACATTCACCAAGCAGTGAACAGCCAGGAGAGACCGTTCAGCATGCTGAAAGAAACCTTCAGCCACCACCACTGATTCAAAACAAAAGTCTGGGGCCCTTGAGTGCTAAGAAAGTTGAGCTGCAATGAACCGGGGGCATGACTCTGGGTTTTCTTTCACTTCCAGTAATGTATCTCACAGCTGATTTATTGGAGTTGCACAGTCTCTTATTACTTGTGTATATATCGAGGGGGTGGCAAGGCTACAGCAGCTTTCTCTGACTGTCACTGTGACTGGAGCACTGCGTACCATCATATAACTTTTCATATCACGGCTGAACTGTGTACACAAATGGACAGGGAGATTATCACTCTCTCTGCTTTTGCTACATTTATGGCCTGGCAAAGTGACTTCAGTTTCAAAAAGTACACCGTGAACCTGGTTTGAAAAATACTGGGGTGGGGAATGCTGTATTTATATTCAAGGGTTTTGCCCTGAGGTGTTTCTTCTATAACAGAACTGCCTTGCTGACAGTCTGCCACACTGAACAAGTACCTGGGGAGCAAGCAAGCAGCCGTAAGTTGGACAGAGCCACAGGTCACATCTTCTTGCACCAGAGCTGACCTTGGCACTGGCACTACACTTGAACTTCTGAGTGAGTCCTAAAACCAAGGAGAACAAAGAGGGGGGAAATCTACAATGTTCTAATCCCTGAAAGTATCATCTTTGGAATTCAGGGATTATCCAAATCTAAACTCCACTGTATACCAATTTGGCACATATTACCACCTCTCATATGGCTTACGTGGCATAGATTATATGGCATGCTTCAAAACAAGACAAACAAAAAAAGGGCTGAGATATGGCATGTCTACTTTGGGGAGCAGCAAGGAGCTTGTTAATATAAATTACAAGAGACATTTCTAAAAATCCACTTTGTAATTTGAAATAAAAATGCTTATAAAAGTGAGAGTTAAACTTCCAAAAACCTTTATGAAATACAGTCTTTCTTCTACAAGGTGCTTGTGTCTGCTGCAATGGATATTGCTGTTAATAGCTAATCCCAGAAGGGCGATGGGATAATAAGGGAGGAGAATGCACCCAGCTCTTGTAAGATACCAGCTCTTTACGATGAGTGTTATACAGAGGCGCGGCAGTCTGGAATGTTGTAAATAGGGAAACTGTAGGGTGGGAGTCTCAAAATTCAGTAAACAGTGGAACATTAGAGTTTAACAATTCTAAATTTTTTCTTCTTTCCATAGTTTACATAATTATTTTAGTGTTTGGAAAACCACCGCTGTTGGCTTCTCCAATATTGGTAGTGTGTAATACTGATCAGGCAGCGTGTATGGCAGAAGTTCTATTCTGCAGACTCAGTGCTGAGCCTGAGGTTAAGTGACATTCATAGAGAAACAGAACCAAAATACTAAAGTGACTAATGGAGCTTTTTCCATTTCCCTGGGATTCCTTGACACTTTGTGATGTTTACTGTTGATATATAGTTTGTAAATGTAGGCCTCTCTTCTCAAATGCTGTTTCCTTCTTGTCTAAGAAGAAGAATCCATCACAATTTATTTATTTTCATTTTTCCCTCTCCAGAGTTGATAATCAAAAGGGATGACAAGATTGAAGAAAAAAAAAAAGACAAAAAAGGGTCATGGGAGCCCACAGAATTGAATCCCCTTCCAAGAGCCATGAAGATAAATCAAATTTAGAATTCAAGCATCTTCTTGGGGTTATCTGCTTTTTCACTGTGTGCTTTGTAGGTGCAGTGTAAACACAAATTTCTTTTTTTCTTATGAATTAACCCGTTTCCAAAGCCTGCTTCACTTACACGACTTTGTGTCCTCCTGGAAAAAAAAATCTCCATTTTCCTTATGGAACCTTCCATTGGTTCATGCTAAGTAATCCCTTCTAAATGAAAAAGGCTGTGGCCTGTACAGCTCTCCTTTGACATCACTGATATCTTACTGAACTATGTGATTATCCTAGATAGGATTGGGGTGCATGCAATAAATCATCCTGCTATGCAGAAAGACCAGTCCATTCCCACAGCAGTTGCAGCCTGTATCAAGTGGAAAAGAAGTCTTACTTCTTGCAGCTTGCAGTCCCATTTGCTTTTTGCCCACTTGTGACATGTGAATGATACTCAGGAGCTTCCAATTTCCATCGGGTGGCACTAAGGAATCTTGCACACATGGATAAGAAATGTTCAGCTTTTTCCTTCCCACACTCCAGCAATTACAACAGGCTCCACATCCATCCAGGTGAAATCCCAACCTGTTAGTGGCAGTTTTCTAAACAAAAGCCACGACTTCTTTCCTAGTAGATGAATTTCAGAACTTTGAGGCTCAACCATCGATATATTCCAGAAAACTGTTTCTAGAAAAGCAGAATCCAAAAGACTTTGGCAAAGTATTTTATGTCAATCCTGATTTTCGAATTCCATTTTGTTCCAACTTCCTTCTGAGCATCACTTGCTTTTAGACAGTATAGGCCATACAAGAACACTATACAGAATATGAGATCAAAAGCATTTTTCAAATGCTGATCAATGGCTTATAAAATCCAATTCTGGGAGGGACCTTGTAACCTCAAGAACTACATCTTGACAAGAGCCTGAAGGCCAGTATAGCAACTGAAGAAGCAACAGGTATTTACCAAACTGTTCTGAAATTAGTCTTGCTTATTATCAGCAAGATGGAGATTATAGTTCATTTTCACTTTGGCACACAGAAAATTATCCTTCTCCAGCCACAAGGCTGTCTGCAAGGCCCAGTACTTTCTGTCATCATCATGAGGCCTTTCATGACACAATCAACTCCCAGAAGCAAATCTGTCAGGTCTGCACGGCCCAGTCACAGACCCTGCTGGCTCCACAGAGGCACTTTTATAATGGTTCAAATTTGGAGCGCAGAGGAGGGATGAGAGGAAAGCTGATCAATGGAAAGGTAATGTCTCTACCCACAGACCGAAGAAATCCTTTGGGGCAGCTGTCAGCCAGGCGCCATTGCACACATTCATCTTCCTTGTTCTGCTCTTTTTCTTCACTTATTTTGGTTGATTATTTTTCTTTCTCTGGTAATTAATAATTTAGTTTTGTCACCACCCGCTCCCGGCTTGTTTCTAAGCCTTGGTTCCCCGAACGCTTGCGATTACGCTTGAGTTTGGATAAGTCCTTGTCAAAGACTTCTCCTGACCTCAATGCTGACACCAGGTCATCAAACTCCCCAGTCTCTTCAGAAATGCTTCCTGCTTTTGCTTTCTTTTGACGCCTCTCTTTTTCCCTCTGCTCTTTCAGCTGTGGAGAAAGAGACAGGTCTTTAGGATTCTCTGACCGAGATGCCAGATCACTACAGACATTGTGTTATGAAGCATCTAAAATGTGTTAGTACTGTTTGGAAATAAAAGGATCAGGATCCTACCCGTAAGGCCACCATGTGTTCCAAGGGCAACAGAGACCATACTGCGCTTCCTTACTCTTGCTCAGGTGAGCAAAGAGCGCAAGAGGTGAGGAATGAGCAGCATCATCTGCTTGCCTCACAAAGCATTACCACCCCAGGGCGAAGAGTACCAGCTGTGCTCACGTTATCTAACCTGGTGAGTTTAAAGTTAGTCTGGATGTTTCTGCACAAACCAGTCACCACTAGAATCACAAACAGCTTTGCTTGTAGGGCATAGGTAGTCATATTCAAACAGGCAGAAAGGTCATGTTCCTTCAGAAGGAGAAAAATAAGAAGTGGAATTCATCAGATGGCCACAAGCTAAACATACTAGACAAGAAAAATAGTGTAGCATGTTGTGGAGATGGGGAAAAGAAAGAATATTGCCTTGAGTCCAGAAAGAGAAAGTGATTATAAATAGAAACAGCAATGAAACAGGACTGCTGATTTTACCATTTCACCAGGGAGCTCAATTATCCTACACACTGCTCAGCTCCAAGATCAGTGGAAGTACTAAGGCACAGCTATGGCTCCCAGGATGCAGGTGGCTCACCTTGCAGTAGTCCCATGTTGCAGGAGAATTCTTCTCATAAGCAAACAGCAACCTCTCAGTACATCAGGCCTACTAAAGCTTCTTAGAGCTTTAACAGGGGGCTCCTACACTTTCTCTGCTGGCTGAGAGGAAACTTGAGACTAAATCTTGGCCTTTTATCTCTGTGTCCAACAGTTCCAAGAAGTCTGCTGGCGTCCTAGAGTTCTACCTCTTTCCTCTTCTGAAAGGAGTAAAAGGGTTCTTTTGGCAAAGGAAACTTCACAAGTAGCAATTGCCTTCAGTTAGGAGCCAGGCAACAGCCGAGGTTAAACTGTTGGCAGGGTGGAAGGACGAGGGAAAAGCTGGGCTGTTCTCACTTTCAGGAAAGCCTAAGATTAGAAGGGGAGGCTGGTTCACATGAACCCTTGGGGTTATACACATTGGTCTCCAAGAGCAAAATCAACAATGCAGAAAAGCTCACTTGCCTCATCAAGGTCTAACACAGCCTCTGTAATCAAGGCATTAAGGCTGCCAGTGCAGACTACAGCAGGGCATTTACTGTGTCACCGTACACTGTCAGGGAACAAGAACACAGCAGATGATGATACAGTCTGAGTGGAAGCTGCCCAGCTGGCAGGACCTCACTCCAAGAACTTTTACACAGAGCAAGCAATCTGAAAGCAGGCAGACTAGCTCCATGGAGGGACAGCACCATCCTGCAAAGTACCTTGACAGAAAAAATAGGACTAGATTTGGATATTTGAACTCAAAAGAAGAGAGATTTAGAAGCCAAACTGCAAGTATTCTTTTTTGACAGCCCCCAGGAAAAATGCCATCATTTGTGAAGAGAAAGATGACAAAGAGGTGGCAAAGGAAAGGACATAAAACAGTGACAGGGCATCAGCACTTGAACTGCTTTTGTCAACGTTTCTCTCTGAGAAATGAACAGATTATGAAGTAAAACGCCTTCTTTTGCCCAAGTTCTCACCATGGCTTCCATGCGTGCCCTGCGCTCCTCTTCTTCCTTTTTCTTCCTCATATTCTCCAGATCTTGCTTTGCCTCTGCAAATGACTGTAAGAAAGTGTCAAAGATGCCAAAAAATTCATCTGGCTGCATCTTGCCCTCATTTTCTCCAAAATGCTTCAGTGCCTTGGCGTACTGTCAAAGGGGCAGAAAACACAAAAGCAACAATTAGGCAGGCAATCCACTGAAGACAGCGAGGAAAGCTTATGCATAACTACACGTGTAATTCAGTACCCCCTGAGTGTTCACGTGCAGAGAAGAAACTGCCTCCCCATGCAGTAACCAAAGTGCCTCTATTACGGCAGGTGCCTGTGTCCTGGAGAATCTGCTCTATTGGTCGTTCTTTGGGCAACACAGGACAATGGTAGTGGGGAGCACTATCTATCCACTCACATTAGAAAAAAGTATTCAATGCCTGAGGCTGATGGAGCTATTTCAGAGAGCGACCATCTGGCCACATCTCAGCTGCAGCTGTGGGTCAGCAGGGGCATGAAAGGCAACAAGCTAGTTGGGGAACAACTACCAAACAAGTAATTCTAGTTCATCCCAGCCAATCTAGCCCTTCCACCTTCTCTTTCCCCCTCAATTTCACTTTTAAAAGGGCCAGATTTAGAGATTTTGTATAATAACGTTGTAGCCTATCCTCTCAGGAGCCTTTTACTACGTCATCCATCACTCTGGAATCCTGAATCAGTGTTGCCTGGGAGAGAGGAGACTATGGACAGACACAGCATGAGAGAGGGACAAGGAAAGCAGCCAGGGCTGCAGGGCAAATTTAAAAGAGTGAATACATCACAAATGGCTTTTATTTTAATAGGGAAATGTTGAGATTGCAGGACACATGGAGAGAGCCAACTGGCAGGACTTCAGTCACAGGGCTGTCCTGATCTGGGTATGGTAAATTCACAGCAACCCTGGCTCTTGGACACAAGTCCTGCAGTACTTGTACTCTCTTCTTTGCTCCCTCATACTCACAAACATGCCCCTGTACTCACCCAGATGTAACTCAACTGCATGCACAGATAGTCTGCATACAGCATGTATGCCTATATCTACTCTCATATAGCCATACACATCCCAAAACTACATTACTGCCCAACCACCCTCTCTCATACACCTTTGCACTGCAACTGACAGAACTAGAGATACACTCCTGATTCTAACGCTGCCCCGATGTGCAGTTCCCCTAGCACCTTCATGCACCAGCGCTGAAAAACACAGCATCCTCACAGACATCCCTGCTCACCAAAACAAAACCAGTCTCTCCCAAGCAATGGACTGGTTTCCAATAATCTTCTGTGTCTATTCAGTTCATACCACGATAGCCCAGCTTCCCTTTCCTTAGGTGCTCTTGCAGAATGGAAAAGAATAAGAACAGTCCAGGCTCAGATCCCAAGCATAAAATGAATTTGGAAGCAGGACTTATGAAACCCTCTGGCTCCGTACCAGGTAAAGCACAAACAATGTCTCCCAGTTAACTGCAGGGGGAAGAAATCTCCAAGGAAAGCAGCTTCCTTCTGGCACAGCCTGAGATATCCAGCATCTCCCCTCCACTGCTTTCACTGCCAGGCCCACAAACCAGTTTGAAGCTTTTTTTTTTTTCTTTTTTTTTTTCTCTTTATAAAGGCTGTGTTCTCAGCCAGAAACAAACAAAGAAACTCAAAGTATCTGAGGAAAAAAAAAAAAAAGAAAAAAAAAGCATTGGAAGGAATGCAAGTTGCTTTGAGCTACCAAACATGGCAGGAGTTGAAGGAAGCACTACAGCAGCAGCAAGTCATGGAGGGATTTCAGAATATGGAAATAGCAACAGACTACTTCTCTGTTTAACTCTGTTCACTGAAACCTCTGAAGATATATATACATGTGTACGCACCTACTACCTCTGTCTTCCTCTCTATATTCTTTCAATATATGTCTACTTAAATATACTGCCACAGCTGCCTGAGCACACAGAGGTCACAGTAGGTGTGCTATCTGGAATCCTTTCTCACTTAATTTGTGGTTAATCCCTATGAAAACTGAAAGAAAAAAAAATAAAAGGACAAATTCAAATTACGAGCAACAATTGGAGTCAGCAGCTAGGAGGAAGGCTTATTAGCCCCACAGGGGTTTCCTAGTCTTTTAAGTTAGGAGGCTGAGGAGAGGGTCATTGTCTGAGGATCTTGGATGCTACATATATGGAAGTCTCCATTAGAGGGTGGTGTCGTCTGCAAATGTTCCGCATGTAGTCTGGCACCATCTGCCAGCGCCAGCTAATTCTTGCCACAGAGGGGCTTTTGACATTGTGTCCTCCCTGCCACAGAAAGGAGGAAAAGTATTGATGTGCTGGAAGGACCAAACAACCTAGGAGTCCTCCAGAGAAACTCATGAATATAAAGCGTCTACGACAGACCGCTCTGCTTTTATTCCTCCTTGTGTTTCTTCCATCACGTGTGCTCTGTCAAAGTATCAGTGCAGGATGAGGGTCAGTGTGCTGCACAGTACCTAACAGCTGCCCTCCTGGCTCAGGGTGCTCCAGGCAGAACAGTATTGAGCAACCTTAGCAGTTCTGAGCCTCAGCACAATTTGTGGCAGATAGCCACAAATTTTGTGTGATCCTGCATGAGTCATTCAGCTGCTCCAGGTGCAGACTGCCTCCCTGTATAACACTGCATAGTCTGCAAAATAGGTAGCGCAGTCCTCATGCACAACACTTGCCCCATCTCTGGAGGCATTCAAGGTCAGAATAGAATGGAGCCCCAGGCCACCTGAGCTGATGGGTGGCAACCCTGCCCATGGCAGGGGGCTGGAGTTTGATGATCTTTAAGGTCCTTTTCAACATATGCCATTCTATAATTCTATGATTCCCAGAATTCTGTGATGTGCTATAATATCATGGAGCAGAGTTTGAAACTTGCTTATTCCATAAGTCATTTGGGGACAGATGGCATACAAAAGCAAGATGGAAAATTGTTTCAGTTTCATGTAATAAAGGATGGTATATCTTTTTTTCATTAAAAAATTCATTTCCACACTATTAGGGACCCCAAGCTCCATGATATAACAGGTCTGTAAGCTCAGTGCCAGCTCTGCTCCCTCTGCCAAACTTTCCACTGAATTCATCCCTTTGCCAAAGCAAATCGCTTAGACAGTTGTTTATTTTAAAAAGCTATTTCATCAAGGAGAGGAAAAGCAGGACAGCAGTGTGCAAACTCTTGGCTCTGCTTGCCACTGAAATGTTAAACAGTGGCAGAAGAGCACTGGAAATGGGGTTCTGTGAGGAGGAGGAAAAAAAAGCTACAACAAAAATTTCCCACTGTCTGTGCTGTCCACTATCAGTGGAGAAGCCAATGCAAAAACGAATTATATCATGCAACATGAACCGTCTTCCCCAGACAATAATCCTGAGTTTGCTGTTGCAAAGACTCCAATCTGTACCAACGCAGTTCAGATAAAATTCTGCTCTCCTGTATAGGGCAGATGCAGATTAGTTAATAGAAAGAGACCCACTAATCTCAGGCAGGACTGTGCCCAGCTCTCTTTGCAACTTCAGATCTCTAAAAGGATTCTCCCAGGAGTTGAATGGTACCTCTGGAAGTACCTACATTGTAATCTGGATACAAGCGCTATAGACATTTCTGATATATTATGTTCCATCTTGCCCTGAATCTGCAGTTCTACGCACAGGAGCTACACAATTTATGTACCAAATGGTTGTTTCTGACAGCAGGCTGTAGTGCCTGCCCATAAACGTACCCTGCCCTGATTTCCTCAGTCTCTGACCCAACCTCTTCCTTATCCACTGGCCTCAGAGTCTGACAGAAAACACCAGTCTCTAAAAACGAATGACTGAAGAGCACAGTCAATGGCATTCAGAGTGCAGTATTTCATTATTTTCATAACATTCTGCCATTAATGGCTATTTTCTTAAACGGATTTTGGCTTTCACCTCCTTGCTGCTCTTCAAAACAGTTACTACATGTGCTAAGCTTATTAAATGCACGTGCAGATTCCGAATTCGAGTCTCTCCCATGATAAATATAAACACTCTGACTCACAGTAGATGTCATGAGAAAATCTGGAGATGGACACTTTTCCTACCCTCCCCATCAGCCCTGCCTGAACTGAAACCTCCCTTGTGCCTCTGAAGAGCAACATAGGCTTGATTTTCAAAATGAAACCCCAACCCCCTTTGGAGTCATGCAGCTACGACATGACTACCAACTATATAGGAATGATACTACCTTACTAAGCTGACTGCTCTTCTAGGAGGATCCAAAACACTTCACAAATGGGTTTGTTATAAACCTCACACAAAGTAGAAGAGTTATAAAGCAATAGTTATGTCCGTATCTGTCAGCATTCAAGGATACTGTAAAGTTTCATGTAGGGCAAATGTCACTATATTCAAGTAAGAAAATAAAATTCACACAATGGGAAGACACTGTTACTCCCCTTGGACATTTTCTTTGCTTCCCCACAGGAAACTAAGAGAAGAATTTTCACACGCACAAAAAAAAAAAAAAAAATCAACTTTTTTTTTTCCTGAATGAGAAAGTCATCTTTTTGTCTGCTAAAACATGTGAAAACTGGTGAAAAGAATTTCACTTTCTCCTGCCCACAACTTCCAGTTTATGGGAAATGGCAAAAAGCATTATCCCTTGATCTAATCTATATATTCCTTTATAAAGTGGTATTGAAAGTGAGAAGAACACAAAAAGAACAAGAACCAGCTGTGCTGGGGAGCCTATTTAAAAAGCAGGTCTAAGTTTGCAATCACTTCTTCACTCCGCCATCTGTTTACTGCATGAAGATAAGTACAGTTACAAAGCTTCCGCTGCAAACACGGATGTCTCCATCTGACAATTTGGCCCTTTAAGTTTAAAATATCACTTCTTCCCCATGACCACTAGCAGTAAATAATCCTGTTTCAGAAAGAAAGCCAAAAAAAAAAAAAAAACAAACCAAAAGTGTGGGATTGTGATAAATATCCTCCATAGAGAAGGCCAGTACCACACCTTGTAATGGAAGGTTTCCAAAACTTCAATACTGAAATGATTTTTGCCTGTACACAATATTCCAAAAATAAAAGCTTCCCAGGTTTGAAAAGATAATTTGTATTGTTTTAAATGCCAGCTGAGGAAACATGGCTCCGATTAACTCATGGCAATCAATTAGCCACATCTATATTTAGAAAGATATCCAACTCCAGCTGTTAAAACTAGGACTTCATTATTATTAATAAATCTGTGAACCAGACGAATTCTTCCTGGGCCCCTTTAGATGTTTTTAAAAGCCCTCCCTTTCCCACTACTTTTTTCTTTTCATTATTTGCTTTGCTTTGAGAAATGTAAAAAGAAGAGGATAATCAGATGTTTTAGTCTCTCTCTTTAATTGGCTAGTTATAGTATGTTTCCATGGTTAAAAAAAAAAAAAGAAAAAAAAGTTTGTGATTCAACAAACACAGGGAGACCACTGAGAATGGAAGATGTTATAGGCTTTGCAAAGCACATCTGGTTTGTTGAAAATTTTCTACTTTTTTTTTTTTTCTTTTTTTTTCTTTTTTAAAGAAACAGAGGAAAAAGAGGAAGAAGGGAGGGGAAAAATAATATGAGGCAAACATGAGAAATAGCTCAGCATTGGTAAGGAACAGACAGTTCTCTTTCAGGAGTCCAAAAGCAGCTTACTGCCAGCGCAAGAGCCAAAGCCATAGGTTGAGCAGAAGTTGGAAAAGCATGCATTCAAATATAGCGAGGAGAAGGTAGAGAAACATTTCCTAAGCATGTTATAGTCATTAAAATAGAGCATCTCTTCTTGTTAAGGGCGTTATGTTGCCTATGGCTAAAAATGTGTGCAACAACTTCCAGACATATTGGTCCATCTGCAGGGAGACTTTCTGGTTATTTTTAAAGCAAAAGAACACAGTTTTTCTGCAAGTTTCTGATCAGGGAAAGCAGCACTGCTGTTAGATGTGTACCATTTGCTGGTTTTTATCCCATAACTGACACCATAAACAAATTGGGCTTTAAGCCTCTGTGTGTCAAAGGAAAGGATCACATCTATCTGTAACATCAAACCAAAAGCCAAGGAGAGTCATTCACTTCCAAAAATGTGCACCTAACTGTAATGAAGTTGAAAATGTACCCAACCATAAAATAGAAGCCTCCAAACCATAGCACCTCGTGTTCTTCTCATTGAAGGCATGGAATGTAAAATACTGGTTTTGTGATTATAAAGCAAGTACAGTGTGAACATTACTATGCTGGAAGTGGTTTGAATATTCTCAAGCAACAAGATAACAATGAAAAAATTAGGCATATTATTCTCCACAAAATTTTGTCACAATACTAGCAAGTGTTATATTGCCAAGCTTTGTCTTCAAAGTGAAGTAGTAACTACTGCCCACTGGCATTTGCTCTAGCTAGCTCAAGCTGAGACCCTGTAGCTCCCTGTTACATCTGCAAGTCAATATTACCAACATTATCTCCACAGGAAGGAAATGCTTTGCAATTCCCAAATGACATTACTGCAGAGTAATCAGATGAATAAAGAGTCTTAATATCCACATCCTTGGCCTGTATTCTGTCTAACCTTCAAAATCTAAAGTCTAGCAATCCAAAGGCACAGGTTTCATTAATAATGCAACAGGTCCCTTAACACTGCTTATGTATCCCTGCAAGGACTGACACCAGGAGTGGAAACAACTCAATCCAAAAGAAATAACACATTTGCTTCATGAAGCCAAGTACTTTTAACATGCCAGCCAACAAGGGTAGATTTGCCATTACATACCGTTTACTTTAGAACTTGCTCTTCTCTAAACATTTTCATATGCTTATAATCTTTTCCTATAAATTCTTCCTCATTCAACTGAGAGACAGAGGGATTAGTGCCAGATTCCAATCATCAGCAAAGAACAAGCACCTCCTTAGCTGTGCAAATCTGGTAATGGAGGTGCAGACAGTAGAAGAACAAAATGATCACAGCAGCACGTGAAGAGTAACGCACACACGGTGCTGGCTTTGTTAGAAGGATTCAAAAAGGTCTGACAAACCGTGAATGTTTGGGATCACTGTCCTTGCAGTGAAATACAAGCAGTGACAAAGAAGTCTAAGTGGAAAAGATCAGGTATTCAGGGTTATCAAACTACTCAAAGGTGCACTTTTAAAGGAAAGAAATGAAGTGCAAATGGTCCCAGTTGAATGAGCAGGGTGGGATGGAGGTCACTATCACTGATTACCAAATGAACTCTTTCAAGGGATTGGTTAAAAGGCAGTTCCTTCAACATAACAGCACTGACATCACCATCACAGTTCCATGCCACACACAGATAACATTATGTGTTAGGGTAGATTAGCAAAAGCAGGTAAGGGCACTGCATGTTCTCTTAATCCTAAAATGTGTTGTAAATTGCTACGGATCAGATTACAAAAAGACAGAAACTTCAGACTAAAACACCGTCAGTGTCTATTATCATTTTTACTCCATTTCCAGTATCTAAAATTCCTGCTTTCACTTTGATGAATGCTTTTGTCTCAATCAAGGCTTCAGAAGGTATTCATACCTTGTCTCTAGCATCATTGAGGAGGTCTTCTAACTCTGAGAAGCTGAAACTGGCAACAGTGATGAAATCACTCATGACAGGAACAAACCTGTCCCCTGATTCCCGTATGCGCCTCTTCTGATAATCCAGCTCCTGAAAGAGAAGAAGATACACAGACAGGCAATCATCAAAGACTTCTCACTGAGAAATAAGGGAGTGGGGAAGCTCACATATTTCGCTCAGTACAGAGCATGCTCTGTTTCCAAACCTCATGCACTAATTCAAAATTCTAACTCAGAAACCCATTTCTCACTAAATCCAAGGTTCTGGCCTCGCAACGTGAGACAGAAGCCTAACGTGGGAAGAAAGAAAGCCTCAGTTATGGTTTCCTATATCCTAGAGTAACCACCACTCCCACGAAAACCACCAATGTGTTGAATTTCTAAAGTAACCTTGGTATCAAGTACTTAAAATACTCCAGATGTTGTTTCTCTTTTTTAATTTCGCTTTGTGTTTTATTTCTCTCTACACAGAATGACAAGTTCTATGCAAAATGAAAAATAATAAGGAATGTAGGAGAACTGGAAAATTTTAATTGTGAGTTTCTCTCCATCTTTTCTTTGCATGGTGGCTCAAAAGGCTGTATTCTTGGAGCAGTGCACACACATGCCTTATCTACAGATTGTGCTTCCTAGCGTTGAACTCCTCTTTAGTTCTCTGAAAAGCACCTTCTAACCATCAAAAAAAAGATGCCAAAATTGGTTCTATTCAGAAGAACAAGCTGGAAAACAACATTTGCTAGCACTCTGCTTAACGAGCAAGCATTTGCTTGGATGTTACAAAAAAGTCATGGATTTATAAAAAATGGAGCAACAGAAAACTAAACTTTGTTTATCTGCTACTAAAAAAAATAAAAATAATTCTTTCTGGCTCAAGTTCTTAATATTGAGCCAAGATTACTGATATTATCCCTTCCCATACTCTAGTCACCACATTTGTGGCACTGAAAAAGCTACAAAGCTTCTTAAAATGACTAAGTTCTTGTAAGACTGGCACCCTCCCATGTCTGTGCTTGGTTTGTGTGCAGCCAATGGTCTCAAGGGAACAATGAAATGGTAATCTGGTATTTTATTCTCAGCTGAATAATCAGTGGGAATGATAAGGTCTTGCTTTCCCTGTAGGGAAATCAGCATGAAACAGCAGGTCAAGCTATGATCTGACCCTCTGTTCCCTTTGGAAAAAAATACTTTTGTGCTGGCTGCAACTTTAGCTACATGTATGTTTGGTGCTCAGTGTTACTAGCCATCAAAAGGCTGGTTCACAAGCCAAATGAGTGGTTTTATAAGAATTTATGCTGAGAAACACCTTGGGAATTGCTCCACGTTGTTGACGAATGCAAAGAATTACTCCGGTCATTGACAATCTAAAATTAGATGGGCTATCTCTTCTCTTCTGACATGAGTTGGAAAGAGAATGTAACCACTACGAGGAAATACCACAAGGTAGAAAAGCAGCAGAAAAACAATGAGTAGGTGTCTAGAGAGCAATCCACATTAAAGAAGTGCTGCCTCTCCTGATTTATATTACATCCTCTTTTCCACTGTTTTTTCTACTACATCATCAGGGTCTGTCCCAAGAGCACTACTCTATTACACCACTTCGCAGTGCACTGTCTCTATGCTATAATCCCTCTGAACTGGATCTTACAAATACAAGAAACGTCATCTTCTGAGGATTACACATTTTTTTTTCAGCCACACTTTCTCATTCTGATTTATAAGCTAATTTTAGCTCAAAGTTCCTACATCCGCTCTCACCATTCTCCCACTCCCTCCACTCCCTGAGTAGCTACGTATAGTAGTTCTTCTATCTTACACACACTGTTGAGATCTGTGGCATTTGGGACTGCTACGAGACAGCAATGTTTTTCAAAGCAAAATTAAAATTAGGTGGTCTAATCCTCAATTTCAAATTCAATCCTTCCCTGCACAGTAATTCTTCCAAATTAAAAATGCCCACAGAAGTAACCAGCATGATTATGTAATCAGCCCAAGAATGATGTCAGCAAACAAGAAACTCTTCTAAACCTTCTAGAAATCGACTTATATTAGTCATAATAGTGTAACAATAGATGCTAGCACTGCTCTTGGCAGTCTGGGCTACCGGTTCTCCAGATGTATGAAAAGATTTAACATGGCAGGGGGTTCTCAAAGCATTGGTCAGAATCTCCTTGTTGTACGAGAGAAGAATTCCACTGACACAATTCAGTTCCAAATTTAGAGAGGATCAAAAATTACTTAGCTGTCCTTTTGAGAGCATTTTACATTAGGCAATAGCTACGTGAATGTCTTAACAAAGGAATGAATCTTATTTTTACTAAAAAGCTACAAATCCAGGAAAGCAAAAAGTTAATAGTACCTTTAAGAACATCTGACTGTGAAACTATTTTTAGCTTTCTATTCTTAAGGGGCCCTGAAGAAACTTCTCAGTCACTGGAGCCAAGGCTGTGGTGAGAACACACTGGACAGGAATCAAGAATCACACCTTTCCCTCCTCCCCCTTCCACCTGACAGCAATCTTCTATTGTTGCTGTAGTGCTGCTTTTTACATGCCAGAAAACCACAAACTGAGCAAGCAGACTGGGAGGTACTGGCAATCCCAGATGATAAATATCATGGCAAGAAGGGTAAGGGGGGAAGATAGTGATTGAATGGGAAGAAAGGTTGCCCATTGAACCCATCTATAGGAAAGAGAAGAAAAATTGGCTGCAAAGGCAGAGGACAAATAACCCACTCACAGAAGGTAAAACAGAAGTAGGTACTCACATTTCAACAGGGGGGATTGCCTGCCTCAGCCAGAACTGGGCCTCTCTTCAAGTCATGAACTTAATGTCAGCTTTCACTTTACAGGTACTTTTAATTCCCAAACATGGCTTCTAGTGAACGCAGCAATATCTCTTCCCATTGCTGCTTTCTCCCTTATCCCAACAATCAAGGTTTGGAAGATTTGTTTTTTCCCAGGAGGCTCACTGGCTAATTAGGTAATAAACTGTTGGAGACAGCCAGACAGGCTGGCTGGTAGGTCACGGAACTTTTTCACTGCCCCCAGGATCCAAACCAAACTCAGGCCAGGTGGAAGGAAAATTAAGTCATCACTGTCTGTCTTATAGCAGATCTGAAAGACCGGAGAGCCCTGGTTTAGTTTCTTGTAGATAGATAATCATTTCACAGAAACCACACAATAAGATTCCCAGCAACTGGTCCCCTTGCCAGCAGTTCCACAGGAAAAAACTGCAGAATGAACAGCAAAGGCAGCAAAGGGCATTTGCTGAAAAACAGAAAATTTCTCTGGGATGGTGTTGTTACTCTGTGGCTAGGACATATGAAAGGTGCCTTATATACCTTCACAGAGGGGAGGCAAACACTTTGAGACTGTTCAAAGCCACACACGTGTATCCATAGCATAAACAAGGAGCAAATGTGGGAATTTCTAGCTCTTGCCACCAAGTACAGTGCTCTTGCATTGTGCTCCCCTGCCTCAGGAGCCTTTCCCCAGGAACAAAATCAACATTCTCACTAATAAAGTCTCCCAGGTAGGGAAATCACAGGTGACACATGAATCTGTGACTCCAGGGAGAATTTAGACCCATGTAGCTTTAACTCCTACAGTTCAATACAAACAACTGCATCAATACACCGTTTGTACTGTTCTCTGCTGAGGTGAGATTCTCTGCATCAAGTACAGATTAAACACAACTAACTTAAGTCCAATTAGAAGATTTTCATTAATTTTGCTGAGCAGGAACATTGCAGCTTTGCTTGACAGCTCCATTCTCTCATCTTTATCTAGTCCACTTTCCCAAGGAGTGCACAAGATATATTAGGGTTGCATACTAGAGTGCACTACCTGTTTACTAGTACTCCAAGAGGCATGTGAAACACTCGCTCAGCAGTCATCCATCCCCCAGAAAGAACGAGAAAGAATTTTATTTTTCCTTCCAGTGCATGCTGTTTGTCAAACTGTCCTTTTACTCTCCAGGCTGAGATCAAATAAGCTTTTCATTAGGCTTAAGTCTGCTAAGATCATCAGCAGGAGCTCCACATGAGAAGCTTTTATTTGTTTTTTCTTGGTTAATGCATTTGGGTTGGAATGGAAAGGAACTGAAAAAGAAAGCCCACTTTCTCTTATCATAAAATATATAGTGCTCCCAATTCTGACTGTGATAATTTACGTATGGAGCTTTGGAAACCTTCAGATACTTACAGCTTCAACAGCTTTCAATCCAGTCTTTATATTGTTAACTTCCTTCTCCAGCTCTACCAGGCTGCACAGGAGACAGACACAGAGGACATAAAACAAAAAGAGCACTGTTAAACAGGAATACAGGAACTGTGAAGCAGAACAAACAGATCATTGGCCCATCAAATCTGATATCCAACTTCTGGCACAGTAACATCAGATGATTAGAAATGAGGAGAAAGGGATCTGTTAATGTTCTGTGTTGCTTTTTGTATGAGAGGTAAGAAGATGCAGGTTCTGCTTGCCTGTGGTCACACTAAAGATCGGGATTTTCATGAGAAGAAGCAGGAAGTTGCCCTCAGAACATGTGCCATGTGAGCTGAGCCTGACCCTCCTACAAGGAACATATGCCACATGGGCAGGCTGGCACAGTGTGAGGTCCCAGCTTAGCGCACACATCACTGTACTCTCAGATCATCTCTACACACTATTTGTGAGCCAGTCAACTGCTAAGTTCTATTAGCAATGCATTTAGATAATTTTTTTCTCTTCCTCTTGGTTCAAAATACTGCTGATTTTTTTTTTCATCTCCATTTCAACCATATGAAAGTCCTTGAAGGCTTACATCGTAACTGAGCATGTAACCCTACTGTTAGTAAATGTTTTCCCAGAGACAAGTGGCGTAAAGATTTTCTGCTTGTCACATATGCACATATGAAAAAAAGGCTTTTCATTTCCAGTTAAACAGTAGGCAGTTATTTTGCAAGTCAGTAGGTATCTTCACTACATATTTGATTAGAAGTAGATTACACCTCCAAAACAACCAGACCTTACAGTATGAACCTACATGTATTTTTCACTTGTATCTTTTCACTTCTCTTTCAGTAGGTGGTGTAGTTTCTTATAAAGAACCATAGCTGGACAAATAATATGCAAATATATTTTTGCACAGTCCTTTGGAAATTAAAAACCTTAATATTTTAGGAGATGCCTTGTGTGTTCACTGTCAACAAACACCTGCAGAAGTGAAAAAAAATTATTGAAATTTGTGCAGAAAGCAGGATGCAAAAGTTGGAACAACCTTCTTCAAAACAGCTAATTTAGTCTCTGTACCTAGGTGATTCTGGCTTAGAAACAAACCAAATTATCCAGAAAAAACCCACCACATGACATAGATAAGGAGCCAAAGAGTATGGGGAGTGAATTACAGTGACCAGTTCAGTTACAACATCTGATTTGGAAACAGAGTAGCTATAAACATGTCTGAGTAAAGCAGTCAGTTTAGTTAAGCAAATTATTTTGGACCAAAATTTCCCACTGATCTACATTTGAATAATGTCAAGAACATCAGCAGGTATCCCAGCTGGAAGGCAGGTCATGGTTTTGTAAGATCATTGCCAGAGGAGGTTGTGGTAGAACGTTAGGAAAAATTTCTGCTCAGAAATAGTGAGGCGAAGTCTCTAGGGGTGTTCAGGAAATGTGTAGATGTGGCACTGAGGGATGGTTATTGGGCACTACTGGTGGTTGGTGGACTGCTGGACTAGATAATCTTAGTGGTCTTTTCCAACCTCAATAACTCTATGATCGTAAGACAATAAAAAAAGAAATAATCATTAAGCTAACAGAAATCACTGTGAACTTCAGCTCTGGGAACAAGCAATAGGACTGGACTTACTTGACTTTTGCTGCTTCTGGAAGATGCTGCAATTCAGTCTGAATATCTAGGATATCTGGATAATTCTTCTCAAAGATCATAATCAAATAGTGCAACAGTGTAATGTTCCTAAAAAAATAAAAAAAATAAAAAAAATAAAAAAAAAAAAAACCAAAAAAAACGAAAAAGGAAGTTGGTGATGAAAGGGAAGGGAAGATGCAACGACTGTGACAAATGAGTGAAAAATATTTGGGCAGGAAATATACTTGACTGAAGAAAATAAGCAACAGATATGCTTTTCAATTGTGAAGTTAACAGCTTTGCTATTGAAAGAAAAGCATCATAGATTAAAATAAATTAGTCCTTTATGAAGCATTACTACTAAAACCCCTGTGCCTTGATTTGTTCTGGAAGCAACAGTATGTTCCCAGTCATACCCACAGATAGTATAATGGAAAAAACATTGCACAATACAATATACTATTTATCCCCACTTACCTCAGAGAATAAACAAATGTACTAAAGTGACATTAAATAACAAGGGAGAAGTGAATTGTGAATAAGAGTTAACTAAGAAGAATAAAAAGATTCCTGGAAGCCCAAAGATGCAAAGAAGATTCCTACAGTAAAACAGCTGTATTCAAATAGTCAGGCTCCCTGATAAAAAAAAAAAAAAACAACAGCTCAAGTAGAAGTGGAAAGAAATGATATCTAGGAGAGATGTAGGAGCAGGTTTGTAAAATAAATGATTGTAAGGATTGTAAAATAAATGGTGAAACTTGCATCAGTGAATTTTGTATGTAGAGAAAGCAGCCAGCCATAACAGGTACTTGAAGTGGGTGCTGTTTGGTTAACTGACAAGAAGATAGTAGATGGCCACTGTTTCACTAAGACCAAAGCCTGGGAGCTTGAGAGAGAATAGGATCTGCAAAGGGCATTTAATGCATGGAAAATTGAGTCAAGCTACATTAAGGAAAAAAAAAAAAAAGTTCAACATTAGCTACACATGTATTAGCATGTATTAGTCTCAGTATATGGAAAGGACATCATGTTAGTCAAAACAGAGCCTTGTTATTTCAAACTCTAATAGGTAGCAAAGAATTTCCTATGGTTTCTTGCCACTATTATTCATTCTGTCATAATCCGAAGTCATTTCACCATAGCTGTAGTCTCAGCAGGTCTCACAATTTGAGGAAGATATAAGTCAGTATGAAGCAGTATAGGAAATCTCCAAGGAAAATCTTTGTACTGCTGAAGCCTGAAGGTGGTATTCACTTCCCAGTCATAGTTGAATTAATTTCCAGAGCCAGTATGGGGATATGAAGCAAATCATGGGATAACTATAAAGACCTGCTGCCTGTGCCCATAAAGTTAGCTCCACTATCAAAAAAAATCAAACAAACAGATATTTTTCTTAACATTTTCTATTTTCTAGATACATCTATTTTCTAGATACAGTCAAGGTCAGTCTCACCAAGCTATGACTTGCACTTCTGGTGTAGGTAAAGTTTATGAGAGTCCTGCATCAGAAGCATATTTCCATGTTTCGTGGGACATGTAAGACTGTGGTCAGAGGTTTTTTTTTTTTGTTTTTGTTTTTTTTTGCAAAACCACATTCATAAAACTTCAGTATAAAAGGCAAATTCCATAGAAGTCCTCCTCCTCCCAAACTTATTTCAGTGCAATACTACGTTTTGCAATCTTTGTACAGCACTGCAGAAACCCAATCCAACAACAGATGCGCACTGTTCAAACGACTGGCAGAATTTGAATGCTTTGTTATTAACTCATCTTAAATGCTTCATGATACTTTAGAGTAAAAAGCACAACTTACATGCCAAGTAAGACATGGTCTGGAGAGTGAAGAAAAAAAAAAAAAAAAGCCAAATACAGTCAGTTCTGTTACTATGTTAAGAGGTGCAGCAGCACAATTGCTAACTCATTTGAGGCCTTTTCGCCTACCTGTCTATGCTGGATTTGGTATCTGCAATTTTGTTCAGGCTGGAGACTTTGAAGCCATATGCACTTCCCCTTTGGCCCTTGTTCATGTAATTGCCAAAGGCCAAAACGACCTCCAGGAGTTGCCTCAAACGTTTGCTGCGGATGAGTTCTTTGGATGCCAGAAGAATGGCTTGAAAACAGAAAAGAAACAAACAGGTTATTGTGGTTGTTAACATATTTTCACCCCTTCTGAAAGGCCCCAAAGTGCCCATCTGACTGTTGCACAGGTAAATGTTACAATGCAGCCTGTTCATGCACGGTCCTTCCCCTCCTACCTTCCCAGATGGAGGACAACTGGAAGGAAGGTACACCTCCTCACTCTGCAGGACGCTTCTCTGAACACAGGAGTAGGACTCCTGGGTTTCCCACAGTAAAAACACAGGTAGTAGGAATAGGGGTAAGTCTACAGCTCGTCTGAAAATGCAGAGTGGAAGATACTCCCCTCCTCTCTGATAACCAGGAATGATGCACAGAAGCCATGGCACTCTTCTTGTGACACATTTCCACATCACCGTTCTGAGACACCTAACCTAATCTCACTGCTCCAATGAGGTGGAAAGTGCAAGGACTGGAAGAGAGAAGGGAAGGCTGACCTGCACAGAAGGGCCATGGAAGCTTTTGTCAGTTCAGCAGTATCTGATAGCGCAGTGACACGTCAGGTCATATTTACAGTGTAACAACAACAACATTTTATTAAGTCAGGTGAGTGTAACACCATCATACAGAATTTGCTTCCCAGTGCATTGCATGTCTTGCATTCGCTGGCTTTACAACCACAGCACAGATGTAAAGATTCCTTTGAAGAAAAGCCTCTCTTTACCTTCCTTGCCCATTTACCCAACCCCTAGCAGAGCCTTTAATCATACCTTCTACTTTTGGCTTTGCTTCTGCCAGCCTCTCTGGAAACTTCTTCTTGAAGAACAATGCTTGGAGTCGCTGCTGATAGTGGTCAATCCTACACAAAGGGTACAGTAAAATTAACACTGAACTTGAACCACATTTTGAAGCCCTGGGCCAGCATGCTGCCTACATAATCTAATGGCTGAGTGTTGAGACCCAAAATACCTATGCATGGGATTACAAACATAGTTCAAACACCTAACTCTACTTAACACTGTTAGAAAAACAGAGAGCGTGAATGCATGAGCTCCAGGTGAAAAGGAGCTGGAAGAACTCCCACTGCTCTCAAAATATGAGCGCCATGAAATCCTTTTTTCTGTGAACAAAGCTAGGCAGGGGAGACAGGTTTCTGCTTGTCATCAGGGGATTGTCCTCAAGTGACAGCATGGAGAGTGTTTATTATCAATGAAAAGTTTGTGTAATGAAGAAAAACATTTGTAACATTGGAAGGCTTCTGGAAAATGCAAGGTATAATGTTGGCCCATAATCTCTTGCACATTCCCCCTCAGTGCCAGATGATCCATTTTTAACAACAATTACAGGTGCTTCCAAGAAGCCCTCAGTGCTTTTTCCCATAATGTGTTGAACAGACCTGCTCATCTCAAAGAGGAAACGATCTGCCCGAGCCATGCGCTCTATTTCATGTTTATGCTCCTCCAGCAGGTCGGTATCGCTCTTTTCAGGAACAAACTTCAGCAGCTGGAATGGCAGACACAAACCAAACACCAAGACAAGAGTTTTATCTGTTACCACTGGGAAGCATTACTTTGATTCAGCCATGTGACTGTAACTTCAAGCGCAGCTGCGGCTACAAAACTGACCTTTTCAAAATATCTGCTTGCTGTTGTGCCTTTGTCCTTCACTGACCCTACTAGATTCATTTTCATCTCCAAAGGGGAATTTCCCATTTCTAAATCCTAAAGGCCAAGTACGACTGCAGCTTACCCAAGGGGAAGTACAGAAAGAACTCTGATTCCCACAGCACTATGCAGAGAGTCTATGAAGACTGGTGCGTACAATAACAGGACGCACCCCAACCAGTGTGAACTACTCCTTGTGCATATCTTGGAATGCACACAAAGCCCCATCTATCTCCCTCTTGGGTCCGCCCTGCTCCGTGGAAACAATAAACAATTACCAAGCCACTAGATGTGTATCTGACACTGGCTGCTATTCATACGCTGACCTTAAAAGCTCATACTTTGACAGATTTTTCACATATCTAGTGGTAGCTGTGCTTTAGTCTGGTTATAAATACTGTCATGCATGCAGCCTCGGTGCACATCCACAAGGAAAAAACTGCTTGCAAGAAGCACTTTTGCTTTACACCATTTCTTTAATATTTCATCCCACCCCTCAAAAGTGTGGTACTCAAAAGGTGTGGAGCATCAGAAGTTTGCACTGACTCATAAAGCAGCTGCAAACATTCAGTTAAGATGACAAGCAGGCTGTACATTTCCAAAATGGAATAGCTTTTTGTATATAATTAAATACACTGACTGCATACAAACAAGTAATTACATTTGTCGTAGAAGCGAGAATTATAACATTTTGTGCCCTCCTAAGGAATTCTACCCTATGCAACTGTGGTCAAAACATCATCTTTCATCCCCTATAAATGGGAAAAAAAATGAAGGAATGGTGCTTTAATTGTTCTGTTTTGCTTTCCCTACCAGCTATGCAGTGTACAAATGGAGGACAGAAGTCTCTCAATTTCTTTCTAACCATTGTAGTTAGAATGCAAGTTCTCTTCTTAGAGGTTAGAGTCCTGGCTTTAACCATCAACTTACACAATCTGACTCATGACATTTCCCAATGGAAAAGCTGGGCAAGGGAACACATTAAGAAAAAAAGAAAAAAATTAAAGATTGTAAAAGTCACAGAAAAGTCATAGGTAAGAAGAGAGTTCATGAAAGCAAACCATACCAACTATAACATGTGCATATACTGCATCAGGAAAAGTGTACTGGTATTGGAATCCAAAAGCCCAAGGGATCAATTCAACCTGACACAAATAGGGATAAACAAGGGAGATATACTTCATGACATTGGGAAAAACAGCATTTCTCATGCTCCAACATGCACTTCAGATCCAGACAGACTAGCAGAGCCTCCACACACATCCACTTACTTTGGCTGAAAAAAAGACAGTGAGAAATTTATTTATAAGGTATAGCTGACTGCAATCTTACCTGTTCAAGCATATCTTTTGCTAGGTCTTCTTGCTCATCCATCTTCAAGATTGCTTGTCTGATTTCTTCATTAGACAGCTTCAACCTTTCAACAGTACCAACATTCTACTGTTAGTGAAAAGTTCAAATTACTCAGTTCAGAAAATAGGAAATCTGAAAAGCTGCACTTAAAAATAACACAAAGGAGCTGTGGGAAGGTTCTACATGAAACTATGTTTCAAAGGCTGAGATTTTCTATTTTGTGTTTTGTTGGGTTTTTTTACTTTTCTTTTTATTAATCCACTTCAGTAAATCAAAAACACGCTGATTACACACATGTCAATTAACAAAAATCAAATCCTCATAGATCAAAAGTGCTTCCAATTTTCTCCTTTATCAAAATACTTCCCTGATTTTTTTTACTGCACAAAAACACTGCAAATCTGCATAGTTTGTAAGTGATTGTGTGCTCATGTTTCATCTCAGCTTTTAAATATAAAAGGATCTCCCAAGGTAACAAGTAATGATTCTGATCTTTCTATGACAAATCTGTTTGTGTTTGCTAAGTTCACTCTGTTAGCAATCACAGCTGAAAAAGAAATGGATATCACAGACAAGTCCATGTTTCATATCCAATATGGAAGAAGCCCTAAAAACATAAGCTTATTTAATTAATATCTGAGGTGTTAAGAATATATTCTCCTTATCACGTACTCCGGTATATTTGTGTGCAATAGGTAGGAGTCATCAGTTACAACTAAACAAGAAATCAATAAAACAAATCTTCAGGGTCTTCAACTGAAACCCAGGGCAGACAAGTCAAAATTAGGGATCATTGAAAGGCTGTTTGATATACTGCCAGAAATTAAGGGGTGGTTCTCAGTGCAGGTGACACTAAATATATATGCAAGCAACAAATTCTATACTACCATCCCATACTCACAACACCCTCACTGATCTGCCTACCAGAATAGGGGAGAACTATCCAGAAGAAAATCTCAATTTTGAGACTGAAACAGGAAAGTGTAAAAATAAATATTTGAAGAGAGAAGTCTGCAGTCTCCATGGATCTTCTACAATCATTATAATTAATTAACAGCAGAAAGAGAAATTGTGAATACAAATATGAGACAGGCTGATGCACAAGCCAGAACATTTTTGTCTTCCATGCTAACCAACTCCATGTTCAAATTTCACATTGCTAATTGCCATTTGGATAGAACCACGTTTGTATGTAAAAGCAAAAGAAAGCTTTATTTTTACAGACAGGAAATATTACTAAATCTGAGAAACTTAAAGCATTTTAATATTGCCCAATACAACCAACAGCTGGAAACTAGAATATGAATCAGCAGAAACTCAAAAGCTTTTAAATATTACACGCCTTAACTAATTACACTCACTGTGCTCCTAATTGTTCACTGCTAGCTGTCCACTTTTGACAAGGAAGGCAAACTGATAACAGCTAAATAAGAATTACCCCAAAACCTTCATAATAGGGCCATATTTGAGAAATAAAAGGATTAGAATGTTTAGAGTTCAGGCTGCAAACTTTTTACTTTAGGTCATCAGTTTTCACTCAAGATCAAAACAACAAACCTCAGTATACAGGCTTCTGCATAAAACCCTACATTCTTGATCAGAAAGCTGAAGTTTCTTTTGGCTTTAATAATCATGAATTATGAAGTCTATGGTTGCATGACCCCGAGTTGATCAAATTCTGTGACTGCACAACTCTTGAGAAGCTTATTTTTGGGCGTAGGCCTGGCTCTTAGCAGACACACATACACATAACGAGACAATTTGGGTGCCTACACTTTTGGAATGTGTCACAAAGTGCACCTTTACGTTTTCCAGAATGTAGCCTCCACACAGAGGGCTTGTATCTTGTGACACAGGCACAGTGTGTAGGAGGAGAGACAAGAGGCCAACCCACGAACACCAGGATTTTTGTCAATGATGGTGTTGCTACTCTCACTTGAGATTTATGGGGAAAAAAAAAAAAGTGCCTTTTTTTCCATGAAAATAATTCAAACAATTAGTACACTGACCACCTTTTTACACAGAGATCCTGTGTGTGTGTTTGGGGACCCAATAAATATGACCAAACAGAGAGGTCTGAGGCACATTAACAACACAGAAAGTGTGGCTCACATTACTGTGGATTTCACTATTCTGTCCAGGAGCCTGAGGACTTCAGATTCCAAGCTCCGCTGTTTGTTGCCATTTATCATTACTAAATACACTTGAAAACATCATCTGTTCAAAAATAATGGAGAGCCCCAAGGACAAACAGTTATACAAACACTTTGATTTCTTGAATGATTCTGTGCCCAGCCATCCACAGAAAAACATCTGGCTTGGATGGTTTAGCCCACAGTGGAGAGAACCAGAAAGCTTGCCAGCCCCCTGCTGAGAAGCAGTTTAACTTAGTCACTTGCAGGCCTCTAATGGGGTCATGATGCCTGCAGGTGTGCATCCTCGATTATTACCAATCCAATTACTAGTACAGAAGGTTTTATGGCAAAACAAGCTTACTCTTCCAAAGCAGGCTTCTTTGTGGTAGGACATATCTCAAGAGTTGTAAGTGTCAACGGCAGTTAACAGGGATCTTTCCAGTAAAAACTGTCTGAATAACTGGCCAAAGAATTCTTAATCATGTGATTTTTCTTGTATCTTCAAAATTAATGCTCAGTCATGCAGTAGATCTTAAAGATGGACAGTAGTAATGTGAAACAGATGTGCTGCTTTTAAACAGAAACAGGTGAAGTGATTAAAGAGGAACCTAAAGCAGATGCATAAACTTTTTCCATTTAGAACTAAATAGAGGCATCCCTCAGAGCCTAAAACTCATGAGGTACAGGCAGCAAATTAATGTGGAATTGCAGCCCAAAAAATTACACTGCAGAAATTACATTTCAGTAAATCAAGTGTCTACTGAAAAGTTTGCAATGACTTTCTTACAAGCTTCGCAGATCTTCGTCCAGCTGCTGGAGACAACTCTATCCAGAACAGTGTACAGTTCAAGCTGCATTCTCTCTGCCTCACACTTCTTAATCAAAGCAACAATCCTGGCATCAGAACTTAGGAAATAAACGTAACCAGGAGAAAAGACTGCGCCTCTTTCCTCAGCACACTCATTCAGAGCACAGATACTGACCGTGGTTTTGTTCAAGAGCAGCCTGACGCCAGTCAAAAGAGCAGCGGAAAGGATCTTTACTGAGAATACTCCCTCCTTCTCCCCTTACCCATACATCTTGTGGCAGTATATAGAAGTCCAACTGCTTGAGTCATCTTCAAGCAATGTTAAAATTCAACAAGTACCAAATAACTTCTGATATGGTACTTAAGCTGCCTCCCTCTATCCCCTCCGGCTTCATAAATAATCTCTATTGACTCTGCTGGGTAATTCATCACTAATCTCCCCAGGACACCTCGGCTGATTTAACACCAGCTTCACTCGAAGACATCAAGTGGTTTATTGTTTCGTCCTCTTGGAGAAAGTCAGCAGCCTGTCTCTGAACATGCCTGGGAGACATGCTGCAGCTTTACATCAGCTTCCCTTGCAGACACCCAATGCTCACTCATTTTTCCTTCTTAAATATATCCATTGATTTAAATCACAGTAACCTCCCCCCTTCATTCCCCTCTTCCATGGATCAAAACAGAATATTTGTGGCTTATTAACCATCTCCCTCCACAAATGAAGGAGTGAGTCACTTCATGGGTTTCTTCCTTGGATTTTGCTTAGCTTTTAAGAAAGCAGCTTGTCTGCCTGATACCAGAGAACCTTGAACGGTGTTGCAGCTACATTAGTATCTCATTCCCACTCTTTCTTTTTCTTTGGAGAAAGGGACTGGTTTTAATGCATATCAAGACTGAACTAAATCACAGTGCTTGTGAAGATGATAGCAGTTGTAGCTGTGACACTGCTGCTGCTAGCTGAAAACAGTGAAATAGGCCTTGCCCTTCCTCATGTGTGAGCATGACCTCAAACACATGCACTTCTCCACATATTTAACTAAGGCCACTTTGTGGAGGCTCACTCAATTTTTAGCTTTTATTGATCACAGACTGCTCCATCTCCACAACTCATTTCACACAGGTTAACAGTGAATTCAGTCTCAAATTTTGTGACTGGTACTACTGAGCTCTCCTAAGGCACTGTACAACTGCCAAGCTGCAGGCTGATGTTAAATAGCTGCATTCTGGGAAAACTCACTGTTGGTAAACCATAAAGGCAGGAAAAATAAATCTCTCTTCCTCCTTTCAGAAAAAGCGTTCAGGAACATTAGGCTGGTCTAAATGCAAGTTAACCTAGGACAGAAACCTCTCTTTTCACAGTTTATCTCAGCTGCCAACACATCTTGTCAGTGAAGAAGACGATGTCGTAACAGTTTGGGAACAACAGCGGGGACTTCTATCACATACAATTTGCACCACTGTATCAACATATAGGGCAAAAATATACCAGTGCGTTTTCAGTACTTCATTGTGAAAATATTTTGCTAAGTGCATAAGCAAACAGCCTTCTCTTTTTCTTATTCAGAGAAAGCTCATGAGTGACCAAGATACTCTGCATCCACACACTCAATTTCCTACAAAGAAGTATCTGAGATGCCATCTTTCCAAGCCAAGCAGGGCCAAACTTGGGAATCCCCAAATGACGTTGACATGTTGATGAGACAGCTGTTCATCTTTTATCACAACCCTGTTTCCTATTCATGATTTAAGACAGAATGACACTGACTGATATGTTAAGTTTAACTCTGAGGATTATCATACCCCCAAATTATTATAGTACTTAGAATCTGCCTTAAAATAAGGGTGAAAAGTGTATTGCCACATGGCAGAAAAGCACCCGGGGGTTGGGGAACTGCACAGACAGCACATGGACATCAACACTGTCTGAACAGCTCATCCCTTTAACGTGTGAACTAAAGGGGTTTAGAAACTCTGAGGAGGCACAGCTACGTGAGAAAAATACTCGGTCTCTTCAGTACTCTGGTTGGAAGTGCTGCACAAGTCCCTTCTCCCTCATTGATAGATGTTCAAAACAACAATCGTGAAAGACACAAACTTTTAGTACAGCAACTTGCTAAGCCTGGTTCACAGATAATAACTACTATGAGATTAACACTCAAAATTATTTTTGTTCAGTCAGATTGTGCAGCCTTCTGCTACTAACTGTATTTATGACATTTTCCTTGCATTCCTACTGTTTCCAGCCTCTTGAGAGGGTTACTGCTGACTTGCTGGGCCACAGGAATAACAAATACATCTCAGAACAACTCTGACATAATCATTTTACTGGATTTCAAGCAAAATAACTTGTCCAAAAAAATTCCATAAGTATACAGTCAACCTTCATGCTCCATGTGAGTGATGTTTCTCATAAGACCAGACCTCTGCAGAGCATTTCACAGAACAGAACAGTAAGAGATACAAGCCATAGGCAAATTCTGTAAGGAACATTTTAAGATGCGGTACAATAAAAACACTAGAGCAGTGAAAATACTATCTGTTATTTAAGTAATGAAAGGAAAGAGAAGCCATACTGGTGAGAGAGGTCAGAGAAGTTTCCAGCTGTGAAGCAAAAGCAGGGAAGCACAGGGATTTGGGATGGCTCTTCCAGACCACACAAGTCTGACAGTAAATTCTCCAGCCTGGTGGAAACTGAAGACATCAGGAAATTCATGAGGGATAGCAGGTTTCCAGAGTGACAGAAATAACTGTATGTTGGAAACACCATTAAGAAAGCCAGATTTGAAGACAGTGGGCGCCTGGACTCACCACAGACAGATGGTTCCATGCCTTGGTTGAATTATAGCCTACTGGAAATACTGTGAGATAAACTGATCTTGTGCCTGTTCAAATCTTTACAGTTGGCCTATGGGAAAGAACTTGGTTCTAGATCCATCAGATTCCATTAAACAAGAACTATTACATCCTCCCACTGAAGGAAAACTGAAAAATGTTGCTATCAAGTTGCTGAAAAAAAGCTTTTTTTTTTTTTCAATGAAAATTGAGATGAGAACAGGGAGGAAGTTCTATGAATCTCCTCACTGTTAGCAAAAAATAGGTAACAATTCAATTTTCATCTCCTTTCAGTTTACCATGCTCCAGTTTCTCCATGAAACAAAGCAAGAGACATCTATTTCTCACTCTAGCTAGATTTTGGCTTGTTGGATCATATGAAATATGAGCTCTGCCTGACCCCTTCTAACACAGTGTTAGTAAAACAAAAACATTTGAGTAGTGGAGGGAAAGAAAACCCAGCCCATGCAGCTATTTTACTTTAAAGGACACGGCAGTTTAGTGTAAACAAAGGAGGAATAAACTACAGGGATATATGCACAGTAAGAGTAAATTGGAAACAGCTGTTGGCAGATACTGTAGCAACCTGAAAGCTGGGGCTGCAGCTCAGGGTTGCTCTAACTCTCTTTGTTTGTCACCATTTTAAAATATTTTCTCACTGCATGTGTCTGCACACCCACATGCACATGTGTAAGGTGCACTGCAGGAGAAGCAAGGACAGGCAGTAACCAGGGAAGACTTGGCTAGAAGCATCTCTCTCTTTGGGTTTAGCCTAGAGGAAGAAGCACTGGGATAATGAAAAAAAACTGCAGTGGGATTGTATAATCCTTTTGATTACTGTCTGCAGCCAACCCTCCCAATTGCTAACTTCAACAACAGATCCATCTAAGCAGACAGTGCAGTAAGAGACATGAATACAGAGGTGCCATTTTAGTTCCCAAATATTTTTGTTTTTCTATTTGCCTTTGAAAGGGAGATTTGGGGAGAAGAAGCAATCCTGGTCCAAGCTATGAGGTACTTTATTTATCCTGGATGTAAAGTTATCAAGTTATCTGTGACAAGCATGAAACCATCTAAGTTAACGATAGCTCTGGTGACAGCAAAGTTAACAGGACACAGTGCAAACTGGCAGGCATTGTTAGGCCTGCTAACAATAAGACCAGATTATTTCTTGGTGGAGAAGCTTTTCAGCTCTTGATTCCAAACTAGCAACTCAACACATACTGGCTTCATGGCACACCTGGAGTGATCACATGCTGCATACCCTGAAATGCAAAGCTGGTGCACCAAGACCACTTCTCTGGAGGCAACAGGAGGTATGACACATTGTGAGGACTGTCTTTTGTCTCTCTCTCATTGTTCAGAGAGAACTCCTTAGGAAAGGGTAGACTAGACTTGCATAGCAGAAGAAGTGAATAGTAAAAAGCATGCTGCTGCTCCTGTTTATGGGATAGAAGATATTTAAAAATAGACATCTAGTGTCACAGCAGCTCACGGACCACTTTCTTGGATCCTCCTTAGCCCAGCCACCTGTACACATTATGCTACCACTCCAGGAAGCATTTCATGCGCTCATATGACTTAATCTGCTCCCCAGATACAATTTCACAGGTCTGTCAAACAGCACGAAAATCCTGTTGCCCCTATACCTTCAGCATCCCTCTGGACCAGCCTGCAGTCAGCTGCCAGCATGAGCAAAAACATGCATTGGCAACTACTGCAGAGAGAGAAACATAAGCCTTCCCTCCTTGCTGGTTTGGATGGTAGGGGTCCTGCTGACATGTAGGCTAATGCCACATACGTAGCATAATGAGCGCCTCCACGGCTTTCACCAAACAGTAGAAAGAACTCACTCCAGTCCTGGTGGTCTGGCTGCAGCATTGCTTTTAACTGTTACCTTGCTAGAGCAGACAATCACACAAAGCTATATTTTCTGCTAATCACTGGAACAGTTTTCATGCTCAGTACTGTCCAGGTTTCCCAGTCTTGCTTCCTGCTCTGACAGGGAAGGTAAGATTCTCAGGTGGTTCGGTCCCTGTACAAATTTGCTGTTTAGTGACAGATATCCAGCCCAGCACACAGGTTGGCAGAAAGTCATGAAAAACATACAGGTATCCCTGATGTCACAGCATCTGAAGATATAAGGTCATTAGAAGAGCATGCAAAGTTGAATCATGCTTTCTGAAGCCTAGTTTACAAATAAAAGACCTAGTTCTTGAATACCTTTTCTTATATTTGCCAACTTTCTGATGAATGATAAAGATGATCACCACTCTCAACACTGCTGTATTCCAAGGAGATGTTCACAGCAACATTTGAAAAACAACATACAGAACAAATTGAGCTAACTGACATACAAACCACATGGGAGACACACCACTTAACGTGAAGTGGAAGCACTGCCAACCAGCTCATTTCATCTGCCCGTAAGTACCAATAGCTTTCTAGTGATGTGTTCAGATACATTCTGTTTTCTATGTCTACCTGCTTAATAAACAATTGTGTGTGCATGTGTGCATACTAAGAGAGCTAACACTTCACAAAGGCAATTGTGCACTTGTGCATTTATTAAGCTGCAAAAGAATTTTGTTTGAAGTGCTACAGGTATTGGACAACAGGTCTAGGTAAGAAAAAGTACATGTCCATTTGTTAAATTCCACTCCCCTCTTGCCTCTGTGTTGATCACAGCTTATGTTGTCAGCTAAGACTTAGCACACTTACTTGGAAAGGAGAATGACACAATTCTGGGCCCTCCGGCCATCAATCACAGAGAGCTCTTTCACCTTTCGTGTGGAGAGGTAAAGGTCTTCTGTTGAACCCATCTCTTTCTGTGTATAATTCAAAAAAGGGGGGGGAAGACAGTCAGTATCATGTTTTTCCTTATCTACTCACCCAATGCTGATAGAGTTAGTTCAGTATGATGAAAAAAAATCCCAACTTGGGCAAATCCACCCGCATGATGAGAAAAGGAAGCATGAAGGCCAGAAAACATGTAGGTAGAGCCTGCACTACTAGACAGACATGAGTCATTCATTATCACCTGTAAGATCACCAAATACTGGATCTGATTCTAACTTACAGGATTCACTCTATGAACAGTTGTGATATTATTGTGTAGATTATTAACGTAAATCTAGTCTGACAGAAAAACTGGGCACGTCTGGCAAAGCCCACTAGTGTCATAGTGTATCCTTCAGCTGGATATCTTTTGCAGAGGTTACACAGTGCTTTTGAAATGCTGCAGCCCAATCAGGAAGCATCCTTTCATCATCTCTTAAGGCTGACATTGGACCAATCTTATCCATGCTGCATGTGAGAGACAAACAGTAGGGCAAGACAGCCTTCATCATACTATATACTTATAAAGTCACCAACAACTATATTCGAACTAGCTTCTCTTTTTAGATGAATTAATACAATTAAATATGGAGAAAAAAACTTTTCTCAGACTTTTGTGTATATCCCCACTGCCAAACTCACTACCCTGGAAAATACCAGTCCAAGATGTTAGATACAGAGCATAGACAGAAACTAATTGCAGACCTAGCCTGATCATCCACAAGTCTCTGACTCCTTGTCCTGCCTAAATATCAGGCATGAATTTTGTGATACTTCTAGAGATTGGCTTTCTGTAATTCCATTTTGCATCTTTTAACACCATTCCTTAAACAGAAATAGAGGTAATGATAAGAAGTTATAATCTTGCATAATAGCTCCCAAGTAATCAGCAGAGGAAACTGGAAACAGGATGGCTTTTATCTTCCCAGCTAGCTGTTGTTGGAATTTCTTTAAAAATGACTTTTCATTACACTCATTATCATTCCTTGAGATTTTGAAACTAACTAGTATAATCCAGCTCTGAATGCATCCGTCAAATTATTAACATGATCTCTTCCATTGGACATAACAGCAAACATGCTGGCTTGGACCTTCTGTGTCCTGTCCAGTGTCCTGTCTCTGAGTGTGGTCAACAGCAGATACCAATGGAAAAATGTAAGACTGTGATAAGTGCGCAATTTCTAGAATTAATACCTTGGACTGAAAGTTCTTCAGCTCAGATCCTACTTATGTTAGTGTCTTGAGTTACTAACTCCTAGTATGAGGTATGATGCTTTCGAAGGGTTTACTGCTCTCCTAATTAATCAACTTCAAGAGATTTTTTAATACCCATGTATCTGAAATTTAAATGTAAACCCTGGAGAGATTCATACTGTTACTTCCCATTGTAGTTCATGGTACAGCCACAACGAGCCTGTGCTGCTCCTGGATACACAAAGGATTCATACAACCACATGCAAATGTGTTGCAGGGAGCCACTACCCATATGAAGTAGCATTATAAGCAGGTACAATCCATTAGCCAAAGACATGCATACTATAGTTCTGCTTGAGAAGCCCAGAGTGTCTAGTTGGGAAAGAAAGAAAACACAAAACTACCGGACAAATCAATAAGAGTTTCTAAGGAAGGAAAAAAAAGAACATTTAGTAAGCTTATTATTTTTGAGGAAAACTAACAAAACAGAAGAGCAGTGCACCCCCAGGATGTATGCAGAGATGTCCAATTTTTCTGAATTTCCTCAGTTTTTGCGGTGGACGGCAGGGGAATAGGGAAATAGGCAGCTGCTGAACACTGAGAGGCAAGCAAGGTACCGGTAGGTCCGTGCTTTGTTCCCAATTTAAAAGCTTCACTGTCTCTCACTAGCTAGTGTTTGCAGACAAGTACAGCTGGTTACCATTATACAGCACCCATCCCAAGGAAAAAGAAAAAAAATAAAGTAATTTCAGGGCTTGGCTACATACTGTGTATTTCAAGGCTTGGCTATGCAGTGTGTTCAGATGTCTTCCCCTAAAGCCATGCAGGAGGGATTAGTATAACAGTCTCCATCCCGTTTCAATTCCCCAGCCCTGAAGGTTCAACACAGATGAATACCTGAACTATTCAGACATGGCCCACTCCTTGGTCATAAGGAGTGGCCTAGTCTCATCTAAAAATATATTCTCTCCAACTCATATTGAGGAGAGAGTATTTATAGACATTTGGAGTTCTGTGTAAGCAAAAGCAGATGAAGCTTCAGGTTTTACTGAAGCCAGATTGCAAACTTAACTGAAGGAAAACAGATTGCATGTACACTATCTGTGCTCTCTTAGACACAGAAAAAGAAGAGCAAGGAGGCAGTAGTGACCAGTTTTTGTGGGATAAGCCAAACACACAGAGCAAGAACAGCTGGAGCTGTTGTCAAACTACAAAACAGTGTCCCAACATTTTTCACATTATTCTTTTCAGTCTATGTGGACTAACATTGTGCTGTATATTTCAAACAGTTTTTCCGATTTGAGATTTTAATTACAAATTCAAAAATCTACTCTATCACACAGACTTGTTTTATGGTACACATTGCCATGATGATAAATAGTTTGTGGCCTAGATGCATTTATTAGTCTCTTCCAGCAACAGAGGAAACTTTCTAGTTACAGTCCCCTGAGTACTCACAGCAAGAACTGCTTTCTTGCTTTCCATACTTTCCATTATATTCCACCAGGACACTTGTCATGACATCTCAAAAATTTCCTTGTCATGACATCTCAAAAATCCCCTTGTAAGAGTCTTGCTCTTCTCAAAAGTCTCGCCCCAAAATTTTGCTTAGATAGTGAATAAAATGAGAGACACTTTGCCTCTGATCTTTTTGCTCAGAATCATCCTAATGGGAACTACAGAGTCACCAGCAGAAACCACAGAGTGATTACAGCTAATTGAACAGGAACTGTATCTTTCTATAACAGAGCTAGCACAACTGACAAAATTTTTTTTGCTACCTTCTCCACCCAGGAAGCAGATGTATAAGGACATATGAAAGACTGGAATGAGATGAGGCATGATCCTATGACAGCATGGTGTAGCATCTCCTTCCCAAGCACTGTGAGAGGATCAGAAGGCAGACAGTGATACTCACCTGCTTGCAGGAAGAGGGGTTAGTTAGCAGGTCCTATGCAGACAGCAGCCACAAATAACAAAGAAGGAAACATGCCAAAAGTCAGTCACAGAGAAGTACACCAAGTTTAACAAGGCAGCTGAATTTAGACACAGACTGTTTTCTAAGAGAATAAAATGCTTAGCAAATAATACTGGCCCACATGGTTTAAAGGTATTTCAGCACTTCTTTACATATTTTAAATCAGCAGGTGTTAGGGAAATAAGAGTTCTAGGTCTTTTCTGAAATGAATAAATTCAGTTTCCAAACCATAAATCTCTAAGGTCTAGAAACATTAACTAGGATAATGCTCAAATACCTTTACAAATCTAGTCCAGAGCCTTACTGAAAGAACTGCCAAGGTTAAAAATCAAGGGTCAGTTCTCCTCCCCTAACGCACAGGCACAGTTTGCCTTTCATAGTAACAACTTGTTTCAATGGCACATTATAGCTTTAACAACTAAGAGCCAACAACTTAGAGCCAAAAGCACCGTGTAACTACTAAAAAAAAACCCTACAGCAGTACTGGCTAACAGACACCAACTATTTCATGACTTACTCCATACTCCAGGAAAACATCAGATATACTGAACAAAAAGGTCAATATTACACAGTCACATTGGAGCAAAGTCAAAAGACACGTGTAAGAACTCTTGCTCCAACCTTCTGTACACTGAACAATTTTCCTTTTCCTAACAGCCACCCAAAACGACATACTGGGCTTGAGAGAGGAGAAGAGATCCTTCATCATTAAAAAAAAAAAAAAGAAGCTGATAGATATAAATGAAGCTGAAAAAATAAGATCATATTAATAGCAGCAAAGAAAGAAATATCTTTGTCTGTACTCGTTCAACATTTCAGATGCAAAAGAGCAGGGCTTTCACTGACATTTTTCTTTACAGACATTTGGAGGAAGTTTAAAAGTCACAAACCCAGGGTAAACACACGCTTGGCCAGAGTAGAGTATTAATAAAATAAAAGAGGAGAAAAGACCAAGTGTGAATCAATTGGAAAAGTTCTCATAAGAATTTGATTCAAAAGCAATTTTGGTTGCCTGGCTTTGAAAAAATAAAAATAAAACATAAATAAAAAAAGAAAATGGAAATATGAGGATTTGTTGTTTGGAATTTAGTTTTTGTTGGAGTGAATATGGATGAAAAAGAAAGCATTACTTAAAGTAATAACAGCAGAATACAAATGAAAAAAGAAATAGAAATTAGAAACTAAAATGAAAGCTGGAAGGGTATCAGTACACTTAACTGCACAAAGCCATGATGACATTGCATAAGTGATACTCCAGTGTCTGGAGCCACTGTTATAAAATTTGCTTAACAAGCACTGAGAGAACTGTTCTGAGACCCACAGAGATCACTGAGATGATGTCTTCATTTCAGTGGGAAAGTTTAGGTTTAGGGTCATGCTAGTTTACAGCTGAATATGTCAGGCACCTTTTCAGTAGTTGGTAACACAGCCATAAATATTATGTTTCTAACTAAGAATCAACAGACCAGTACATTGACCAGTACATTTTTGAATTTATATCTGGGGTAACAAATGTGGCAAGGCTTTGAAAGATCATTTCTGGTGAGGAAGCTGCAGCATTTGTACCTCAAATGCCACATGCTGGCACAAAACCACTACATTAGAATGGCACCTCAGTGGCTGCTGTTGTCCACAGATGGCAGTCCGCCTACTTTCACAACAGCTGGAAGCTCTCTGCTATAACTAAGCTACTGGCACAGGGTCTACACCCAGTCTTCTACAGCAGTGCAGTTTCATGTGCCTTTCTTCCTATCTGTGAACTAGTTTTTTATTTCAGTGAATGAGATTCGCAGAGATAGAGAGGGACACACTTCAACAGCTATCTGCAGGAGCAGAATAAGAAATTGAATGCCATCATGCAATGGGCAACATTGCAGTCTTCACAGTTCAAGATGTGATGCGTACCTAGATGATTGTGAGCTAGTAAATCAGAAAAGTTATTAATTATGTTTATTGAATCTGATAGGAAAAAATGATAATGAGGGAGATAGAGGAATGAATGAAAAAGTCCAAAGGCAAGGGACTTCATTCTGTGTTCATTGTAAGGTACTGAATAAGATAGTGAATGATAACAATGAAATTACCATTATTATTGTGGGGCTTAATCATATAGGCTGTTTATGACAATCATGTCTGTGTCTTTTCCTAAAATTCCAAAGAAATTATCTGATTCTGCAAAATAGGAAAGATTGAAGTTCTCCAAGCATATTCCAGAAACAGAAACAGAAAGCTGGAGGAGTTCAGGGAGTACAATCTCTCCTGTTAAATCTAATTCAATGGAGATAGATGGATTGAAGGTAACTTGCTTTCCAAGAAAAAGAGGAGGGGAAAAAAAACATTATAATAAATGGTTGCCTTTAAAGTATGCCGTTTGTGTTACTATCTCTCATTTTGACAGATTCTGTCACCCAGCCAGTTGGACCAGGTATTTACGAAAAGAGAAAAAGATACAAAGCAAAAGGCTCAGTCACCTTGCGCAGTTCTTGGATGACTAAAGATTTTTTTCATTGGGAAATAGAGAATTAAAAGATATAAGAGAAAGATAGATATCAAGCATGAGCATAAAGTTCAGGAGATTTTGGAAACCAGTGGGTACTGAGGTCATATTGGGCATTACCTCTTGGGAAGTGTTGTCTCCAATAGTGGTCCATCAAATATCATGATGACAGAAGGTTCAACTTTGCCCACTATACAGAATCATAGACTCACCAAGATTGTAAAAGATCTCCAAGATCATCTAATCCAACTGTCCACCTACCTATCCACCTACCTATCCACCTACCTGTCCACCTACCTGTCCACCTACCACCAATATCTCCTCACTAAACCATGTCCCTAGGAACATTTAAATTGACAGCAACTCAATCACCTCCCTGAGCAGCCCATTCCAGTGCTTAACCATTCTTTCACAGAAGAATTTTTTCCTAATATCCAATCTGAACCTCCACACTTTTGGTCCTGTGATTTTCTTAATAGCGGCAGAGCAGCAAGTGATGCAGCCTGACTGTAGATGGGCAAAAATCAAGCATGTGCCTTCTTTCCAACTCTACGTATTCAAGGAAGACAAAATGTGGAAGAATCCACTCTTACCTGGTGTCTTTGATACGCCGAGAACATCTTTTCAAAATCTTCTAGATCCAACACCTTGAATGCCTTTAAATCATCAATCTCATTCCAGATTGTGCCATGGATCCTCTCCTGAAAGAAAAGGTTGTATTTTCATGAGATAATAAAACCTTTTAGCTAAGTACATTCAATGCTTTTTTCTTAGGTTTTGATTACTTTTTTTTTTTTCCATCACAGCAAGCCTCTGATGAAAGGCCACATTCAGAGACTAGCAAAATCAAGCAATATCCATGATCCCACAGTATGTATCCTTTAATGCAATGAGAAAGAAGTCATGAGAAAGAAGTGTCACCATTATGAGGAAAAAGCTTGGGAAGAATACAGGATGCATGATCATCTCAAGATACATATTCCCATCTGCAAACTTCGCCATGTTATGGTTTAAAGCCCAAAGGCTGTACATTTTCTATTCTGACTGCCTGTTAAAGTAATCTAAGATTTTATTTTACCTTTAAGGCCCTGAGTCTTTGAAGTAAAACGATTTCCTATTATATTATCTCCCCTGTCCGTCTGAGTTCTTTGGCTCAGATATTAGCTATACTCAGATCTCTGAGAGAGCATCATATACACTAACTGGAAATGTTGAAACCTGTGCAGTACATTACCTTGAATACTAGGGAATCCTAGCTTTCCAGAAGATAATTAGCAGGAAGCAAAGAAACACTACATAATAAGCACAGGTTACTCCTCCAACTTTGCTATTCATCAGCCCTACACAAATAAGCTGCTATACTACAGGCATTACCTCGTCACAGAATCACAGGATGATTTGGATTGGAAGAGACCCTACAGATCATCTGCCACGAGCAGGAATACCTTCCACAGACAGCACTCAACCTAAACTATGAGAGGATTTGACGTCTTCCGCTGATCTTCTCAGGAAAGACATCCTTGCCAGCAAAGAGGACACAACAATTGAATTACTTTCTCATTCCCAGAGGCTGTTCCCAGAGACATGTAATGTGGGACAATCTTTGAGCAATTATTCATTCTTAAGAGTGTTCATTCAAACTCATTCAAGGCTCTTCACACCTGACCACAGTATCTTTGAGTTCATTTAGTTAATAAAGTGTACAGTTAACGTACTTCATTAACTGGAAAAATAAGGAAGGTGCTGATTAAAAGAAAAAGGAAATGGACAGAAGGGATTGTAAAGAGAAAACCTCAGGAGATTAAGAGCAAGCAGAACACTGATGCAGAGAAGCCAGGAACAGCAAAAAGTGGAAATTAAACCCTCTCACAGGCTCCAGCTCTGAAGTACCTGACTTGCACCTACACAGCAAAAAGTGTGTTAACACTTCATTATCAGAACTAATTAGGAACAGGCTCTACTTCCCATTCACAGTCATCAAAGGAATGAGGGAAATGTGCTAAACCACAAGTCTGAAGGAGCAAGGAAAAACACCTGATGGAAGGATGAAATGAAGGGGAAATAAAAGTGTGAAGTGTTCTGGAGGAAATTCCTGGCAGGGCAGGCACTATAGAGGAATAACCAACACCCTTCCTCCACAGGTAGTGCATAAGGGAAGGGAAGGCTGTCCAGCTAAAATTGCTACAGTGCTATTTGCAGTGAGAGTATATACTAAAGGGAGCAGAACTCATCCCTGAACAGACTCACCAAGATCTTTGCACTGTTCCTTGCAATCATGTGGCTTTCCCTTCCACAGCAGCAAAAGCATGACTGACTATAACACAACAAACAAGTTTGGGAAGCTCATCTCAGCTAAAGGAATAGGAGACAAAATTAACTCTGGCTTCTACTGCAAATCTTGGCCAGAAACATCCAGACATGGTGTTCATTCTCCTTCAGTTTCCAGGCTGGCTTTATAAACCTTGCTTTATAAATCCTGAGGGACATATTTGAAATCAACAGTGTTTCTCTGAGCATCTCGTTGTCTCATGTTGCCCCATCAAACATTGAAATGGAAAAATATATATTGAGGGGAGCCAGTGGACATGACTTCAGGAATGGTCCTTGGAGTCATCACCGGGATAGAACATTGGGAATGTCAAGAGCTGGATTTGGATGTGGCTCAAGTGACAGCTACTCTTGAGAATCTTGCCATCTACCTGTCTGGCTGTAAAACTCTCTTGGAAGTGCAGTTTCCCCGTGACTGGAGAGAATAATGAAAGTCTGCTACAGAATGGGCTGGTCTCTGAATTGTATAACTGCCAGAACAGGAGGGTCTGAGACTTCAGAAGGGACTGTAGAAAGTAGGTTTCATTTTCATCTTCCCAGAAAAAAAATAAGTTAAAATTATTCCTGTTTCAATTCATTTTCATTTTAAGACTTTAATCTGGACCAGGTTGAATCTGGACATGCGTAAGTACAACATCTAAACATTTCTTGAACACATTCAGGGACAGGGACTCAACCACCTCCCTAGGCAGCCCACTCCAGTGCCTAACCACTTTTTGGACAGGAAATATTTCCTAACATCTAACCTGAATATCCCCTGGTGCAACATAGGGGCATTCCCTCTAATCTTATCATTGCTTCTGCGGGAGAAGAGGCTGACCCTCATCTCACCACAACCTCCTTTCAGGTAGTTGTAGAGAGAGATAAGGTCTCCCCTGCGTCTCCTCCTCTGAATTAAACAATTTCAGTTCCTTCACCCACTCCTCATAAGACTTCTGCTCCAGACCACTCATCAGCTTTGTTGTCCTTCTCTGGACACACTCCTCTCCTCAAGTGCAGCTGTTTCCAGCAGTGGATCACTGCACATTGCTACACTGCATGTATTCATTGCAAACATACCCTTAAACTCTTCGTTAACTAGACAAGTTTTTAAAGATAAACATACATGTGGTATTAGATGTATTTTTTTTTATCAGACTTCCTAAATATGCATTGTATTAGGCCTCAGTCTCCCATGCTCAAAATTCTGAGGTATACTGTCCCCAGTCAGTATGTGAGTTGAGTCTTTGGTAATTTATGTGTGGCTACTTTGACAATTGAGGAGAACACAGCAGAAGTGCTGCAATGGGAACAAAATGCAAGGTGAGACTATCCAACCTACCCATGTCTTCATGTTCAGAGGATGAATATCCATGTGAATAGAGAACATTTGGTACTGAATCAGGGAATCAAGGATCTTTGATGAAGATTACCAAAATGCACTGCCTTCAGTGACTAGTGGAATCATTTAACTCCGTAACAAAGTGCACCCCAAACATCAAGGCAATTCTGCACCCATATCTCTGCAGTTTTGCAAGTACCTTACTAGGTTTAAACACTAACACACACCTCAAAAAGAAAACTTCTCTATCTTATGCCCCATTTTCAATCTATTCTGCCTTCCTCAAAATAACATCTTTTACCTACCTCACCACCCAGCTCTTCAATTTTATTAGCACAGCTGCCTTCACTCCTAACCAGAGGGCAGGATAAGCCTACAGTTACTGTACACTAAACAGAAACACCTGTGGCTCTCCTTTTTCATATACATTCATATATATACATATATTAGTTATTCTTTCTTTCTTTTTTGTTGTTGTCAGAGCACTAAGTCCATGTTCTGCAAAGGAAAATAAATCCCCATCCTTACATTCTCTCCCACACCCCCCACGTGGCCTTGACAGACAAGCACAGACGGTGCAGCAAATATTTCACTTCACTTTATTTTAAAGAAAAGGAGAGAGGGGGAGAAAGAATTCTTGTGGCATTCCAGAGGTCCCTGGACACTCATTCCAAATGCCTGAGTTGGGCCCTGGGTGAATTTCAGTCTAAAAGAGAACCTGGGTTTCTAGGCAGCCATCCAAATTCAACACAGGAACTTCTTTCTTTCTAAATAAGTTTTAAAAAATTAAGACATAAAGAAAAGGAGAGAAAAGGAAAGAAAGAAAAAAAAACCATCAGGAAGAGAGAGAAGTGGAGGGAAGAAGAAGCAACCAAGGTAGCAGAAAATGAATGCAACGAGAGGAATCCAATTCTTCTCCTATAATTCCACTTCAGAGTTTTATTTTCAGGAGTCAAAGCTGTAATCATGCTACAAGCAGAGCAGCTAGCCTCATAACCATGAAACAATGGTGTAGAGAAAGAGATCACCTTTCTCTCCTTGGTGACTGCTTCTGTTAGGGTAGAGGAGCTGGGTTTGGAAACTGGTTCTCACAGTGTCTTGCCCACACTGGATCTGTCCATCCTTTGACCACATACACAAGTGAGGGCAACTCTGGCACAAAAGCCCTGGTGATGTGCAGCTCTGTCTTACAGTATTTAGTACCACTGCAGTTGTGCTGAACCAACAGTATGCACAGATCTACTGCAGTTCAATCAATCCAGAGCCTTGGACATCAAAGGAGATGTGCTGCTGGAGAACTTCCTCAACGTGGTTACTGATTCCCAGTGGCTCAGCCCAAGGAAAGCCACAATATTACTGTCTTCTGTCACCTTGCACTTTATCGTGTCAATCAACAATGAGTTATACAGAGAAATTTAGTTAATTGTGAGAGTATTGAATTTCTTACCTCACTCAGCTTAGCCCAGTTGAAGGATTTCAGTGGGTGTGAAGGCTGCGGGATAGACTTCTTCTTCAGGCTGGTACCAGCGCTGCTGAAGGTGGTTGTTGAAGGGGGTGGCGCTCCCAAGCTGAAGAAAGGCGGTGCTCCAGGTGGGGGAGGAGGTCCTCCTGGAGGAGGTGGTGGGGCAGGAGGAGGTGGACAGCTGGAGAAAGGCAGAGGAGGTGGTAGCGGGGGCAAATTCTCAGAGGTGAGAGCAGAGGACAGTGCTAGTGGGCCGCCTGGAGGAGGGGGTGGTGGGGCTGGGAAGGAAATGCTGCCCCCTTGCTGGAGAAAAAAAACACACAGAAAAAGAAAGCAAACAGCTTAAAAGGCAAAATAACTCCTTACTGCCAGCTGATGTGATTTTATTATGAGTCTCAAAATATTTGATGTTTTCTTTAAAGCCTCCTGCACTCAAAGCCATGCAATAAAGGGAGGAATCTCAGCTTTCATTTAAGAGAAAGTTTCAAACCCTTGAAGTTGTGGAGAAGAGCTTGAAAAAGGGAACCATAAATGGCTCAGAAAAACAGAAAGCTAGTAAAAGAAGCCAAAATGTATTATTTTATCCTTATGTATGAAGAAAGAGAAAAGTTCAATCTTTGAACTTCTGAACTCCCTGGTTTTAAACCTTAGGGTTTGAAATACAGAGTATCTGTCATTAGGCCCTCCTAGCACAAAGCTGGAGCAGAAAGGAGAGTAGGGAAGTAACTTCTCAGGGCTATGTCCTGTGGCAGAGAGACAATACTGTGACAGACACGTTACTGGAACAGGATCACTACGCAGTTCCTCCTGTCACTTCTGCAAAGGTCCAAGGAGGCACAAATACTCCTGAAGCACAATGGGAAACGTCTTTCTTCACGAAAATTACTTTCAGATTGGGCAGATTTCTCTCTATTCTATCAAAATAATGATCAGGGCCACCTCACAGTAAAATTTGCGCCTAGAAGAGAACGCAGTTCCTCACCAGATTTGGCATAGAGGGTGACTGAGAAGGAAAGGAGCAGCTCATTCCTGAATTATCCAATCTATACCATCCGCTCAGAGATTTTGTTCTCAATTGAAAGATGAGCAGCTGGCTAGACAGACTCTTTCTGTACAAACCACAGAAAGAGCTTCACTCGTAACGTTCTTTTGTTCATCATTCACTAGTTAGCAGGCTTTAAACAAGAATGGGAAGAGTCCCAGTCTCATACCGAGTACTCATTAAGTTGAGCTACCAGGTCATTCATCTGGTCCCTGGCCTGGCGCAGCTCCAAGGATTCTTTCTGCAACTTGTCTTTCATTTTGTTCAGTGTCTTCATCATTTCATCTTTCTCCTGGGTCTTTGTCTCACATTCCCTCTCCTTCTTCTCTAGCTTGCTCATCAGTTCAGCATGATCTAGGAAGAACAGGCAAGCAGGGTTGATGAAATAAATCTCACAAACAAAGAGATGGAGTTTACTCTGAAATAAAGCTGATAAGTCTGTCAGTTCAGCTGGGAATGTGTGATATGGAGAAAAGAAAACAAAGTCTGACTATTCTGACAGCAATCTTCAGCAATCAATACAGCAATGCCCAAATTTCACTTAGATTGCAAAATCATTTCATGTCACTATTGAGGGAAGCGCCATCCTATGAAGCACATAAACTAATTATCATGATACAAAATGTACTGGAAGGAACAAAGTAGGGTTAGCCCATGAAAGATAACCCAGACAGTCACTTGTGCCTATCTCAGCTTCCCGCTGCTCTGTGAATGGGTCACAGTCTTTCTTTCTTGCCTCCCCAAACACAGAGGATGCACTCACCTTTTCGAAACTTCTCTGCCTGATCCCTCCACTGCTTGACTTCATTCTCATTCACCAGCCTGAAAGATGAAATCAGAACATAAAAATGTGTTCTGAGCTATCCAGTTTGAAAGGCAAGCAGCCATTGTATGTAGCGATCAGCAAAAGACGACCTGGTAAATTTATGCATGTTTAATCAGGATCATGCTAGCGGTCAGTTTGCTTCCAGATCCTGATCATTACTGCAGCCAACAGTTAGTATTATAAAGGTGTCTTGTAGCTCAAAGTCTCACAACGAATAAAGAATGCCTGGGGAACAGACACTGGCATTCTTCTGTCTTCAGGTAATGCCCTAAAAGTGCCAAGTGTATTTACTTTGAAAGTCAAAATTCATGGCTAAAATCATTGTAGCTGTTCTGGGATACAAATTATTCTACCCTTAACACAAGACTGCATTGCCATTTTTTTTCTACTTTCCATAGTTCTATATTTTTTTGTTTCTTAAGAGGATAGAGAATGTTTATCTGTTGGGTAATTTATCAGTTACAAGGCAGCGCTCATATCTCATACTGGCACAGCTATTTCCTACTACTGACAGAAAATATGCAGAGCATGCTGGGGGTTGATTAGATATGCAAAATGAGTAGTAGCTATGGAAGCAGAAATGGAAGATCAGGCACAAGGTCTACAAAGGAGTCTGATATCCAAATACACAGAAAGAGATTAACATCAGTGTATTTTTCCATGATGAGAAATCAGTTTAAATTTTGACTCATGACTATAACAGGAGGGACTGGGAGATTTTTAGTACAGGAGAACTTGGTTTCATATGTTCTATAAGAATGCTCTTTCCAGTGGATATTTCAGAAGGGTAACGGGCCACAAATTACCTGCAGAGGCAGATGGATGGGATGGAGACTCCAAAAGTTTGGCTTAAAAAGGACTGAGAACAGGGAAGTTGAGATGAGAGCCAGCTAATGTAGCTAGACTTCTCAAATGATGCATCCTATGGGAAAAAATAATGGTAGAACCCTTGGCCAGTCAGTGGGTGAGCACATGCAGACATTTTACTGAGGTAAAAAGCTTTATGTGCTAGATGGGTGTTACTTTCAACTATTTCAATTTTTCTAAACTAAGTGCTCATTAATGAGGAATGAGATCCAAATAGAGAGGACAACATTTTTTGGGAATATCAGTGAAAGCTTTCATCAACATCTTGAAAGAAAAAGGAAGAACAAGGAGGTTTTACTGCACAATCAAGGATATTTTTTTCTGCTCTTCTAGCTATCTTAATATTTAATAGAAATTAGAAGCCAAACGCAATAATTCTGCTTGAAAATGCCATCTGGTGGAGTTGTCATTGGAAGGAAACTAGTTATAACACTAGCAAGCCAACAAAAAGCTGTAAATTAGCACAGGAAACTCCTCAGATATTTTTTTTCCTAAGTACCTGCATACTTAACATATAGTTACAGCTTTATAACGGAAACAAACAATGCAACTTACATTTTAATTATATTTTTGACATTGAAGTTTTCCAGTGGAGCTATATCTGGATCATCTCCTCGTTCATCTTGAAGAACAATTTGTTGGAGTATTCTGTCCAACAACTGCCACTGCTGAAAATTTCCTCCATTTCTCTTATCTGTATGAAAAATGAGCAACACGTGAGAACTTCCATCTTCATGCTAAAGTGCACAGGTTTACTGACAGATGGGCATTTCTTCCTTTCTGGTCACCATGTTAATCCCATAGGTAGTAAATTACAGAACACAGCACCTAACGCTGAATTATTGCTGACAGATTAGTTGCAAATACTTAGCATATTGGAACAAATCATAACAGGCATTTGCAACACTGTGCCTGACCTGTACCTTCAGGTTGTGTGATCCTCTTGACAGACAACTCCATCTTGTGCTTTAGATACCTACAGAAGTGATTCTATCACTTATTTTATGCAGCCTGATGGTATTTTACTTTATTTTGCACCTAGGCAACACTATGATCAAGCACAATAAAAAAAGTCAGATGTTCCATCTGTGTACTTTTCTCTGAAAGTCAGTCAAACTCAGCCGACGTGAAAATTTCATACAAATGTGGTCGAAATTTGTGGAAAGAAAATAAATTGAACTAAAGGGACTGATCTTCTGGATTTAGTCAAATTTAGTTGCCATCCATATTGCCAGACCAATACGAAGTTCACCTTAGTTCCCTGGGTTACATAATCTAGACCTTTAAATTATTTCAAATTGCTCCACTGCAATCCTGTTCTATCCTAGAAGGATATCCTTCTGCCACCAAACATTTCAAATCAATACACAAAGCTCAAGTACTGTCTTAAACAATAACAGTAAAGAGACCACTGACAAACAATGGCTAGAATTTATGCAAGGCAGTACTTTCATCTAATCAGTGCCTGAAAACATGCTACAATACCTCCTTCATGTAATTCTCAGTAATTCTCCTTCATGCTGATTTCTCAGTTTGACTGCTCAAGTATGGCTGAAAGTAACCAAAACAAATCCCTTATAACAGGATTAGGGCAGGTAATTCATCGGTGATCTTGCTGTAATTTTGCTCAGCTCTTGCACTCTGAAAACGTGACTGAATTACTTTATTTCAGTTAACAAGTAGATTCCTATCATCTCTCTTTAAAACAAAAGCCAATGTTATTTTTCATTTTGAGCTCAGGAGCCCTCCACTGACATTTTGCCATAGGACAGCAGCCTGAAGACTTATTGTGGAATTTCCCAGTGACAGAACAGCTTTCTGTACTATATCGTTTCACCAGAAAAATTCCTCACTGCATTTTGTTAACATTCAAAGTGGTATCTATTTCTGGGAAATCTCTGATCTAAAGCACAACAGCTCTTTTTAAAAGTTTCTAATTTAAAGTCATTATAAGCTCTGTCAGTGACAAACTGGAATGTCTCCAGCTACTTAATTTTATTTGCAAGTGCAGAGAGGTCAAGCTGCTGCTGTAAGTTTTACAACAAAATCTGCTGAATGGAATCAGTGCAATACACCAAGTCCCTTAGCCACTGCCAAGTTCTGAATGGAGGACACAAGCAGTGTGTCCTGGTATCTGTGACACTGTGCTCATGCCAAAATTTCACCCATTTCTTCAACACTCCTTCTCTGGAAAACTGTGAGGTACTCACATGGCATCTGCAAGCAGTGCTGAAGGATGGATAACAAATAGGGGTAGGCATCTGTGTGCTTCAATCTTTTCTTGATCAGTTCAAACATTTGAGAGGCGCTTTTTGTATCAATGTGGATCTGGAGTGAGGGAAGGTAGTGAAATAATAAATCAGATTAAAAACATGCACAGTAAAAGCTTAATTAGCTGTGAAACACCAAAGACCAACAGGCAAGACACAGGCAAGTTTCCAGCAACTGGACCTCTGCAGTCTCTTGCAACATGCAGCTACAAGCCCAGTGAAGAGCTTGTACATAGGTCTTGAGATTGGCATTGATCTACCCCAGAACAGAAAAGTTTTCCAAAGCAAGAGGTTAGAAGGCTAGGAGGCCTCAGTGTGATCAAGAGCTGTTCTGTAATAGCAAAAATGTGAAGGAAAAAAAAAAAAAAAAAGATGTCCCATCCAAAGAAGCATCCAAAATTGAGTTGGATTGGACACTGATCTTGAGAAAGATGTTGCTGCCCATTTTTAGTTGTTGGATTATATTAAACGCCATTTGATCTTGAAACTATTTGATGACACTATGAAAACCTCTGGGTCCAAGGAAGAAGTTGCACAGAATCACAGTAGACAATTGGCATGGAAATGCTTGTTGCTCTGTATCAGCATCTGGTAGGAACTATTCCAAAAAAAGAAAAGAAAAAAAAAAAAGGAAACTACAACTGCTCTGGACCCTGCAGCCCATTACTGTTGCTAGCAGTTGTGAAAACTTTCCTTGCTTTATGCACATCTTCAAATTCCATCCATTTTAAAATACTGGCCCCTCTCTATAGCCTCTGGTGTGACAGTCTTTAGGAGAGTTTCCAGTGATATACTGGAAAAAGTACCAGAGATGAGCCCAAGTTCTGTAAAAAACTCAAAGTCCTGTAAAGGAGATGCCTGAAACTGGAATCATCTGGATCATCAGGACTGCAGGACTGCAAATGTGAGAATAGTGTTGATAGCATCCTCTGCTCCCGAACATTCAGCAAAACATAAAAAAGAAATCTGTCAGGACACTTTGCAGAATGCCTGTCTGTGATTATTGTTTTTGTTTCACCAGAGACCCCATACGTTCTAAATGAAAAACAGTGAAAAAAAGAGGACTAGCCAGTCTCAGCATCAAAGCCAATCACTGCTTTCAGGAAATATAAAAGGGAAGTTGCATCAAGGATCCAAGGAGGGTGTTCAACTTCGGCAAGTTCAAGTACTCCACAGAAAATCTTACCAGGTCAAAGCGCTTTGCAAGTTCCAAGTCATCTTCATTTCTGACCATTTCAAAGAAATCTAAGTGCCTAAGGGAAAACAGAAAAACAAAAATTACCAACTGTCATAGCATAACTCAGACTTCAACAAAACATGCCACCACAGAGAATGCAATGCTTGGAAATTGGCATGGTTTCTTACATGGAAGTATTGGAATATATATGCAAGACAACTGACACAGGTCACTAATAGGCCAAAATGAATAATCAAAGGAGGTAAAAATGCTCTTTAATCCTTAATGCTAAATCCTAAAATGCTCGTCACCGTGTTGAGGTAAGTGGAGTTGCAGTGGAAAAAACATTTATTATCCATAAAACTTCTAACAAAATAATTTGAAGGTGTCATTTAATGTTATTTTTCATGCAACAACAAAGCCATATGAAGCTGCTACCAATTCTCCCTTTTGCCTTTTTCAAATTTCTTTTTCTGAATGTCATCCTCAGCTTAGAAGAAGAACAATTCATGAAATCCTTGCCACACTCACTGCCAATTTAGTATGTGCATTTTCTACTCCATCTGCTGATTTTAATTTTAAAGACAATTATTTCTTTTGTCTTTTAAAGGGAGTCAGTTTTAGGGAGAGACAGAAACAGCCCAGTGCTTGAATGTGAAACTCAAAAAGAGGAGAGCTTTTAAGAACTCTTTCTGTGATCAGTGACTGTTCTCAGAAAACATTTCTTACCTGTCAAGTGTTGCATTCTCATGCTCCCTTAGCTTGTCAATGACAGGTTGAATTCCCAGCATTAGAAACTCATATCGTAGGTGTAATCGGAATTCTAAATTGTCCTTATAAAGAGAAGAAAAAGAATTTACTAAGTTCCAGAACCGTTCATCACATTTAAAATGATTCACTTATATCTTAAATTCTTCCCTTTCTAATGTCCTCTTTCCTGACACCAAATTCACAGGATGATTACAGGATTTCAGTAAGTTAAGTAAAACATGAATGTCTTTGCCTCTGTTTCTCTTAAGATTACTGTTCTCCTGTATCTACAATGAGTTCTGCAAGTCTAGCCAGAACAGCACACTCTATGTTTCAAAAAGAACAAAAGGTACGGGTCCTTAACATGCTAGTCAATTAGAAACCTATCTCCTGCTTAGAGATGAACAGAACTACAGTTCTTTCTCATAGTTTATATATATATCTGTCATAAAATCACCAGAAACTCTGGTGAACTTGACACCTTCATACAGGATTGTGAAGGGTGGCTGCAGATAGAGACTCTGCCAGACAGAGCTCTTACAAGCTTGTTGCCTACTGTGGTTTAGCCAGAAAAAAATAAAAGCCAAACTTTTAGTGACACTTCAGTTTTAGTGAATCAAAATCAGTTTAAACTATCCTCCATATTTATTGTGACTGAAAACCAACAAACTGACTTTACTGAACTCTTTGACTTTTTAAAAAATTAATACGTTTGGGGTTTGACTTTAAGTCAAAACATGTTAACATTTTAAAATATTTCTGCAGGTAAACCAAGAAGTTTTTTGAAAGGCTGATTATCAAGGAGATAAATGCTTTGCAGTTCTTACAAAAACAAAAAATGCCACAATCATTTCAGTGCAAGTAGTCAGCTATCTTAGAAGAATTAGAAGAGGCTGGGAATTAAATAACATGGAAGACAAGTGTAATAATGAACTTGACAATTCAGCATTATTTTCCACAAAGTACATCCATTCACACAACATTTGTGACTTAATCTACTAGCCACTTCCAGAGTAAATGAATTCAAGCATGACATTTGAGATGGAATTTCTGGGACAGTGACTTACCTCACCAGCACCAGCATTCAAAACAGCATTGATAAAGGACATGATAGCTGTTTTGAGATTTACTTCATCTCGATATCGCCCCATGCTTCGGTCTAGCTCATTCAACAATGTCTAAAACAGAACAACAGGCTAGGTTAGAGGATGTAGTCTTATTTCTTGGACTATTTTGCTTACTGCTCATGGTTCTGTGAACAGTCATCTTCTGATTTACTATATACTTGCTTAAAGATATAACTTTATTCAGTGATGATTGTTAGCAGTCTTGTCCAGCCACATCACAATAACAAATGAAGAATAGAGATGGGAATAAAATGCTCATGAGATCCTAATTAAAAACAAAGGTGTTTTTTTTTTTTTTTTTTGTTTGTTTGTTTGTTTGTTTTTAAACAAGCTATTGGAGAAAAAGCAGATGCCTTTACAGTTCCTGCCAACATGATCTAAGAAAACAGCAAAATTGTGTCCTCCCTCATATTAGTTAACTTCATACAGAAGTTTATACATAGAGGATAACATCAACAGATTCATTCTCTTTACTCACAGCACTCAAGTAACTTTCACTATTTTCTTGGATTTCAGCAGAATAGGTTGCACTTGTGTAGGCACAGGGAGAAAATTCTAAAGAAAAGCTGTCTTTTATTTCTCTATAAGAAGATTTGCATTTATTTCTCCTTGTTCCTTCACTTACAACCATTTCACACGAAATAGACAATTACTGGCCTCTTGGTCAAGTCCTTTTAAGGATTTGCAAATAACAGGAATATCCTCAAGTCTGAAGTTATTACAGCTTAAGGGTAAATTACTGAATTCAAGTGGAAGTGCAGCTGAACTCCAGTTTTCTTTGTTACATCTCCCTGTTAATGAAATATCAGGGGTATTCAACACTTGGGGGTATCTCATACAGAAATGCTCTTGACGTAATCTCTGCATACATGTAGATACATCATCATAATCTCATTAACACCTCAAGACAGAAAGAGAGGGGGAAAAGATAAATAACTTGTTAACCTCTGCCATATGCAGTCTATTTCAGATTAATTCCAACCGAATATTTACTGAAGAGTTTATATATATAAGAACTGATTAGCCACAGAAGCAATTCTACAAATGGATTTGTGCTGATATCTGCGAATCTGCTCTTCACAGCAGATCTTCTCTGATCAGTTCATCATTCTAAAAATTATTTTCTTTACCAGAAGAGTAATAAACTTCACTTGAGCTCTGTCAGTTTAATTGTATGGATCTCATTCCAGCATTATTAATAAAAAACCCCACTCGTGTTTGTTTTGGTGATGTACTACTGATGGAATACTTTTCCCAGGAAGTTTTGGCCACAAAAAGAGAAAGAGGATAAAAATAACATTTTAGAGTTCAGCTCAGCAGATTCATCTAAACAGAATTGTGAAGCTAAGATGCTGAGTAAAGAAGTTCATTTTCCTTTAGTCTTCAGTTCCTGACTACTGAAAGTGTTCATTCATAGCAAAATTTTTCCCAAGCTAGTCACCAGTTTCATAGGTCTATCTTGTTTCCTGTAGAAAATGGACATCATCATGGAAATATGTGTTCAGAAGCACAGGGAATATCCTCCAGGACATCCCATGGGGACAGAATAGGTTCCTGGCTTCATGTGAAACCTTTGCTTGTTTTTCTGTGAAAATCTTTTGATCTATCATACACTACTGACAGCTGTTCTTATATCTGAGCACAGAATGTTTAACTTCTCTCCCAACTTCACTGGATTTCATAAATTCCTTTTCCTGCAACTTCTAGATTGCCCAGTTGGCAATTGTGAATTCCTGGTGTTTGAACTTCCACCATGTCCATGACTTTCTAGTAGTTGTATTAAGGCCAAATACACAGGTTGTTCCAAAAGTAATGCCTCCTATTTATTTCCTTGAAAACTACAACAGATACTGTAAGCACAATAACACCATCTGAGAGCAAATTCTCAACTCTGTCTCTAACATTATTTTTCAATATTTTCATCATGGTGACTATAGCTTGCAATATGCACACTGTTGCTCAGCTCTAGAAAGAAACACTGTAAGGTCAGGCAATTTCTAAAGATTGGATTCCACACCCACGCATGGCTGAATTCCAATATCTCTAACTCTTTGCAAATGGTTGAGGTTCAAGTCTTCACTTGTGAACATTTCCTTCACCACACCTCTTGGCAGCCAGTTCTGTGGACTAATTGATCTTATGGTTGTAAAGGTTTTTCCTACCATTTAAGCAAAACTTTCCTTGCTTAATCTCATTATTCCTCATCACTGACAGCCAGTAAGGATTCATTCAATCTGCAGAAAACCTCAAAAGGCTTTGGATGAGCCCTGCGGGGTAGAAGCAAATCAAATTGGAATACAGGACTTTAACTTGTTCCTCTTTAGCTCCTTTACTACAATTCTGATTTGATCAGATTTCTCTCTGCAGATCATGCTCTGTACTGACATTGCTTAATACAAACCAGGCAATGGGGCTACGGAAGGAATGTTTCTAATCTCCACCTTTTCAACTGACAATATCAAACTACATTTCTTCACCTTCAGCTTTACAATTTCTAGCAGCATTATGGAGGAAAACAGAGTATTCTGTCCAAAGTAACACAGTTAATATTTTCTCCAGCAAATTAAGTCAGCCCCTTCCAGTATGCATCAAACACCTAACTGAACTCTATCTGAATGAGTATTCAAACAGCACACTGGGCTGGAAGGATACAAGTATATACTGAAATATCTTTCTGGGTCACTACAGCATTATAATTTTGCAACATTGGTTTAGCTCAAAACCCCGTATGTTAAAAAGTACATATTATACAACATCATAACACCACGCATTCACTTCACAAGATAGATGAGGGAAAACAGCAAAGCAATAATTTTGAAATGCAACAAATTAGGGAAGAGCAACACTGTGGTCCTTTCAGAGTGAAGATCGGTCAGTTTGGACTATATGATCTTTCAAAGTCCCCTCCAAGGGACCTGTTTTATTTTACATGGCGTAATGCAGACATTAACAATACTGAAGTCAGAACCTTTATCCTCAGTTTCCACAGCATTTTAGAGATCTTCACCTTTGCAAGAAGGCACCCAAGAAACTAAAGATGCAGCAACACTTTCATGGTCAAACAGTGAGCTAGCGACAATTTTGAAGACATAAGATGGAAAAGAAGAACAGTGAGGACACCAAGAGTGCATCCTACTAACTCTACTCTTTCTGCTTTGAGGGTTTATTGTTTCAGTTTCCAAATTTTTATTTCATCTCTCTTCTTTAAGGAGCAGAGTAGGATTTGTAGGCAAATAAGCACATTCAAATGAAAATTGGACAAAGCAAAGGCAGAACTTCTCCAAATTGCCTCAGGAAGGAGATTTAAGGAATGTCTTTCTATTACTGTGGTATTTGAGTAAAGATGGAATTAAAGGAAGAGTTACTTCAGGAAGATGGGCAACCTAAAAGGAGGGTAAAAAACTAAAGAAGGCAAAGGGATCATCTCAGACAAGAAGCTATGACAAATGTAAGAAAATAGGAATAGTCACAACAAGAAGTAAATAAACAGATTATAGAAACTTTTTGCAAGTCCAAGAAAAACCTGATTTTGACAACCCTATGAACACATTGAATAGAGGAAATACAGGGCGAAGTCGTAGTTCTCAAGGGCTTTCATTTGAGGGAGGACCAATATCTCAACAGGGAAGTAAGTTCTGGAGAACCTCCAGTATCTGTAACACAACTCCAGCTGAAAGCTGAGGACTGAATTGAAAACTGCAGTCAGACACACAGATGACATGCTGACAGTTTAGAAAGAGGCAACAAGTACATCAGAGATTCCTCTCATAGCCACATGTAAAACTTTGTTGTGGGAGAACTTCCATGATTATGAAGGGCTACCTACCTCTTCTGGCTTCATTAAAAAACAACAACAACAACAACAACAACAAAAAAACCCCAACAAACCAAACAGCTAACCCTTGCAAAAAACAAGGACACAATCACAGTTTTAGAACAGTAATCTTTAGCTGTTGTGATCGAGTGAAATTTAATTACATTGACTAGGATTACGGCTGCTTATATCACACAGAAATTTCTCTGTAATATGGATTTTAACTTTAGATGCACAAGTATAAAACTGCAAGTTCCTTATTGAAATAGGAAGAGTTATAGCAATACACAGCCAATGTAAGTGCAGTTAGAACTGCATCTGAAGTCTCAACTTTCCTTCTCTACTAATTGCTAGTTGATGATTCTTCTTATTATTCTTGGCTAGCTGTAACAAATAGTGCTTAGAACAGTGAGCAACAACAGCTTAACATTCAACTAAACATGCAATTTTTTATAGAACAATGTTTAACGTATAATTTGTTCATCATTTCACCATACTTGAGAATGTGCAAGTTGGAAATAAACAGCGTTCCAATCCAAAGCTGTTACCAGAAAGTTATCTAGAAGGTCAGGTTTTAAACAGTTGCCAGCAAATAGAAGTGCACTTTTCTTCCTCACTCTTACAAAACAAGACTAGTAGTAAAACCATACAGCCTCCAACTTAATTAGTGGTTAGAACTCCAGAAATGTCATCAGGTTAGAGAATGAACAGATTAGTAATTTTCATCTAACTTAGTGATCCCTCCTTTTTAAGGTAAAACTCAAGAGATTTTAAATTAGTATTAATGACAAGCAATCAGGTGTTTGGAAAAAAAGAAAATGTAATGATAACCTATTTGAAGAGAAACATTGCCTTTCTTCTGCCTAGCTATACTGCAACATGCACACTATAAAAACAGTCCTTGCAGAAATGCATTATATCAACTATTTCTGTCAAAGCATCCTTCCCGTACCTGGAATCTTGTTCTCTCTGCAGCATAGACTTGGTAGTGAAGCATGGCTTGCAAGACTTTCTTATGACCATCTGGTACCAAGCAGACAGCCCCTAGGATCTCCAAAACAGCAATCTTGGTCTTGATGTTCTCAGTCCGTAAGCTTTGGGAGATGATGTTGATACTCTCTGGATGAGCCAGGACATGAGCCCGTCCTTGGGAGTTGTTCATCAGTGCCTTGATACACCCTATAACGGATGTGTGTATACGGCTTTCTGAGGTCTCATAGTCCATGCTTTTCAGGAAGTTCAGCAAACAGCTCAGACCATCCAGCTCAATGAATCTCATCACAAACCTGAAAAAATACGCAGGGAAAAGAACAAAACCAAACTAAAGGTAAAGAAAATTTGTTTATTCAAAAGATATTCAACTCTGTGATCCCAGCATATGCAAAAGCTGGGTTTAAATATCTGGAAATTATCCTGTGATCTTAAGAGAAAAAAAAAAAAAAGAAAAAAAAAAAGAGGAATCAGAGATTCTCTCACTCTTTTTCTGTGACTATCAACTGTAATGACTAGGGAGTTAAGAGTCCACACTTTGAACCCACAATATATGTATAGGAGCGTATTACATGCAAGAGGCATATAAGAGCCTCTGAAGAGGCCTTGGCTGCATTATTTTATTTTGAAGATGTATACTAAACATGCACCACTGCCAATATGCCATAGCAAAATGCACTGTAAAAGCATCATAAATTGAAGAAATATAGAATCATTCAGTTACCAAATTACACATCAAAATCTGAACGTACACTGAAACGTTTATATTGACCATTCTGTTGTTTCTACTACATTCTACCATTAAAGTCACCTTTATTAAGAGTAAAATCATGGAAATTGAAGATAGAAATAATATAGGGAAAATGTCATGAATAAGCTTAAAGAATTAACCAAGGTTACAAGACAAACAAAAAAAAAACCAAACACAATACTAGTCCGTTCAGGCATTCTACTAGAACGAGTTACAGAAATTGATGGAGTTAGATAAATCCATTCAAACTGATCATTTTTGCAATGTTTCATTTAGAATTTGCATACTTTAAAATGGGGATGCAAAAACGTGAAACAGGCTGCAAATCATTTCTCTAGACTGATTTGTTTACCTCTGCTTCTTCTAGAAGGTCATTAATGTAGATGTACCTTTTCAGAACGCCTGAGCACAGAACCACGTGAATTAAACTTGAATTTTCAGTCCACCAAAAGGTAAACCAACAATAGTAATTCCACAACCACCCCATGGTGGTCATGTGGACCTCAAACACATGAAAAGTTGTTAACAACTGTAATCCATGTAAGAAATTAAGAGTACTTTATGTCTGAAGCTCAGAGCTTTTACCCTTAACTACCCTAAAGTGAAGTGCACTCCAGTTGAGTGACTGAAGTACAGACGGCGAAGTGCAGATGGCGAAGCGCAGACAGCGAAGAGCAGGCGAAGAAGAAGGATCAGGTGACCTTGCTTGGAGTTATATCCCCTTGCTGACCGCAAAGTCTCCTGGGGAAATGTAGTTCTTCTCCGACGGACGAACATTCGGCAGATATCAAACCCCACCCCCAATGCATTACATGATGTTATGGTGTGGAATACTGATGACCAAAAAAATCATAAAACCATGACACCAACCCCTCTTTCTCCTTAATCAATACTTCAATACTTCCCTAATGTACTACCCTTCTCTTGTAAGATGTTTTTTCTAATATCCATCAAGTATGGAAGCACCATATTGAAAGACTTCCAGCATTTCAGTGATCTCTGCTAATGTTTCTGCCAACAGCAATACAAAGCTGAGGCATACTTATTTATTTCTTGGATAAAATGGAATTTACACACATGGTGCACTGGTGGATACACCCCACACCATATAAGAACTACATGAGAGTTATACTCGTTCTGCTGATGGATTTGCCAATTTTCAGCTTATTCAGGCCTGCAAACCAGAAACATGGCAAAGACTGGTGCTTTCAGCAAAGCTTCAGTCTGAGGTTTGGATTTTGTTCAAAACTGAATTTCAAAGTGAATATCAGAGTAAGAGCAAGAACACACAGGAACACATGAATAGTAAAAACAAAGTTTACCTGAAATGTGAATGTCTGTAAGATAGCCTGCAAAGTTTCGCACAGGTCTAACTGCACATTTTTTGGATGCATCCTCTTGACTACCCTAACAAATCATAGAAGCAAAAGCCCCTATGCTTCCAGGTTACATGGTGGGATCACATATTGTGCACTAGGAGTTTATTAAGTCATTAAAGTTTGTTTCTTAAGTGGTTATAGAAAGATCAACAGTTCAATTTCTGTAATGCTGCTGGCATGCAAAGCACATTCATGGCTAAAATAGATGCTAAGGATAAAATGGGAACCAAAATAAGCACAAACTCAATTTGTTACCAAACAATGTGAAGCCACTGACTTTACTGCACTTCTCTAACCTTGGGCTTCAAAAGTTGAGTGGATCTTTGCCTAGGTGATGGGAGGACCAGTTGAAATTTGCTTTGCTCCTCCTCGTTTCTAAAGGTCAGTTCTATGGATTTGCCATACACATGAACCACTCAAACACACACACACACACACACACACACACAGAACCAAAAAAACAGAAACCAGTCATTTTGCTTGTTCTTCGCAGTTTCATGGCTGAGAGAAGACTCAGGATGGATACCTTTCCAAAGACATGGAATCAGAGAATCATTTGAGTTGGAAAGGACCTTCAAAAGTCATCTAGTCCAACTCCCAAAAAAAGAAAACATCCTAAAGAAGCAGCTGAACAAATGGTCTCTAAAGTCAACATTCAGATGAAATGCCTGCTCTTATGACAAGACATACAAGACATTAGAAATTTCATGTATTTTGGTCTTCTTTTTGACTGTGAACAAAATGTGAAATGCACAAAAATCACACTGTTCCAATTAAATACAATCCCTTACTAAATTCACTGGCAGAACAATTTTTCTATGCCTTTTTGGATGAGGTCATTCCAAAGACAGAAAGGTGCAAGGAAGTGGTACATGTCACAGACTTTGATTAATGACATAATTTAAAACAATGCCGGCATTTTCCTGTACTCTTCCTAGTTTAGAGAGCACACAGTGAGCTGCATTACTCAATAGGAAGCACAACCAAGTACCTTCACAGTTCAGCTGACACCAGAAGCAGTAATCAAATGATGATTTTCACCTTCCTTTCCCAAAACACTTAGTCCTCTATTTTCCGGAAAGGACAGAACTCATGCAAGAGGGAGATAAAGGAAGAAATGGTGACAGCAGTTTCTGGGACAAAAGACACTCTGGAATTCGGATTTGCTCAGTGAGAGTGGGGAGCTATGTGGGTCTGTACAGGAGAGAAAAAGAAGTGGGACTTCAGCTGACAGTCTGAGATCCATAATCCTCACACTATTTGATATTTGTGTATCTGTATGCCTGTACACACAGATGTTTGGGATCACACATGCATGTACAGAGGAAAACTCAACTCACACATATAAACTGCCTTCTTCCTCTAAACATACACACGTATGACTAACTGCCATCCTATATGCTCTGTATCCTGCAAAGGAACGTTTTGTTCTAGACTGAAAGGTGTAAAGTTAAGCATGCTAGCCAATGCATTCTGGCTAACACACTCAAAAACTCAAGCGTTAATAAAGTAGGGTGCGTTTTAATAGGTGCTAAACAAGCATATTAAAGCCTCATCTCACCTCAGACTCTCGCTTGACCAGTTTAGCACACATTAAAAAGGCACAGCACCTTTTAGCCTTTCAAGTTTTAGAGAGTGTTGATCAGAATGTGTTAGCTAGCTCAAATAACAAACTTCTCATCCAAATGCAGATGAGGCCTAGGAGGTAATGACCCACTGATGGATTCCAAGTGCTGTGGGGAACATCTTCCCTGTGAGACTCAGTCCAGCACAGGAAACACAGAAAGATCATATGCTGTGGGTGTGCAGAGGGCAGGATGTTCCCACCCTGCTATCTGCCAAGGCTGTACTTCCCTAAAGAATCAGGGGACAGACATAATCCTGACAACTACTGGATTGCTGAGAAATTCATCAAAATGGGTTTTGCTTCCTGGAAACATAAATGGTCATCTTCAGTATGAACTGGAATGCAATATGGCTAAATCAAACTAAAATAACAAGAGGTAAATCCGAGTTGAACAGAAGGAGAAAAGTAGACAGCAAAGGGAGTTAGTGCTTATGACTTAGAATAAAGAAAATTTTCCTCTGTGAATCAGACTTTTTTTTCCAGACTTTTTAAAGTTTTTACTTTTTTGCATTTGTGAACCTCCATCTTCAGGTATTAAAAAGAAAAAACAAAGCTCTTTCTGCTTCTGTCCAATAGTTTGTCATCACACTTGTTTATAGTCAATAGCTCTCACAAACCCAAAGGAAAATCTGTTTCCTTACTAGATGCAGATGTGGGGGTTTTGCTCTCTAAGGCTGGGGCTGTTCCTCTGTTCTGGGATATAACCTGGTTTTATAACTTCAGAGCAGCTCCTAAATACCAAAACAAAACGCATCTGCTTAGACTGGGTGAACTGGCTTCCCAGGAGCACTTCTAGCACCTTTTCTCTTAAGAGGAAAGGAACTTGAGTTTGGGAAGGTCTGCTTCAGAGTATGTTGGTATTAGAACTTGTGCCTTGGAATAGAGGCACAGATGAATGCCATTACTCGGCATTTTCTACTACAATATGCACAGTTCTACAGTAAAATGAAACACAGTCAAACAACTCATTTTTCTGCTTTTGGCCTAGATTGAAGAATTTAAGCAGAGGAGTCCTTTGGTAAGCTATCAGAGCCCCTCCATACCCTACTGTTACAAACAGATTCCAGACAGTCTATTGTATGTGAATTTTGGTACCTATTATCTTCAGAGATCTGATGAACAGAAGTGGCAAGGAAAATAGGATTTGATGTCCAAATTCAACTAGAAAGACTAGTATTTTGAAGGCTTGGGTATAGTACTGTGTATGAGAGAGATCTGATGGAGCTGAGGGCCTCTCTACTGCAACCTTTCCATCAAGAAGAAATTGGCTTGTTGATCAGTCATTGGCATGCAGCCCATTTGGCAGCTAACGAACTGAGTTGCTGGAAATTAGTTGAGACATAGGACTTAACTTAAAATTTGGCTTGGCTTAACTACTTTTAAAAAAAAAAAGCACCATAACCATCGCCAGTGATTTAGAAGAGAACACTTTATAGGGTAGCTCATAGATGCTTGTACTGAAGCTTGTTAAGGTTATTATAAACAGATGAGGCAACAGCCGTTGTCAAGGGGACCCAGTAGAATCACTGTAGGTCTGGTCTGGAAAACCTTGCAAGTTTTGGGCAAAGCACAATTCTCTCTTCTCTTTCACCTTCCTCTCAGGAAGGAGGCTGGGATATCCTATTCAAAATGATGGAGTAAAACAACCAGCAGTGGCCAGCAAAGTGTTTTGGCTGAATGTAGCAGAGATACTTAGGTACTCAGAGATGTTCAGTGATATGAAAAAGCTATTACTTTCACAGAGGAAGCATCATACCATCTCCATATTAGTGTGACAGTTGCTACATCATGTCTCAGCAGCACAGACTTGTGGTTAAAAATAACTGTGAAAATTGGGCACTTGGCAGTTGTCTCAGTGTCCATTTTAACATAAAGTTGAGCTACATTTTACTGTGTTCTGCTTTAGGACAGTGACAGAGAGAAGCAAATGGATGCTTGTCCCCATATGCCAGTTCTCAGTACAGGTTTTCTGTAATAGAGCTCCAGCTATGAACCTGCCACCACAAACAGTTCTGAGTCACAACACAAGAAATCTGACTGCACATGAATCTCAGAAAGAGCTTCTCTGTGCTGAAGACTTCATTCTACCTTTTGTCTTCTGCTCAGTATCTTGACATTCACACATGAAGGGAGAGACCATAAGGTCTGAAGGCCTCTCTGTATTTGCTTGCTGGCTACAGGAAGGAGATGTTTCAGCACTTTAAAATCCTAGAGCTCCTTCAGTTTCCTTCACATCTGTCTATGTACAATGCAGGAGCAGGCTCAACTCAGCTTAACTGCAGTGCAAATTTTCTTGAGATATGTATTTTTTAGTTATTATTATTATTATTAATTTGGTTTGATTATTTATTTATTTTTTTAATTCCCAAACCCTGTGTGACTGCATTACTGAAGCTCTCTGAAAACACGACTTCAGCATACTGTACTTACAAGCACATTCAGCATTTTGGTCTTAATACAAAGACATTCAGACCAAATATTCCCCTAGATTGTATCAGCCATGGTTACTGCTACAGCACAATTTCCTTCTAAGTGTCAAATACTAAAGGTTCTTATGCTAGTTAGTTTGCAATTGTTCAGAGCACTGATCTCAGAAAAACAAAGATGACCTTACCTTCAAAGACACAGTACACAACAAAATCTCAACATTTCTGCATGCTGCTGTTACACACAGAGCAGGAAGAATGCCAAACCAGGTGAAGTCAGATGGATTAGCTGCTTTGTGCCAAACAGTTCGCATTACTACAGATAAGAGGAAGCTGAAATTCAAAGTTCATAGCAGAAGCTAAGATCTTGCCTGTCATAAATCAGATCACATGGGGTGCTCAAGGGGCTATGAAGTTAGTAACTTTGATCTTCATAGTCCTTACCTGCATTTGTATGGATCTGCCACATGTTTTTCACAACAGAATTTTTTATTTTCCTGAAGCTATATGCTTCAACATTAGTATGCCCTTCCAGCTAGACAGGTTCAAAACAGGAACTGTACGGCTCTCTGTGGATTGTCTGAACTATTAGAGAATGCTTATGTGAGGTGAAACAAAGAGGTTTCTGTCTTTGCCAGTCTTTCTTATTCCACATCTGACCATAGGGAGGCAGTGAATTGCGATGAAAGAAGAACAACATTACCTCATGGGCTGAGTCCGCAGAGCTGTCTTCAAGTCTTCAACTATTTTATTTTTCATTTCTGTTTCTTCTTCATCAAAAGCATACAGAGTCTGCATCTGTTCAGAAAAGGAGATGACAATCAGAAAAGCTTGAGCTGCCTGGAAGCTAAGAGAGGGGCCAGGAATTATGAAAAACAACTATCCCATCAACCCATGGAGAGATGCCTGCCGACCTCTCACCAGGAAAGCAGTGTCTCAGCTACAAAACTGAATCCAGATGAGGCTGCTCATGTGGACTGGCAGCAGCATACTGCTTTGCCACACCAGCTAAACCAGGATTCTCAGATTACTCCCCAAAAATCATACATGCCAGGATGCCCTCAGAAAACTGTACCTAATTTGGAATGGTGATACGTTGTGGTGATCTATGGATATTGGAGGCAAAATACGTACAGAGATGCAAAATCTTATTAGACTGACATAACTGGAGGGATATGGAGGGAAAAAAAAAAAAAAAGGAAGAAAGACAACAAACTTCTGTCTCAAGTTTCAAAGCAGAAAAACTTTTTCTTCAAATGACTAGACAGCCTGCAAGTACCCTGGATTACAGTTTGTACATCTAAAAGTTTGACTATTTTTGCCTATCCAAATTAATTCATCTGGTATAAGATCCTGATTTTTGTACACACTTCACCCTTGCTAATTAAGAACATTTCCTGCAAAAAGCAGTAAGGAATATCATAAAATCCCTGTCCCTGTTTTTTAGGAAGAAAACAGAAGCATGCAGAGACTAGAGCCTGTATTTTCACATTTTCTTTTTGAGAGCTATCTCTATCATTTTTCCTCCTGGTACACAGCTTGTAGTCATCTGGAACTGAAGATACTGTGGATCACTCAAAAGTAGGGTGAAAGATTACGAGTGGAATACACTTAAAATATGACATTCTCAAAATAAAACAATGATAATATGAAATAAAATGGTAAACCAGGAAATCAGGGCTCCAGATCTGCACTCAGCACCACCATAATCTCGTGGGTATGAAGCAAGACTCTTCAGTGCCCATCACATGCACCATTCAAGCCCAGAGCTTCAATGTGTGACTTCACAAAATGTCAAGACTGACTATGAAAATTCTTAGCCTATAGTTATGTTTTCTTAGGCTCTGCAATTGTAAAACAGAGAGGATAAATGCCTTTCTTACTGGCAGGATTTCTGGGGGATATCACTCTGGGAGATATCACTCAGTATCTGGAAAGCAGCTTTGAAACCAAATGAATAACCCAATTAAACTAGTATTATCTGTAAAGGTTCAGATATTTTATTTCTCTGGGGTGGAATCTGAGTACCTGCAATTATGGTCCATTACAGCAAAATATTTAAGTCTTTATTTTACTATTTAGCTAGCACGAAATAAAACCTTTCTCATTGAAACTCCCTTCAGCCCTTCCTATCCCACCACCTCACTTCCCTTGGAAATATTCCCATGTTGCTTGCTTTTGGAAGCCATGTGGTGCCAACACATGTCAGATCCTGAGGGTGGTCATTTGGCTACATGTCATTGCTGTCTTATGCTGAACAGCTGGCATAAGGAGATGTGTTTAACTCTAGGGGTCCTCTCTCTGATCCTCGCTAAAGTCAAATTCACTCAGTAACAGAGCGAGCTATTTCCTGCCTTAATGGAATGACAGAGCGCTACTGATGGAAAATGAGCTGATGATGTTTTATCTTTTGCCAGCATCCCCCAACAGCCAGAAACATAAATTGAAATGCTTAAGCCAAGCTATATATGATTCTCCTCTTTGAAAAATAAACAGAAATCCTGAAAAGGTATTATGGAATCTCAATGGCAGAGTCCTGGGGTGTGATTTGAGGTTTGATTTGTATTTTCTTGGGTGATGGCCCCAAGAAAATCTGGTCACCTTTCCTTTTGTCCATAAATGCTCCCTTGAAAGGCTCCCATTCCTACAACAGCTTAATTTCTGCTCTGAGCCATTGTGAGGTGGGAAGCGAATAGATGTCAGGAAGGTGCTCAACAGTATTTTGTTGAGAGTGAAAAAGGCTCACTTCCAAATGAAACAAACACAAATAATCCTGCCTTTACAACCAAGGGCGACTACAGAAAACCCCTTTTCTAAAGCTGCAGGCAGCCAAGAGCCCTTCATTTCTCACTCCTGTGCATGGCCAGGAACTTAAATACTCATGCCCTCTCTAAAGATAGCTTGGTCATGCATTTACATTAAGAAATAACTTTCTCAGCAGGAGTTATAGAAAATACAACTGTCCCTGGGAGACACAAGGGGAGGGAACTGTCATTATTTGAGGCTGGATTTCACAAGTGTGGCAGACTGATGAATTGCTTTCCTGAACTGCACCCTTGGACTAACATCAGCTGTGCCGAGGATGCAGCTAGCTACCACCAGCTAACCAAATATTCTAGGAAGAGGAAGCAAAACAGATCCAAGTTCTTATCCAGTCCCTAAAATGCAGTACATGAGGCTCTTCTCATATGCATATTTTGCACGTTTGAAGGTTCCCAGTCTAAGTGCATCAGCCAGGAAAGCATGATATCCGGTTATTTGATTTGCCAATAAACAAACAAACAAACAAACAAATAGAACATCTTATTCACGTGGGAAAAAAAATCAGCCACACAGAATTATACATGTAAAACTTCAAGCAGTCCAAGATTTGAAAAATCTTAGCACAGTGTAAATTCCTTCACCTTCTCCTAATGTTTAATCATTCCTCTGGAAAGGCAAATAGAATAGCAAAAGGACAGTATATGGAAAAAAAAGACACACATCACAAAAACTACTAGCAGCAGAAAGGCATTATATGATTGATTTAGTTTCACTCACCCAAATGAAAAGAAAAATGAAGCAAATAGAACAAATTGGAAAAAAACATCCCGGATATTCTGCGATTCATCACTGTAGTCCAAGCTTTTTCTTTAGACCATATCTAAAATCGCAACTAACAAAATGCTATCACTTAAAATAAATAAATCAATAAATAAAAATGAAATTAAAGTTTGATAACAAATTACTGTATTGCATGTCTCCTATGACATACATGGACAACATCACCTTAGAAAGTTTCTTTAAAGAAAAGAGGTTAATTGAAATTCAATGTACATCATATTTCTAGCTATGTTAGAGTTGAACCAAGAGAGCAAACTACAAATCATAAACTATGAATAGGCTATGAATAAATGTAATGTAAATAAAAGAATATTCAGGAAAATAATTTTGAAGTGTCATTGAGCCCAGAGGAAAGTTATTATGCACCTGCTAAATTATGCTGGAAGACGAATATTTTTTATATCCTATGAAGCTGTTCTGCCCTGAGCAAATGCTCACTGACTCAAGGGAAAGGGCCTTTTTATAGCTGTATTTATTATTGTCAATCTCCATCTCATACTATTAAGCTGAGCCATTTCTCCAAAAAAGCGCTGTTTATCTGAAAATCTCTTCCTGGAAATGCAGGTATAGCCAAACTCAAAAAAAAAAAGCAGTACCATCGGAAGTTTTCCTGCCAGGTACAGTGAAGGCTGCGTTTATCTGTGCTGCCAAGCAGACAGTATCATGGGGTGAGAAGGGCAGGAGGAGCACAGGGATGTGCTTTAATTGTGATATAAACAAGACAGCTACTGAATTTTTAAGAAAACAAGTTCTGTTTGTTGATGAATCAGCAGATGGCAACGACCTTGATAACGGAAATGGCCCCGATTGGGCCTGCAACCTGCCTGCAGTTACCAGCATTATTTATAGCATGTAGGTATCAGAGAACTGGGCAAATTTAGAAGCCCTTCCTTTTAAATATCATTAGCAGTCATCCATTTCTCTCAAGGGCAAGTCTAGAAGACCTTCTAGCAAGGACCTTCTTGGCCCTTTTTCCTCTCAATCCGAATACAGAATCACAGAATCACCAAGGTTGGAAAAGACCTTCAAGATCATCCAATCCAACTATCTACCTATCACCAATACTACTCACTAAACCATGTCCGCCAACACAAAATCCAAACGTACGCAATCCAAACGTAATACCTGACGGATGGGACATTTCCTCCAAAGGAACTGTGCACTGCAGGTTAGTAAAGATATACAGTTTTATAGTTACACACTCTTGTGAGAATTAGGATCAAAAATTAGTAACATTTAAAAAGTCACAGTGACAGAAACAGTTGTGGGAATAAAATCATGCCTAAAATGCACGGCTTTGTGAAGTGGATTAGGATTCTGTGACCTCAAGTCTGCTGTGAAAGTGCTTCCTAATACAGTGGTCTAAGGTTACAAGGAGAGAATGTCAGCCATGTCAGGAATCACCACGCTGCTCTCAAGCATAATGTGCAAGGGACAGATATGATGAGTAACACTGCAGCACATCTTCTGAGAAAATGATCCCTGAGCACGGAGGCCTTGGCCTGCTGAAATTCAAAATTCACCATAAGATGCTTAAGGATCTCAGTGGGATAATGGTACCATTTTCATTTTATCATTGGGAAGAACTTTTTTGCCAAGCTAATATATAAAACCGAACCTTGCAATTAAACAAAAGGATACAGAAAAAGATGTGAAAGCTGTATGTACTTACGTACTTAATTCACATGAGATGCAAAGATTAAATTTTATTATGAAAAAAGCAAGAATTAAAACATTTTAAACTAGCACTTCTGTGCTTATTGCTGTTTATTTCAATTCCAATATTTCTTGCCACATTTCTAATTAACATACAGCAATACTTGATAGTGCCCAGGAGACACAAACTGAAACAGACTACACGGTGTCAGGAAGCAACATGAAACAGGCTTTCTTCCACTACTTCTGAGTCAATTTCACTTGGATGCACTTAAAAAATAGTAATAAAAAAAAATGCTCACCATCATTAAATTTAGGACTGAAGTTAGAAAGAACCCAAAATAACCATTTGGACATTAGGAATCTCAGAGGTCTAAATAATAATGAAGAGAGCATTTCTTATTGGAGCTGTTTCTCAGCTGTGTTGTTCCAGTTTTCCACTGATACAACTCCTATGAAATCAAGTCAATCAAGCTTCACCTGCCTAAAAGTGAGGCAACTAAGTGGTAAATCAGAAGCAGTGGTTTAACCTCAGTGTATCTTCTTAACACCTCAAGTAGAAGAGTAAATCATGAGGCTGGAAGCTAAGTAAAAGGTTATCAATCATTCAGTGCTGAGCCATGCAAACAACATTACCAGGGATGGTGTTTATTGGTGCTCTTAAAATGTGTTTAAAATTAGAAACTTAAGCCAAAACATAATCTCATTCCATGGAACTGCTCCAGATTTACAGTAGTGACATGCACATACTCACTCCAGATTTAAAGACTAGTCCAAAAGTCTCTGAAATCAGTGGAAAAATTTTCAGTAGATTCAAAAGGACTTGGATCAAATCCTACCAGAAATATTTGGCTCAATATCACTGCAAGGTTTCATACTTTTTTTTTCTCTTAATGGCCCTTGTAGAGCAAATTTGTTCAATCAAGAAATCAAAGCACAGTGCCACGCCAGGCACAAAAGCTTAAACTTTTTTTTTTCTCTAACAACTAGTCTATATTCTTTTTGTTCTTGTCTGCCTCAAGAAAATCTAGCATGAAGGAAGCTCATCGTTTTGGCTATTAATAATTCATTGCAGAAATTACAATTGAATTAACTTTTATCCTCTTACAACTGGTTATCGTAGCTTGTAAAGTCCTGCTTTTTTTTCCTGAGCTAGACCTATCTCACTAGAGAAATAAATTAATATAAAATATCCATTAAGGCACTATTTTTATGAAAACATTTTCTACCTCATATCCATACAGGGGCGTATAGAAGGCATAAGAAATCAAGCGTATGGGCATAAGTGAAAAAATAAGATGTTAGAAACCTAAGGTGTTAGGAACTGACTTCTATCATCAACACTGCACAAACGTAAAATAAATAAATAAATAAATAATTTTAAAAAAAGGCTGAGTAGACACTGCACATAAATAAGCAGAGGCAAAAATTGACTACAAAATCAGTAATAGGATCTAATTTCAAAATGTAAGGTCTACCATATCACAAAAGTCAGTGACACTACAAGGTGTTCTACTTGTGCTGGCAGACAGATCTACAGGATGTTTCAGAGAAAGACACACATTAGTAAGCTATTGAATAAGGACATGGGAAGAAAGTTTACCACAGATAACCTGTTGGCTCACATCTGATGCCTAAGCTGTCACAGCCTTATACTACTCTATCAACCTGCTTGCATATAAGTGCATATTATATTATATGAAGAACTGCCTTTTCTTTAATTTTTCTAATAAACAAATAAACTTCATGCTATTTTGTAGATTAGTTAGAAATTAATTTAAAGCCACTCAACAGAAACAAACTTAACTTTGTTTTCAAATGGTTACTTTTCTGTTTCTTTAAAATCCTTATGTTCTGAAAAGTAAACAGAGACTTCAGTTGACTTTTACCCATGATATATTATGAATATAGACTGTTATATGAAATATAGTAGTTAAAGGCTGCTCTTCCTACTAATCATGAAGAACCAAATTATTTCACCTTTATTTGGCACAGCCACACACAGGTCTTAACTAAGCAAACTGTAGTTACAATTTTGGAAAATGGTACATTCAGTAGTCACTGTTTCAGACTGGCTAGCCCTGCCAAGATCCAAGTGCAAGTGTGTGCAGTGCTGAAAGCTAGCTTTACCTTACCACTTCTCTAGATTTTCAGAACAGAGGTCACAACTGAATTACTTTTGTGTTCTCAACGTTCAAGAGCATGAAAATCTCTACAAGACCAGTAAAGTGTACCACAGTTTAAAGCTAGCTGCAAGTTGTTTTTCAATTGCACAGAAATTCAAAAAGGGCACAAAGACATTTTTGTCCTCTCTTTTCAGATCTAGTGCCAAAGAGCAGAGATCCAAGGATCAGTGCCATACGTTGCTGTAGGCTTCAGAGCTGGTATGTCACTTACTTTAAATCATAAATCTCATTACTCCAGCAGTGAATTTTCATTCCACAACTAACTTCAATGTCTTCAGTTCTATCATCATTTAGACTAAAAACTGGAAAATGCTGATTCATTTGTTTTTTTAATAAAATAAAATGCTTATTTTGTTTGTTTGATTATTATGTTATCCAGTCTATTCTGCTAGAGCAGGTCTCCTTCTTAAGACACATGCTATTCTTTCACAAGTCCTGTTTCTAAAAAGTCATGCACTTCGGCTAACATTCCTCCTCTTCAGAGATTTCTTCAAAAAAATCCCCCAAAACAAATCTCTATGAAAGGAAATCTTCCCTTTCTGAGCAAGAAGAAGGAACTTACTGCTGCCATGGAATTGATGCGGTCAATGTAGTAGTCTGGCCAGCTGGTAGCAAGCTTATTAGGATCTTCTTGTTCCTGAAACAAAAAGTTAAATAAGTTTACACATTGAAGTCCTTGCAGGATAAAGTGTCAATGTAGAACTTCCTGGGATTCTTCAACGTGCTGGTCTTTACTTTAGTAGCTCCTCTCCACACTCTTGTGTAAGTACCAGAAGCCTACATACATTATTACAAATATTTCTGGCAGTTTAATACTAGCACAGTCACCATGGTGCGTCAGAGAAAAAAAGACTCTCCTTCAGTGAAGGTTATTACACAAAGAATTACAAAGTTTGACAGAGACTTGGTTATCTTCAATATCTAAGTGGCAAGCCTCAGCCCCTTAAATATATTCACACTATTTCAAATAGAAGGACCACACATTTTTAGATAACAAGTTCATGTTTTGTAGTCATATACTGACACATTTTTGAAATTATTCTGCCTCACTAGTGCTGGAGTGATGGGGCAATCAAATTTTTTGGTTCCTTGGCCGTTCAATGGAAATGAGATTTCATTCTAATGGATGCATTTATTTCTACATAGGTGTAATAATCATCAATAAAATAAGAGAATTGGTTTCTAGGATCCTAATTGTCCATTATAAAGAACAAGTAACTTGTATTAAGACTCCTAGTACATGATAAGAGACTGAACTGCTTGACCTACACCAAGGATTTCCAAAGATGGATGAAGACTATATGGATCTCACCAATATTATCTTTAAATGAATGCTTACTCATACTAGAAAATCTATTCTGTGGAAGAAATATGGAACAATATTAAATATGCAGTTTTATTAGACTACCTGAGCTTTTCAGAACTGCTTGGTTTAGAGATGAGAAATGACTCTACATGATCCCTGTTAAACCATTTTGAGAAAACACCATTCTATCTGACAAGTTTGTATCAGGTTACCTTCCAACACAGAGAACAAAAATTCCATCCAAATAAAAATCTTGATATTTGGATCTGAAAGCAAAATCGAGGCTGACACTGGTAAGTTCTTACTCCCTCCTCCCTCCCATGGACTTCCAACATGTAGACCAAAGGAGTATCCCCATTCAGGATAATCATCAAACAGCTTTTTCTGTATCTAGCAAAGAACTGCAGTACAGACACATTGTAGAAAGAACACAACTCTTTCTTAAGATTACTGCTGCATGAAAAATATGGGAGACTATCAAAGTGACAAAGATACCAATTACAACAACAGTTGCTATGCTTCCACTGCTTCACAGTAATAAATGGTGGAATTAAGAACGGGATGACCTTTCTCAAATGGAACAAGAATTTTTGCTGCTTTCCCCTTCTTCCCATTCCCAACCATAGTCAACAGCAGTGTAATGGATCCAAATCCATTCCAAATGACACATCACGGAAACATGCAACTCTCTCATACTGGCCAGTTAGAGTTGCCACATCACACAGTATTGAAACATTGCCTTTCAGTGCCTGATTTCCCTTCACTATATGTAGTTGCAGAAAGAACTCTGACAGCCATTTTGCACTAAACAGACCATTAACTCTTACAGAAAAGTAAAAATATAACTTCGCTAATGGAAAAATAAATAAAATATGCAATAGATTAATACATCATTATTTTTAGAAGATAATCTTATCATGTCCGAAGAGAACAATAGAGATGGGAAGCTTATCCAGTGTAGTGAAGTACATGTCACTCTGCAGAGAACCAGGATAAGCCACTATATTCTTTCTCTATGTAGAATTATGGATGTATAAATGACAGCTATAACTGTATGCAGTGTGCAAGTGTCAAGAAGATTTTCAGAACAGGGAATGTGTATATTCCCTCTCCCCTTTCTGCCTCCATTCTTAGCTCAAAGTAAAGAAACACAGACAAATTAAGGATTGCCTGAATCCATCGTCATTTTTGTACAAAACTAAGCTACAACACTTGCTCACTAAAGTTCCTTAGAAAGGAAAAAAATCTATATATAATATATAGAAAAGCTAGAATGCCACAACTAATCTCTCTCATTACCTAGTTTAAACATGCAACCTGAAGAGTATCAGGAGAGATATACAAAAGCAATAATTCAGAATTCTGAAAAACTCTCTGCAAGCACCCAAACCATTAGAAACTTCACAATCAGAACCACAGATGAAAAAACTCTGATCCCTCAAATTATATTAGTATATTTGATCAGCTTACCAAATGACATAAGGTCCTTAGTGAATCCTGCTTTTGATCATTCTCTGTTCTCTGCAAATTGATCTAACAGTTTGCACCACAAGGCTAGTTTTGTTTTTGGTTTTAGTTAAAATTGGGAAAATAAAATAAAGTTTCAGTGGAACACAGCAAGTGTAAGGATTTTTTTTTTCTGAACTAAAGCCTATGCTGAAGCAGTATGTTGGTGCTTTTAAAAAGTTTGATCAGATAATCTTCTTTGCAGTCCTCATTTTTTAAAGTTGCTTTGGCCCATAAGCATAAGGTCCAAGATACTATACAGAAAAGAACCTATCTAATGTTAGTGCCCCCTCACACATACACTCTCTTTGTTCAGAACAGAATTTTATGTCTGTCAGTGGTCTTTGCTTCACCAGAAGAAAAGTGATTATATCCTTAAAACTGTCACTCTATTTCTCTTATCAAGCACCAGAAAGTTACCCAAATTCTGGATAAACTTGTAAAATTTTATCAAGTCCCCTCAAGACTGGATCATGCCTAATTCATGTTCACGTGTCAAAAGTGGCACAGTATTATTTATAGCAGTCACCTGGTGATGTTTTCACAAAAGACACCAGTTTACACCTGTAACATCAGACCCACAAGAGAAAACATCTCGCTGCCCAAATTATGATGAATGCTGCCCATGGTCAGAAATTGTTGTACCACATTTTCTTTCAGAGAAGGGAAGGCAAATCAAAAATATGAAGCAATTCTTGTTTTTGTTTTTGTGTTTGCTTAGTATTTATTCATATGAAGGCAAAAAAGGGAAAAGTGTATTTGTTTATGGGGGTGCTGTTTATTGTTGAGGTTTTTTTGCTGTTTGTTATTGGTTCGGGTTTTTCCCCTCCCTTAATGTGTTCAGGATTTTGATCCTTAAACAAACCTCAGGGGAGATTGCAAAGCACTCTGAAGCTAATGGCAAAACCCTTTTCCTTGCTCCAAGAGACTCAGAGAAAAAGAAGAAAAGAGGTCCCAACATACAAAGCTGCATAGGCATCAAGAGCTGGAAACAATAACCCATCTGTGTAAGGGAAAACATCAGCTGAAGGAATCTATTAAAGAAAAGCCTTCTTTTAGCTCCTTGAATAATGTAAACATTGCATTAAAAAACAGACGTCAGCTTGTGGACTTTATAAGAGGCCATATCATTCTTCACTGGAGTAACAACTATGTAACTGCTGTGAAAACAGGATCCTGATACCATACGAGCCTGCAATATAGCCAAGGTATTATATAGGCTTTGACACTAATTTGGACAGGCTCCATTGCTTGGTGGAAAGTGGAACTTATGACTTCATCCAAAATAGGATTTAATGGAATTGGGCAAGTATTTGGACCATCTGAACCAATCAAAATGAAACAGAATACAACAAAGTATTGTCTGCACATCTAAGCTGATCCTAAAAATCTTTCTGAGAATCGTGGGAGACTGGATCCATTGGACAAGCTCTGTTCTATAGAAAGCAGAGTCCTTTAGCAGTCATAACAGAATTAATTAAGAAGTACCAAACACTAGAGTTACTGAAACAATGTGGAAATGCCAAATATTTGTGTATTCAGTGAGAAGAGAAGCCTGCGTATATATGATGGGAGCTTCTTTCAAGATGATTTGAGTCCTTAAATAAAGAATACAGGGAAGGTCTGGACAAGAACTGTCTATGCTGAAGCTTCTTAGGGGCAAACACTTGGTTTCAGATTCCAGTAAAGAAGTATTGGTATTTCACGCTGCACCAAGTAGACTCCTGACACTGTCATACAATTCTCTAGAATTTCCTGGAAATCTGACCATCTGTAAGCCATAAATCCATAAGATTAGCAACATTACAAATCTTCCTTCCTGTAGATTCAGAATGAGGAAGAGACACAGTGAAATGACAGTTCAAACTCCATCAGGAAATCACTCCAGAGTTAGGAACAGGCACTGATTTGACAGTGAGTCCAGAGTTCTCTTGTTTCCAAGTTTTTATGCAACGTTGACTGATCTCAGATTCATGGGACCAGTGGCTGCTTAGCATCTCTGGTGTCCAAACATTATATAGAGTTTGTTTCTACCTGCACATGCACTGCTGTGATAAATTGCCAGGGCTGATGACTCATGAAGCTTTCTAACATAGAACTGAAATAATATTTCTTCCTTGAACAGATGCATCAAGAATTACACCACGTTATGGATGTCATATGATAACTGTGGGGATGATATCCATTCACTGGAAAGAAGGACTTTTTCCTCAAAACTGTCTTTTCAGAACTGCAGGCAGCTGACCTTACTGCTTCACACTGTTCAGACCAGAATGGGAAAAAACCACATACCTGAGGTTGTTAAAAAGGTTTAAAACGTTCTTTTGGCAAGGAACCAAAATACTATTCATTGAGTTCCTCTACATCAATGAAAACAGTGTGCAAACACAGATGAAGGATGTGAAATGAGGCTACTTTAATATAAATTCCTGCTCTGGCTTGTTCATTGTATGATGTCCAGACTGTGCTCAAATTTATACTTGGGTCACAAAGAATTGAATTTGCCTACAGAATCCACATTAAGGTTAATGCTGTTCTTCCCCTCAGTATGCATCATCCTGGTACCTTACAGAATTGTAAAATGGGTTATTTTATATGGTGAAAAGAATAGGGTGGAATGGAATAGTACAGAACAGAACAGAGTAGTTGGACGGGACCTGTTGTTGGCAACTGCGAAGGAGGCAGTGCAACAGAGACCTACAAAGGTCATCAAGCCCAAAGGATCAGCATCATCACATTCAATTCAGAAAACTTAAGTTATGGGGCTTAAGTTAGTATAAGAAATTAACAACTTTCAAAAAAAAGTGAAATATGATACCTGACGTAACGCATAAGTCCCTGTAGCTAGGCTTTGTTTTTATTTTTGTTTTTGTTTTACATCCTATTAAAAAAAAAACAACAATGGGAATGGGGATTGTGAAGAAATTTTTTTGAAGGAGAAAAGAGAAGAAAACCCATCTGTTCACAGAAACTTTAAATTTTAATGCGACACCCATCAATTGAGATAAAAGTCGAGGAATAATTCTCTACTTCAGGAGGAAGCCATTCCACACTTTACAAAATAATGGATTATCTTGTAGAATGTTCATCTGAGATGTCCATGATTTAGACTCACATTCATGTTGTTCCTGTTTCAAAGTGAAGTACATGAACCTTGCATGCATTTTCTGGTCGCTACAAACAACAATGGGTTTCTTATTGTTTTGGGGATAGAGAATGACTATCACTTGTATTTTATTTCCCAAATGTGCAACTCCATTCCCTTCAGATGCTTTTTGAAATGACTCAACTTATTGCAACATCTGCTATTAATGCTGAATACAATACAATTCAGTAACACCTTGCACTCCACACTATCAAAGGTCCTGACAGAACTTCATGCATTAGGTTTTTCAGCCTCCCTTTCATTGAGATCAGCAGAAATGGGGAAAATGGGATGCAGACAATTACAGAGTTTGCAGTCACACAGGAAATCTATAGCAGAGCCAAGAATCAATCGACACTCAAGTTGTACGTCCTGCACTCTCATCCAAATCACCATTCTCCCATTTTTCCATGACTGACTTACTGCCTTTTCTTGAAGCTCTCTTTAAGGAGAGGTACAGCTTTCAAAGAAACATTTACCTGTTCATTAACACACTGTTCATCCATTAACATCTGTCTCAGTTCAGAGCAGCCAAAGTTCCATAAATAAGAAGCACTTTCATTAAAAGACACAAAACGTGTTTGATCTGCTGTGAGAGGAAATACTAATTCAGGAGTGGAGCTAAAATACATCCAAGCTTTTCAGACAGTTTACGCCTCCAGAAAGCCAGCCACGTCCCAAGAGACGGTAATTTTGAAACAGGGCAGACTGTAGGACTGAGCCATTCAATAGACAGATGTGGTCACTGCTCCATTTCTCAGACGCCATGGCTTAGCATTTACACAAATATTCTCAGGCTCTGGGGGAAGGATCTGTACCCAAGCACTTTAAGCACAATTTATCCAGAGTGAGAAAAACAAACATTACTTCTCTCCCTGGAATTAAGCTATTGATGTGCGGATAATAATCCTTCTGCCCCAAATGCAGTCCACTATGTAACTTATTAAAAGGGAATGCTCAACAATTACTAGCTGGAGCAAGCAACTGAGCATTCTGATTGCCTCTTATAGGCCAGGTATAGTCATGCATGCTTACAGTTCACTGGATTATGACACTGGAATATTCTGCCTAGCAAACTGTAGGGTTATTTCTGTTTTTGTTTTATTTTTGTTATTTAGACTGATCTTTGCCCTGCTGCCAGCAACTTGACTGGCCTGATAATGACCCCTGGTGCTGGTTACTGAGTACTCATTTCAAAAGAAAGAATCAAAGGCTTCATATTATTATTTACATGCCTTTTGCTGCCAGACAACTGTGGAATTCACTGCCACAAGATACAACAGAATATAAAAGTATAAAAGTGAAAAAGGGATACAGTTTTTGAATAAGGAAGATTCCTTCTTAAGAATCTTTCCTAATACTGAAAGAAGCTTCAACGTCATGTGCATTCACTAGTCTTTAATAATTAAAACAATAAAATTATCAATCATCTGTGAAAAATGGTTTGCCCTACCACAGGCTGAAAAAGTTTAAATGAAGCTGAATCTCTGTTTTGAATTGCTCATGCCATTCATCACCCTTTTTGCTTCCCAGTCACAAATGCAGCAGCTCTACAGTTTGTATGCTGCACAACACAACATGCCATTTCCAACCTTACCTACTACTCAGAACAACCACTTCAAATTAATTACTTCTAATAGGTACAAGTCTAATAGAGATGAAAATCATGCTTTTATTTTTTATATTCCAGAAAACTTTCCAGATCATTTGAATACATACACATGCATATATGTAATTTATTGCTGAAAATGGACTGGAAAAGGGGGAAAGCATAGAGAAAGGATGCTAGTGTAATGCACTGAGCTGAAGATAAGGGGGTTTTTTTTGTTGTTTTTTTTTTTTTCCAGAAAACAAGAAAGATCAGAACCATTGATTAAATAAACTGTATAAGTGTACTATTTAAAATAAAATTAAGTTTTACAATAGCCATGTTTGGCACAGGACTTTCAGTAGGTTGCTGGAGGGAATCTCATTTCAAAGAACTTTAAATTATAGTGAAGTTGCACAGTACATTTTAAGAATATTCTTATGTTCAATTCTCTCCTCCTTTGGCTTCATATCATCAATGCAGACAGGCATAAGCTTGCTGCCAGGGCTGACTGCATCAGAATCCTCTTGTTATTTATAGATAACACAAGAGTGCTTGGCCCTGTGCAAACACATACAGCCCTTCTGAAGGATGTGGATCTCGTTATTAGACACCTATTTACAGGGTACAGTAAAGTGACCAAGAGGACAGCTTGCCCCCATATTTACAGATCTACTTAGATATACAGCTGATATCACACTGAATTACTAAAATCTATCAGTAATTCACATTCTTCCTCTGGTCAAAGTTTCACGTTTCTCATGGAAGTTGTTTTATATATCTGTTGGATATATTCTTCTGACTGTGCTGCTGCCCACAATCATTTTTTCCTGAAACCATGAACTCCATGTTTAAAATCTGTTATTGCTCTACTTTCCACAAGACCCAGACAACTGGTATTTTGCAGCAGATAAGGGTATAATTTAAATACTGTGTTGCAAAATAAAGCAATCAATGAATTATCTGCAAATGAAATGTAGGAGTTCTTAGACAATAACCTTCCCTTGTCTAATTCCATCTTCTTTTGGAAGTGAAGGGAAATGTCTACTGTGAAGGACTCTACCAGTCAGGAAGTCAATTCATGTTCATTCTACACAAAAGGTCTTTACAAAAAGATGTTTCTCATGGACAATGTCTGCTCTCCAGACATGTGGCTGGGGACTGACATTGTCCTCCTGATCCTCCTGAACAGCTCTGTCCCTGTAAATCTGGAGTAAGCTTAAGGTCAAGGTCCAGATTCCGCAGTGATTCCTGTGGCTGATGGAGCCAACAACCTGCTGCTATCCCAACAGCTCCTAAGTAGCATCACTGGGACACACATTTCTGTTTTATCAAGATTGAAGCTCTGCTCTTTTGGCTCTATGCTATGTAAAAGTATTGTGAATTCATTTTTCTTATAGAATTGACCTTGTTCAACTCACTATTCCACCTTTATAGTAAGCATGCATTGAATACAGAAATGGGCATTTGTCTTTCACAACTCACTTCCTGCTTTTAGCTTAACTTGTTCCTTTTCCAACAGCACTGTTTTCAACTGGATTCCAATGCTGCTGGTATTGGACAGTAAGGAAGAACTTCCTTTTTTCTTCTTCACTTCCTTTTCTCCTCTAGCACTCTTTTGGCAACAGTGAGAAGCCCCAGATGGAGCCCAACTTGTAACTGAACCTCCTACTTGTCATGTGCTGCACTGAATCTTTTAGTACGACTCTGCATCTTTTAGTATGACTGTTTTTCTCCAGCAAGTAATTACTTAGAATCTTTTCTAAATAAAATGAAAAGATACCTTCCATTCAAAGTAGGCACCCTGTCTGTCACTTGATGATGGGAATGAAAGGTCACTAGCCCTGCTCAAATTCACAAAGAAATACTCAGAACATACCTACCTAGAGACAGCATAGCTAGGATAAATCCCTCTAGAAGCACACACACAGTTATCTAATGCCAAACTCTACAAGGTTTTTTTTCTTCACTGTCCTAACAGTGCGAGCAATGTGGACAATACGACCACTATCTCTACTTCCACTGTCAGCACTTCTTACTCCAGTTCATTTCTGCTCTAGGGCCTCTTCTATAAATGATGACAGTGTTGGATTGTGAGAATAGAGAGGCAAATGGATTTTAGGTTGCTAATCCAATATCTGAGTATATTATTCAGTTAATTGGTCTCTCTTTCTCCTTTTCATAAACTTGGGTAAAACTATATTTTCTCCCAGCCTTAATTTTTCTCAACTGTTATATTTGTAAAATCTTTGGGATGACAGATATCTTTCAGCAAGTGACTGAATATCAGGGACGATTATATACTTTTCACCTTGAGTCAGGTGCAAAGCTGAAACTATCATATGTGTCTGCAATGGAAATGTGGCTTTTGGTAGATACTGCGAACAATTCTTCGCTGCATCTGTTCAGAAACCTGTCACTGAAATGACAGGAAATTCAGGAACCCTCCTTGCTCAGTATTTGCTGGCTTTTGAAAGGTTGGTGGGCCTTTGGTGAAACATAGAATGCAGAGGAAAAGTACTGATGCTTGTGGTTATTCCTCTCCAGGTGTAGGTCCGCACTGAACTTCGTAAGTATTATATCTGCAGGACTGACTCATACTCAGGAATCTAGAGACCCACAACTTTCAAGAAAGCACAAAGACTGAACTGAATCCAGTGGTAGCACCTAAAGCACAATTGGCATTACAAGTGCTTCCCCAGACAGCAAAATGAGACTGTTCATTACTGTTTCATTTTTAAGTACAGTGAATTATATCATCTTAGCAGAAAAACAGCTGGATAAATGTTTTGAGGGTTTTTGTTGTTGTTCTTGTTTTTTCTTTTAACTGTTTTTGTTGTTGTTTTTCCATGGTAGGGTCAAATCTGCTCCCACTGATCTCTTCCCATTCCCACAGAATGGGACACATGTAACACAAAACACAACACTAGGTATTATGATGACAATATACCACTGTATAAATTCAGAGTATTTTTGGTCAGATTTCTGAGCACTAACTTCAACTGGAGAACTAACAGTTCACATTAAAAAAATGCAGAAACTGAAAGATGGACACTCAAATTTTATATGCTCTGAATATCTATAGCAAATAACATAAAATCTCTATGGAGTTTATGTCTCCAGTACTCTTAACCAAAGAGCTGCAAAGGCATTTTCTTAGCACCAACTAACTTCTACTGTTGTAGAGAGAGGCAGAAGGAGGAAGAAACTAAAAATATTCCATGAAATATTCCATGCTGTTCCCATGGGGGGGTGGGAAAGAGAAGTCTTTCTGATTATATGTAAATAAATATATAATTTCAAGGCCCTGAACCCTAATAGCTTCTCATACTAGGATAAATAAATGAGTCTGCAACTGTTAGCACTGCAGCGTGGAAAGCATGAACCAAGTAAAAACTGGTTGGAAAAACTCTCTCTCCTCTTACGTCTGCTACATTGTGGCCTTTCAGATATCAGGATTCCAAATTGTAATGAAGGTATACCAGCTGAATTGTATAATCATTTTTTCCTCAACATCAAATTCATCCTTTAATCTGCTTTACTCATGCTTTTTTTTAATCTGCTTTTTCATGCTTTAGTTGGCTAGTAAAGTAAATCTGGGCTAAAACCATACGCTTAAGAGAAGTGTCTGACATTATTATGCCTACTGTACTGTTTCTCAAAATGACCTCCTGGGATACTTATAGGTGGGAAAATAACAATGAAGGGAAAAAAATCAAAACATAATTACAGAAATGTAATGATAAACCTAAGAAAAAGGTCAAATTTTGTCCTCAGGTATCTCTGCATTAAATGATGTAGAAGGAAATGTGTACTGTTTTAATCTTTATTTTATACTTTTATAACCTTGTTGTCCAAGCCTGAGAGACTGTTTCAGCCTACAATGCACATTAAAAAGACCTATCAATCAAATAGCTCTATCAGAATGAAAAGCTTCACTAATCACAAGTTCTGTAGTTCCTGTATTAGTGACATTGACTGCATTTTCTCGATTCCTGTTATGTTTTGTGTTTGTCATAGGGCAGAGTTTTGGAATTTACTATTCTAATGACTACTTGCACTTATAACAAAGTAATTTCTGAAGTCTTGTGAATATCTTCCATACCTATACTAAAAATACCAGAATCACCCGATGTCAGTATCAAGCTAACAGATCATCCCAAACATCTGAGCATGAAGTCATTCTGCTAAAGAGGAGAAGGAACAGATGCTGGTGGGAAAAAAGCAAGTTAACTCCACAATTGCTGGCATTTTCCAGACATCCGACTGAAAGAATGCCATGTTTTGCAAAGGACAACATCCTCCCACTGCAAGTTACCAGTGTTAAGAAATTTACTCTGAGCTAACTTTCAGGCTAACTGAAAGCAGTTTCCTGAGTTAAAGAAGTCAGGCAATCATTCAGACCTAAAGCAACTATGGATCCCAGGCAATGAGAATGGACCACATAACTTCTGCTAAACTTCTGCTAAAAATTCCTATTTCAAGGAATGCATCTCATCACAGTAAGACAGAAGGCAGTAGGTTGCTTACTGTTGTCATACAGCTGCTTTCTTAGTTTGGTTTATGGTCAGTTCACAAAATCATGGAACAATTTAGGATGCAAGGGACCTCAGGCAGAAGAGACCAGCACAAAGTAGGGCTAATTTTAAAGCTAGATCAAGTTATTTGGGTCTTTGTCAACATTTGTCAATGTTTTAATACCAAGTTAAATCAAAATGTTGACTGAAAAGCTGAATGCTTGCCATGAACTTCTGAAGCATCAGTAGTTACAGAAGCAGTTATCTGATGCATGGAAAACTTCAGATTAATTCCAACTGTCAAGTTCCAATGTATGTATCAGGCTTTGCCCTTCATGCGTAAGATAGCCTCATCATTTTGCTAGCAATGCACTTTCACTTGGCTCTCCAAGTCCTGTACAGCCTCTTCAGTCTCCTGCTGCGTATCAGTTGCTCCTGTTTTTAGCCTGTTGTGTGTGATGTGTTATTCTGCTTTCCAGAGGAAGAGAGAGTTGCCGCATCCCTCTCCCACAGACATTTCATGCAAAGATGTGAGAAAAACCCTCATGAAGTCACATCCAAGCTTTGTCAAACAGATTCCTTACAATTGGCTTCTCAAATATTGCAGAAAATCATCTTGTGTGTTCATTGTCTGCTACTCCCAAATACAGCATGTGGAATAACAGCTCTAAAGATGGGAATTTATAAGGGACATATTAAATGCTCCTTACAGCTATAAATCCATAACCATAACAGTTTAATATTCCAAATCAATAACAGACACAAGAAGTATTTCAAAGAGGAAAAAAAATAGTGCAAGAAGATAGAATTGAAAACAATACAACTTCAAACCACCCACTTCATTTAGTATGAGACAACCACGTGCTTGGCACTCTTTATACAGAAAGGATGAACCCCAGAAGGGCTTTCATAGCTTGGATCAGACAATACAAAACCAAAAATTCATACTCAGACAACACAATGGTGTGATCTTCATCTGGTATATCACATCACTAAATGAGACCAGATGAAGATTCATTTTCTCTCTTCTTTAGGAAATATCTGTCTTTCTCTGAACATCTCCATGTATTATAAAGAATTTGTATTTCTTCAAATTCTCTTTCCTTTTGCAAGAATTGAAGAGCTCCTTCCTATCTTAACACAACAGATGCAATGCCGTCTCCTGACTTAGAGCCTTCATGAAATTTAAATGCATACAAAATACCTCAGGGATCTGGAAGAAAAGTCCAAGCAGCTCACATCTAGCTGAGAAATAACTGTTTCCCCATGTTAGCCAAGTTGAAACTATACAGTATAAAAACAAAGAGTACAACAACCCAAGAACAAGCAGTAGATTGAGGACCTTGCGTTCAACTGAGTGTTTCTCCCAAAAGCAAGGACTCTAGCTTTTATATCTGCATATTTCTTTTTCTTCATCCCCCTAAACTAAGGTCATTATATCAAAAGCTGCAAAAGTAGCTTAGATTCCTCCAGCAGGTTTGCATTACAGATATATGTACAGATATATGCAGATGTATGTGGTATAAGAATTGATATTACATACATGGGTCCATTTTTATATTTTTAATTTTAATAGGAAGATGTATTCAAGTTTCAGGGTGAAATATATTCTCTAGAATCTGGAACTGTAGCTAGCTTTCAATTAGTGTTACAGGCTAGTGTTGAACTGGGGATTCTGTTCAGTGCTCTGCATGCATGCCTGGACATGGAGTAGAGAAAAGAAGTATCTTGTATTATATCAAGCTACACGATATCAAGCTGTACTCTTTATATGGTGACATTTTGCTGACAAAATGCAAACCACCAGGGTAAAGCTCAGAAAAACTCTAAGAAAAAGCTCTGCCATGTAGACATTATCCTAATTAATGTTAAGACAGTAGGCATGGGACCAAATTGGAAGTTTGTGAAATGGAAATGCAAAAATTTTAAAAAGCCTTCAGAGGAGCTGTTAAAAGTTTGACTAAAGCTAGGATTCCTAAGGGTATTTTGGAACCTGATGTACAGCTAGATGAAGGCTTCACAGCAGGAAAAGGGAACTGAATATCAGGTGTTGCAGTGATATCTGTTGCTTCTTGGTGGAAGAGTTAAGTGCTTTTTAGAAGGACATCTGGGACACCCCTCACCTAGAATACAGCCTAATTGTGCTGGTGTCATGGCACAAAAGTACCTTCCACTCCATCTTTCCTGCCCCACGCATTAAGCTTTCTTGTGTACAGACATACCACAAAATCCATTCCTACAAGAATGTCAAACTTATCCATCTTCTAAAGTATTGTAAAAGAATGAATACTGATTAAACAAAAAAATGCTTGAGATTGTTTCTTGGAAGGAAAAAAAAAAGGAAAAAAAAAAAAAAAGGAATATATGATGTGCAGCCAAGGTATGTATATACACTACAGGAAAGAAGCATGAGAAAATGACATGGTCAGAATGCTGCCATAATGTTTCCCTAGATTTACTACTTCACTATTCTTTTTTCAGATAGACAGAAATGCATTTATATAAAAACACAGTAATGACAAGTTCTCTGAAATTATACAGCAATTTAGATCAAAGAGCTTAAAAACAAGTTTCTGACTTCTCACATTCAGTTTGCTAGTTTTCTTATTCATCAGTTAGGAGAAAAATGTGACTGACAAATAATAAAAAAAGAATAATTGCAGGTCATGAATTCATTAAGAAATCTTTTCTGCATATTGGCTGGTATAGCATATGCGTCAGATACATTTTCATTGGAATTATTTTAAGGCCATTTGACTGTTCTAGTGACGCCTTTCCCTAGATCTGCTTCTGATAAAAAGTCTAACCAACATGAGGACTATGGAATCATAGAGTCACAAGGTTGGAAAGGACTTATAAGATCATCTAGTCCCACTGTCCTCCCACTACCATTGCTTCCACAAGCTACTAAACCCAATCTCATAGCTCCTCATCCAGACGCCTATATGTGTGCACTCTTTTTAAGATGCTATAGATACCTCTTTCCAGAAAGCTGCAGCATGTCACTTATTGCTTCACTACTTGAGTTTGAGTGATGTCATTTGAGTAGCTGTTGGAGCAGGTCAACTGAATGATCATGAAGACGATCAGAGGGCTGGAGCACCTCTCTCATGAGGAATGGCTGAGGGAATTTGGCTTGTTCAGCCTGAAAAAGAGGAGCTTCACGGAGACCTCACTGTGGCCTTCCAGTACTTAAGGGGAGTTCTTAAACAGTAGGGAGACCAACTTTTTACACTGCCTGATAGTGACAGGACAGGGGGAATGGCTTTAAGCTAAAAGATAGATTTAGATTAGACATCAGAAGAAAATTCTTTACTCAGAGGGTGACGAAGTACTGGCACAGGCTGCCCAGAAAAACTGAGGATGCCCCATCCCTGAAGACATTCAAGGCCAGGCTGGATGGGGATCTGGACAGCTTCATCTATGGCAGAGGTTGGAAATGGATGACAAAATTTCCATCCAGAACTGAGACTCCCTTGAGCATCAGGAAACTCTGATAGGCAAACTTTGTCCCCAGCATACAACTAAGTACACAGACAAGCATCTCTCTGTATTACTTCAGAAAGATTTGAAAACAGAAGGAATGAGAATTCTGACACAATATGGAAGTCCTTCCAGCAACAAGTGCCATGAAAGATAATAACTGAAGTTTAGCTCCCATGATAAAAGTGCAATGTGTCTACAATGATGAGTGCTCTTCATTCTTGCAGGTGACATTTTTTACTTAATACAGACAGTAATATTGCATTTTTGGAGCAGATCAAGAAGCTCTGACCTTCCATTATTTTTACACTTGAAAAGACATCTGAGATAAATGAACGTGAACAATCCCCTAAACTTGTACTTTTTGACCTTCTAATACATAACATTTGCTCTTGCCCCCTTACTAAGCTTTTCCTCAGAGTGGACACAGAGCCCTCACTTCCCAGAAAGCAGAGAACTTGGCATCAACAAGACAGAGCTCTCTGGATAGCTAATGGAGCTCTGTCTAGTGAGGTATCAGGCTCTTTGTGGCCAAAATTAGATTACAAATTCTTCAGGGAAAAGACAGCTTTCCTCTTCAGGGAAGCCTGCAGCACACTTTTCTGTCACTGTAGAACAGTAATGATAGGTGGATTAGGTAGTAGGCTGGAGAGATGTGTCAGCAGGGATCATTTGACTGACTGTGAGGGGAAACAATGAATAACATTGGACAGTTAAGGTTTCAAGTAATTGAAAGTATCTGCAATGTAATGAATAGACATCTGGCAACAGTATACTGTTCCAGTTAGCACATCATTTTGGATAGCTGGAGTTCAGCTAACTGAGGTTTCACTATAAATGCATTATAAAGATTTTCCAGTATGCAGCTCCTTTAACTACGGAGGTCTTCGGGATTCTTATATCAAATCCACTACTTTAAGGGGAAAAAAAAAAAGAAAAGAAAAAAAAGTGTAATGTACTGAATCCAACCAACATATTAAATACATTAAAGCCTGAATCTTCCTGCCAAGGCTGACTGGTCCTAGAGGTGGAATGTGTGGTTCTTTAAGACAGCTACAAATAGATCCTCTCCCATCAGAGCTGAAAAAGCCAGCTGAGCCTGCCAGCAAAAATGTAAAGCAGACATGGATCACAACAGCCTTCACCTTCCCTCCACACTCAACCTCAATGCAATAGCAGGAAGAAGAATGAAGAGCACCAAGCACAACTGAACCTAGGCTACTTTTATACACTTTCTAATTATTGCTAGTTCAGAGGCACTACAAATAATTTGGTGCTATTGACCTCCCTCTGTGATGCATCTCAACCAAAAGCAAGAAACATACAACATACTCACCTGATTGGGGATTCTATTTAATTACATGGTAGGAAAGCTGAATTTTTTTTTTTTTTTTTAATTTATTTTTAATTTAATGCCTGAGAAAAGAAGTCAGGCTAGTATTCTCAGATAGCAAAATTTTTCAATGACTCACAAAACAAGCATGTGAGTGTCAGCAAACAATAATTGCAAAAGGATCATCATCAAGGTTTCAATCTGCCTTCTTCAGTATGGAAGTCTAAACCTCCCCCTCCAGCTTCTGCTATGCAGACCTACGTATAAAGACCAGTGCTCTCACAGCCTCACTTGCATATTAATAAAGTCTATGAATCCACCATCTTTCTATCCAACTACCTGTTTCTTTCCTACAGCATCAAAAAATTTCCACCAAATCACTCCTGCATGAATTGCCTTGTACAAGTTTCACAACAGTAATAACAACTTTAATCGCACATGTCACTAGAAAAATCATTTCCAAGATACTCAAGTATCAGCTCCCAGTCTTCTGGCCTTCTCACTGATTTGTCCAAAGCTGAAAACCTTGACTGGATAAACACTGACAGGAGCAAGTACCCTTCACTTTATAATGCAACACACTATCTCCTATTAGCTCTGGAAGTATTTGCAGTCAGGTTTTAAGATATTATTATAATACTCTTCATGTATTTTATTCCATCCTGAAATACCTCAGTAATAATTGTACTCTGAGCATCTGTTCTGAGCATTCTACGGAAGTTTTTAAAAATTCCTTATAGTTTTTCCACTACAACATTTATTTCTGCTAAGAAACATGTAAAATGTTCAGTAAGGGGAAGCATAAGATTTCTACTTATTGACATATTCTTCAAAAATCACACATGAATGTGGTGCAACATTCTCACAAGAAGTACATGCATGTCAATAAAAATCCTTAAATTGCTTAATCATGCTCTTGAGAAAACAGTGGATAAACATGGATTTCACATCTGGATATGCATCAGTAATGATTTACATGCACATACAATTTATACATGAGCTATTTTGATCAGGACAGTAGTAATACCTTCTTTTTGCTGCAGTATATCTGCCATTTCTTCTCTGGAGGGAGTGCAAACATAGCCTCTCTGTTCTTGTCTGTAAGATCCAATTCATCCTGGAGATCACAAAAAAGAAAAACAGAAAAAAACACACAGTCAGTGGCTGCATTGGTAATTTCTACTATATTAAGAGGAATCTGGATTGGGTTCATTACCTAACCTTCATCAAAATGCAGAGGACTTAGTGCCTCCCAAAGACCATTGGTTTCATATTTTTTGCCTCACTATTCCATGTTTCCCCTGTCAAGACACAACTTGGAAATAGAGCAGTCCGGACAACTGCAGGGTCAGGCTGCCATTACTTACGATTGGTATGGGATGAAAAAGATCACATGAAAAGGATGAAATTACGAACTCAAAGCACTGGCTTACATAATAGTGGTGCTCCTTGCAATAGTTAGAGAAAGGCAAAAAATTCAGTACGCTTTTCTTCCAGCATGCATTGTCAGCTTGGTCTTCCAGTTAAAAACATCAACAGATTTCAGATACATTAAACTTTGTTCTATATCTGGACAGAGACTAACGAAAAAAATAAATAAATAGCTTTTGTTTCTTTCATGGGCTGCCAGTGATTTAGAATGAGAATAGTGAAATCCCTGTATCTTCTAAACAAAGGTCAAAAGACAGTGGTTTAGTTGCAGTAATGTCACCGACAACCTACAGGCTAAAAAGGTTTCAGTACCATTATACTTGTCCACTGGAGCACAGAGGCCCCAGCAAAGGACAATCAGCTGTTTAGAATGAGAGAATTCTACTCCACATAACTTCACATCAGGTTAAACAACAAGCAATTTCAGTCTTTAAAACAAATTAATTCAGTGGAAGACTACTTGTCCATCTCTTCTGTAAAAGGTAGACAACGTCAGTCTATCTTCCTATTCATGTCTCTCTAAATCATTAAAGCAGAGAGAGCTACTTGTTCTCTGTTCACTCAGCACTGACCAGAATAAAGCTCTGGTCACAGCTGGCAGTCTCAGGTGCTGATGGGAATTAAACAAATAGGAATAGTCTTCACTGCAAGGAGCCTGCATGAGCTGAGACAGACAAAGATATGTAAACTAGAGTTACAGCAACAGAAATACAAACTTCCAGTGAGGTTTCAATAAATCAGTTTTGGTAGGGTTTCCTATTTCTTATCTATTGCAGGGGAGATGGATCAGATAACCTTTAAAAGTCTCTTCCAGCTCAAACGATTTTATGATTCTATTTGAAAGCATTTGGAGAAGGAAACATCCAAGGGTTCAATATCTAGATGACTTTGCAGCACTAAGAACATCACACACACAGGTTCTGGCACACATGCTAACCTAACCCAAGCACAGACAATACCTCTTTAACTCAGACCAACAATGGTTCATTTGGAAAGCTTTCAGGGCTGGGAAAACTTGTGAAAACAGTGAGCTAAACTGCACACTGAGCCTGGTAGCAGCTGCTGACAGATTTAAAAGCCCATAGAGATTTTAGCTGCAAGAAGGTACAAAAGAAATGCAAACAGTAACAAGGTGAGATCAGTGCCAGCAGCCCAAGGTAGAAGAAGCTGGAGTTCTTTCTCTCTTCTTTTTTTTCTTTTTTCTTTTCTTTTTTTTTTTTTTTAAACAAGAGAAAGTTTAAAGGAAAAGAGTAAAGAAAAATTTTAACTGTGCAAGAAAAGTGTAAGCCATGTGGAAATGTTTAGGTTGAGTTTCCAAACAAGGGGGCAGCCAAGCGAGGCAAGGAGTTTTATCCTTGCTACACACAATTAGAAAGCTCAGGCCAGGATCACATTCTTGGGGAGAGTGGGAGAGTGAAACGACATGTAAGGTCTTAAGACAAGCAAAGGAATGCTGTTGGAGGTCAAGCATGTGGGAGGGAAGGGAGGAGCAGACAGGGAATCAGAAATGGAAGGTTTGGAAGAACCACCAAAGGGGCCAGAACAGACATCTGAAAAAAGCTGGCTGACCTCAGCTAAATTCTTAGAAAAATTACGGTATTTTATTGAACTGCTTAATGATCTTAGCCACCTTTTTTTTTTTTTTTTTTCGCTTTTTTTTTTTTTTTTTTTTATTTTAAAACTAATTTAAAAATAATAATAATAAAGTTGAATTCACTGGACAAGAAAGCTGAGAGGTTAACTGATTCTGCTTGGTTCTCAAAGCAGTTCTGTCCGCCAGACCACCTGCTAGACTTTCGTCCTCGAAAGTGATTATACCAACCAATATTGTACAGGACGACCATATCATCAAAAAAGCACTCATACTGACTAGAACGTAGAACCACTTGGATGGCAGAATGCTGACACTTAGCTTCTGGACATTCCTATTGGCAGCATCAGGGACATAAAGAACATTCTGCTTTCAGTAGGGTAGTATAGGTGACTTCTATTCAATCTTGAAAACATTCTTCTCAGGACAGGAGGCTAGAAAGGTTATTTTGTAGCAAGAAAAGATCCAGTGGGAATAAATTGCATCTGCATCCTGTTTCATCGTGATTCAAGAGGGTAGAGTAAGCTAGAAGAGTGTGTTAGAAATCATCACATGATGTATGGTAGCACAGCAATAAGAAAACTGCTCTAAGTTATATGGCATAATGTGTTCAGATGCAGATAGAAACAAACCTGACTGCAAAACAGCACAGAAGGCTCAGAAGAATGGACTGCTTTTCTTTGTGAAACAGACAGTGTTTGTCTCCACAAGGAGGCAAATGTTAGGGTCTAACTCCACAGTCAGGTGGTCAGGTAACAAACAGAAGCAGGGAAAGAGACACCTTCTCCGTAACACAAAGCAGCAGCTGGGCTCATCAACAGCATTTCCCGAAGTAAAGCATTCTCTTCAGCGTGCATGCTGCTTCATGGAAGAACGTTGTGAGAAGAATTGAAAAGGCCTACATGCCCCACTGTACTGACATCCTACATGACTGCATCGTTAATCAAATCTTACTCTATGAAGAACCACAAAACTCTGTAAAACATCAAAGACATGAAACTTTCCTCTGGAACCCTCAAAATTCTCCTTCCTTTCCAAACCCCAGGCCCCTTCAAAAGCAGGAGATGACTGCAAAAGCAACAGCTGCATCTTGCTAAGAAAGAAGATCTTGCGTCAGGCTTTCCTATTCTGACTTGGGAACCTAACAGACAATGCATAAAGAAACCTATTCCCGTTTCCCACCAAAGCAACCATTACAGAAAGAGTGGAATAAATTTCGGAAAGGCAATTTACTTCACGTATAGGTGATACTGACAACAGAGGCAGATCTGTCAAAATGTAGAACTTCAGATGCTAGACTTGGTTTAGTGACAGCAAGTAGCTACTGAAGTAGAAAGGAACTGCAAAGGTTGGCAGGAAAGTAGAACAGCTACAGACTCTGAATGCAGTCATCAAGACTGGTGTTGGACCCAGGTTGAGGAAAGCGGTATGGTGTGACTGAAAGCACACGAAGCACGCATGAAGAGCAAGAGAGGTTAAAGAGGTACAAATGCCATCCTCTATCACCTGTGCCCATTTTCCCAATAGAAACATAATAAATCTGCCATGCCTTACATGGAGGGCTTGGTTGCAGCCATTCATGCATGCATGCAGCATGACCCTGCACAATGGATCTCACACTATGGTTCTAAAAAGCACTCGAAGTTGCAAGTGTTCCCATAAAGCAGATTAAAAAGACATAAGCCAGGTTATCCCGAGGGCAATGTAAAGTAGCTCCAGTTAATACTTCTTACATTTCTTTCCTTTGTCAACTTTCTATATTATTTTATTTACTGAGAGAGGGACACAGTGAGTTAATTTCTCTTTCATGTGGGCATTTTTTACTGACAGATTAAATTTCAATGATGAAACATGCAGTATGTACTGGAGCTGGATTTGAGGTTCTGATATTTCCAGCCTAGTTTTTGGGACAAAAGGGAAGATGGCCTCCATTCAAAATGGCTACAAACCAAGGAAATAAGAGACAGAGAAAGAACGAAGAATGAGCAGGAAACATAAAGCAGTATTTTGTGGGATTTAAAACCACATTATGTCCCTTGTTTTTGGGAGCATTCATCCAAGTGTGAAAGCTGGATTTGATGCTTCTAGCCATCAGCTTGAGAATGATATCACCCAAAGCCCCAGAAGAGCTGAAAAGAAAGGCATTTCTTACCTAGACTGGGCAGTGTTTCTTTTTTTAATAGATGTGAAATTAAATTAATACAAGGAAGGAATATTCTGGGAATATAAACAGTGGCCCTTCCAGAAAACCTTTAATGCCTACTAAGACTCTGTATTGAGATGTACTTTCCATCTCTGCCATTCAGCCTTCTATGGAAAGGAGGGACAGAGTTAAGAAACAGCTGATCCTTCATCAGTGTAGTTCACCAGGCTTTGCATGAAGACTTGTATGGTCCAGAGAAATCATGGGATTTAAATAGGGAAAAACTGAACTAGGTTGAAAGGCAAACTTAGTAAAATAATGAGAGACCAGTGAGACTTGCCATTTTCAACACACCAATGTTGGAGCCACAGAAGAAGTAGGACAGAAAGGTCAAGATGGTGACTACATAGAGTCTTTGAGGGCCCAGGGCATCTTCACTGCAAGTCAGAATGATGAAGACTCAGAGCATAAAATTGGTTCTCCAGGAATATTTTAAGAGAGATGGGAGATTTCCTCAGTTTTCTCATTCTGCTTGGCCCAATTCCACAGGCTACCAAGAAATCCTTATAAACTCAGGGAGTTTCACAGTGACTAAGGACAAACAGCTGCTCCAGTAAATAGTAATTTAAGTAAACAACAACAACAACAACAAAATAATAAGGATTGATTTTTGTTGTTGTTTAAATATACTTGAAATTCTCTTTCCAGAAGAAACGTAAATTCTTAGGACCCATTTGGTTTCAAGTAAAACCTTTTTTCAAGCTATTAGAAATTTCTGTGAAATTGAAACCCAGCTGTAATTTACTATAATCTCAAAATCTACCAAAACTCATTAAAATCACAAATGTTCAATGAATTATGCATAGCATCTCCAGAAAGATGTGGCAAAGAATTGTGACATGATATGCTTTGTTCACTGTAGTCAGTAATTTTATTAGTACGGACATATCCCACGTTTTGCCAGGAAAGAGATGAGATTTTATTTTCTCATGTTTACTTGGATACTTGTCTTGTTCCATCAAGTTCTTATAATTTCAACTATGGACAGTTGAGTTACATTTTTAGTTTTTGTCTTTAGGTCTCTTGCTTATGATGTTCATGAAAAAACATTCTCCCTTTGGTTGCTTTCTCTGAGCATACGTCTCAGCCTGAGATTCACACTTAATGGCTTCTTTTATTATTGGGAGAATGTTATGATATACAAGAAGTTTTCTTCTTTCCTTTTTGTTCCTTTTTTTTGTTTGTTTTTTTGTTTTGTTTTCTTCCTACTAAAAATTCAGGCAACTACTAAAAAATTGTTAAAGAATGTAAACCTTTTATCATGCACAGAGGTAATAACTTTTACATGAAATCTATCATTACTATATATAATTGGATGCAATCATGAGATGTAATACATTCACATATAGGATTCACCACTTCTGTTCATACAGTTGTTTATTCTGACTGTGACTGTAACAGACTGCTTCACTCTTCAACAGATGAGCACTCAAGCAAAAGGATAGCCCGGTCCCAGCATCAACAAGCACCACAGGAGCCAAACTCACAGATGGCACAAATTGGCCAAGCACCACAGAAAAGTTAATCTCTCCAATGTTATCAAAGAAGGAAACTTATGTCTACCCACACCAAATGAAAGCAGCAGTTATCTGTCCTGGGATCAGCACCAGGAGTTTCAGAGGACTGCACAAAAACCCTGCAAGTGCAAAGCTGCAGAAAAAAACAATGTAGACAGTTAAACATTGCACTGCTCCCTATCTTGAAAAGCCACCCAATTCTGTGATTCACTTGAGTTAATGTTCCTTTCAAGATGGGAGGCAACACTGATAACTGCAAATTTGTTTTTGCTCAGTTTTTTTTTCTCTTGCTCAGTCACAACAGTACTACCCTTGATAGTTCTCAGGGAATCATCAAATAGGGAACAAAACTGATCAATTAGGAATGATACTAAGGTGCCTTTAGAAATAGGCTCTAGAAAACCTGCATAATTTGAAGACATTCTATTTGAATAACTCGCTTGCATACCTATCTCAAAAATGCAGGTTCAAGAGTATGTTCATTTTTACGTTATGTCCTTGCACTGCATGAATTCTAGTTAAACGCACCACATGTATCCTGCTTCCTGTTCACATCACCATTCTTTCTTTCTTCTTTCTTGTGCACACGCATACCTTTACTTTTATACCCCTCTCTAATCTTTTTCTCATTCCCCTTTACCCTTTTCTACTGCCATGCACAAATGCACTCTCCGTTACCCACTTCATCAATCATTCTCTCAGTTTCATAACAGCATCAAACCCACCCAAGTTACAAAGTGAGTTATAACACAGTTACCAGAATAGTAAATTCTCTATATAATATAATATAACAGCGCTTGCCTTATGTTCTAGCAAAGTCATTTATATAGATGTCTGTCACCAGGTCCCTAAAAGAAGGCCTATACTGCAGTTACCAAGTAGCACAGTAGAGCTGATGGCCTTATGCACTGGATGAATTTATTTAAATCTAGTACAAAGTAAAAAGTGAATGTGACACATCATGGGATCCTATCCAGCATCTGCTGCCAGGCCCCAGAGTAAAGTTCATGTTCTCTGTGCAATCACTGTGAGGGAATAGCTGCTGGTGGATTAATCAATGGTGAAATACAACTCAAGCTGACATGAGATAAATGGTTCTGACATCTCTGGGACTATAGAAGAAGGAAAAGAAGAAAGAGATCAGGGAGGGGGTTGTCAGTAGCATGCTACAAGCCTTTACAGTAAAGGATCCAATCCAGCACTACAGCTTTAACAAGTGGACTGAGTAAGATCACATTGCTAGCATGTGATCTATACTGCCTAAGAGCTTCACTTTTGCATTAATAACGGTACTTAGGAACCCCACGTTTTCTTTTTTTTCCTCCCCAGATTACACTGTCTGTGCCATGCTCTCTAAGCAAATAAGCAAATAATAAGCAGGTCAATGTGGTGGCTCATGTTCTAGCCATCTGTCCAATACATAGGGAGGCAGGGAGGAACAGACAGAGTCACATTCTCATCGCAAAATCCAGGGACAGCTGTTCCAAAAGCTGCTTTAGAGACCACTGCAGTGAGTGAATAAAAATCAGTTTTCAGAGCTTAGTCTCTTCTCAAATCACCTACAGACACTTTCAGGTAAGATAGATCTTCTTTATTTAGTCACTGTGTTCACCTCCAGGGGACAGTAGAGGATTGTTCCCCTACAGTTTTCCTTCCATTACTTTGTTCAATCCAACTCACCCGGCAGACAGATGAGAGGCAGCCTCTGGAAGAGCCCACATTTCCAGTACTGAGATCAATAAGGCATTCTGAAAGCCTGCCTCTCAGTAAATGAGATTCATTCGACTGCATAAACTGCCTACATCCATGCGCAAACTGGAGCAAAGAGCAGTGCAAAAGTACCACTTAGCACAGCCCCCCAGCAGGAGAACTGTTTCAGAGGCATGTGAATATCCAACTGCACGCATCAGTGTGACTGAAGCAGGCATCAAGAAAGAGGGAATCAGACCTGTTTAAGCACCAAGAGGTTCCCACCCCTCCCTTCTCAAGGTTGTGCCCCTAGCTGTCACTGTCAGCTCATGTGCTCTTTCAGCAGCACTGCCACCCATACAGCCAGCACATGTGCAAGGCAGCAAACTAGTCAGAAGTACCCACTTGGGCACCCAATATATCTCCCAAGTCCTCTGGTAATCCACAGAAAAACAAAAAAATAAATACACACACACAAAAAAACAAAAAACCACGAACAAACAAGAGAACCCTGGAAAGCTTTTCCCCCATCAATCTCTTATACCTCATCCTAACCCCTGCAATTAGAAACAGTCAGTGTGAATTAATTACACATGAAGATGCAGAGCAACATTTTGGTCAGTTTCCCAATTGATAGGAACTAGGTGTTTCACCAGAAAACATCACTGTCTTTCCACATCTTTGCATGTACAGTAAGCATGTGTGCATATACATATGCTACTTGTAGCTTACATACACAAGAACATGTAGCACATATCTGCTCATATCTACAATGCTTTATTGCAACATTTGTACAAAATGAAAACACTGTGCTCACAGGAGTTTCTCACACAGCCTGCTAGCATAAGAAGATACGTTTATGTTTCAGCTACTGCCATAGATGTGAACATAAACCAGAAAAGCAGACAAACAAGAGACCTTGATTTCCATTATTCTCTTTCTATTGCTCGCTTTTTAAAAAAGATGCAGCATTAAAACACCCTCTGTGTTAGAGAGTTGAATCTCTTGATTTTCAGCCACAATAGAAGAAAGCAGAAAGTACCTGATGTCAGCATTCAGGAGAATATACTCCTCTTCTAAGATTAAACACAGAAGTTGCTCATTCTTATGAGTCAGCTTCAGACTAATGATTTCATCTATCACAGGCGCAGCTTTTTGGCAGAGAATTTTATCAAACAAAAAGTCAATTAATTCCCCACAACTCCACCCTGCAAACATCCCCTTTGCTGTACTGCTTCCTTTTTTCTTCCTTAATTGTTGGTTAATTGCCCAGAGAAGAGCTAAATCCTGTTTCACTCCTGCTCCTCTCTGTGGCTTAACAGCATACCAGCACATAAAACCAGCAAGGCTGACAGTGGCCATCTCCTTTCAGAGGTCACTAGAAACACCTGTCTGTTGGTCATTTTCCTGCCCTTCACAGGCAAAGCACATGCGTTAGACAACAAGCTGCTAGGGCAAACAGAAAGAGAAAGAATGAGGAAAACCAGTACCTGTTTATGCAACAATGCACACAGATGTTTGCAGAGAGATCATAATTTAGATAACACATTCTCATATATGCAGGACTATAATACAGGTGGAACTAAAAGGGAAGTTCCATGGATATCCTCTTGGGTGGGCGTATGAGGATAATAAAGCAAAAAAATTTTTCTGTCATCACTGCTATTTCTGTTATGGGCTGCATGTCCATGTCAGTGAATTGGAACAAGCCCAATGATAGGGATGGGGATGAAAACTGAATAGTCAGGCTTCTGTCTAATCTAAATCCCCACTGCTGCAATTTAAGCCTATTACTTCCGGCCCTATCAACCACAGATACAGCTAGCAGATTTGTTCCTTCCTCTTGATAACAGTTTTCAAGTCTATTAAAAGCTGTTGTAATGCCTCTCCTCAGTCTTCTTTCTTGAGGCCAGACAAGACCAGTTCATTCAGTCTCTCTCGAGGTCATGTCCTCTGGACCTCTCACTCCCCTTCTAATTGGCTTCCAGGCTATCCCTGGTCAAAGTGCATCTTTCCTGAAGTTCAAAAGTGTGAACAGTGTTCCAGACAAGACCTTACTAAAAGCAAGTGCAGATATTACCTCATGCATCTTCCATAGCACATTCCTTGTTACGTATCCCATGAAAATGATGAATTTATTTTTTTAAGTAAACAAAAAAAGTGTGACTCATGTTCACCCATGATCTTCCACAATCCCTACTTTCTTTTCCAAAGAAATGCACCTATCTTCCTGCTTCCTGTTCTGCATTATGTCACTTGCTCCTATAACAAGTTCATTTTATCTGTTCACTCTTTTTCACACAGTTTCTCCATCTTGTTTTAAGCCTGTCTTTTAACATCCACAGGTTTCCAATCTAATGACATCTGCAAAGTTTATAGGTATATTCTATACTCCACTACTCAATCAATCAAATGAATACTGAACAGAACTGAAGCCGTTCAATCTCTGCTTGGTAACTCTTTTCACTATGACAAACGACAAGCCGTCTGGAGTTAAGTACCCCTTTTACCTCCATATTCTGGTTATGCACAGAGTATCAGACACCTCCCTCAAACAGAGTTTCCAGTATCATCATCTAAAACACCTAATAACAACAAATTCGCTGCTTCAACACAGTGCCATTTCCCACCCCTTATTTCCCTTCCTTTTCCTCCCTCTCCCTTCTCAGGGTCAGGGTTTGTTTTTCATGCCAAGGTTCTTTAGGTGAGACCCCATCCGGTAAGGTCGGTGTGGGAAAGGTTATTAGGAGATGTCTGTCTAAACTGCTATCTTTCTGGCTTCCTCACCCTCTGCCTCTCTACAAAGTCTCTTCTGTTCTGCTTTAATACTAATGAGTTCAGAGGAGGTTCCTATACTGGAGCAATTCACAGCTTGAACTGTGCCAAAGCACACAGGCACACACCTCTCTGATCGTTTCCTGCCCAAGCACAGTCGTGCTGGCTCAACCCACAAAATGTGGGCTGGGAATCGCTCCTGTGGCCCTGTGCCAGAGGCATGCTGAATTTCCAGGGGGTGTCGGTGCCTCCCATTCCTCCCAGCTTCATCCTCTTGTGTGTACCCTATTTGCCATATGTGCCTATGCAGGAAAACAAGGATAAGTCAGAGATTGGCTGACATTTAAATCCCTGATAAAATATTACGTAAAAGGGCAAGAGAAATTCAGGAGCAAAATTAACATCTTATCATGTTCTGTTTGCAGTGCTCAGACACATGCTTAATCTCAGCTCTTCTACACAGGGGTAAACCAAAAGGAACTCCAATAAATCAACATAATTTCTGCCATTAGCTCAGGTTTAGACAGGTAGAAAGGAAACTGGGAGCTGGGTTTAGTTCTTCTCTTGCTCTCAGAATAATTATTTCAGATTCAGTAGTGCATATCAAAGATCAGAATGCATCCCACTACTCCACTCCACTAAACTGAGTTAAGTTCACCTGTTCTACACAAGTGCAAAATATCAATCTCTAGCTCAATTTACCTGCTTTAAATTCTAACAGAGACTAATCCTCTATTGTCACTAGACAGCATGTAACACAGGCTCCTGCAACTGCCCACAGACCAGTCTTCAGAAACAGAACAGACTTAGCAGTCCCCCATTTTGCAAATTGTTGCTTTTCACTTCAGTAAATGAAGATGAGCTGTATTTACTACTAATCTATCCAGACTCACTACATAAACGCCCACATATGATGTATCACTCATCTCCTCTGGGGTAAGGTGGAGGGCAATTCCACAATACTTCTTCCTAACAAACTGAGTATTTTCATAACCAAACACTGAATGGAAGGCATGACAGTGTATTTAGTTACTCACTCACACCCTGTCCTGTCTCACTGCTCAAATGCTCTGATAATCAGAGAAGCAACTACTGCACTGACATCACCAGGCTTAAGAAAATGGCTGAAACTTTTTTCCTCTAAATACTTCTAAGTATGAAGTTATATGAAACATTCTTAAAATAGAACAAAAGGAATAAGAGTGATGAGCATTTGCTTTGCAGACTAAATCTGTCCCCTAATTGCAATTACAAATTGTTGTTATTTGGTTAAGCATTTGTAATCCAAAAGTTCTCTCTCACTGTTGTTGTAGAAGCCAACAACTTTACACTGACAACAAACTCATCCAGCTGTTGCTCTCTATACAAAATGTAATGCTGAAACACAGCCACTAAAGCAATCCCAATGGATTTTCCATGACTCAGGGAACTCCCTGGACAACTTCCAGATTGGGAAACTACAATCTGCTTTCCCCTTGTAATTTCCTTTAGAGAATTTACTCTTCAAACCTCCACCTAGTAAACTATTGCATAACATTGTTGTGCACACTGCTAAATTCTTTTCAAAAGATGTTTGTGCTATTAGTCTTGCCAGCCTCTCCCTTTCTGTGGTTAACAAATCATGGGAAACTGCAAAAAAGAAAAGGTATCCTTAAGTGTTTTTAATATAGAAGTGCCCAGCACATACAGATACTGGATAGGACCCTTCGGCACACAGCACTGGGCTTATATCTGAAAGAAAGGACAGGAAGGCTACAGATTTTCGTATCAGATCCAACCTGAACATAGAAAAGCAGACAAGAGGAGGGCAAGGTCTATGAAAAGAAGAACTAGCAGAGATTTGTTCCCAACATCTCCAAACACAATGAATTTTGCCACTGGAAGATTTGTGTACTTCCCATGACCTCCATGTGCGGCATCTTTTCAGCACCTTTTCAATTTGGCTACAGTTCTGTACTAAAACTTGTGTAAGTGTTACAAATCCCTGCATCACACTGGGGAAGTAAACTCATGAATGCATGAAATAAGTTGTTCGTGTTTGCAGAGGGACTTAGGAAAAGCTCAAGTTTTAGTACGGGGCCGGGGCATTACTGGGAGGAAAAAAAAGAGCAGCACTCCCAAAGTTTTCCTGCCAGCAAGGTTACAAACTTTTCCATGCACAGAAGAAGCAACATCCAGCATTCAAAGCCATGAATAAGTGGTGTTCCAGGTGGAAAGCATCTGTCTATATTTCCACTGGACTAAGCATGACAAAGACAGCAGCTGCAGATGCAGACTGTTGAGTGAGAGAAAAAGCACCTTCTGATGTCTGCACTGCACGCTGCTCCTATCAGGTGCTGCAGCAATGAGCTGAAAAGCCTCTCATTACCTACATTTAGTGACACCAAAATCTCCTCCTTGTTGAGTACAGAGGAAGATGCCTGGAAACTGCTGACCTGAAAACTACATACCCTAAAAAGGTGCTATGCTACCTACTCAGCCTCACCTGTGGCATCTCCCCTACCACAAAGCCTTGCAGGGCAGGCAGGCATATGGCAAGAAAGGAAACCAAGAATTCCCACACTGAAATAACCATCTCATGTTACTTTAACAGGTAACAATATCCTGAATGATAAACAACCTAGACACTGAAGCAGCTAGAGCACTGAAGACAAAATCCACCTGCAGAAGGACACAGATGCCTGACACAATTGTAAACCTTTCCCTCCAATTCTCTTTCAGGCTACAACATATACTCTTGTTTAAGTATCCATTATATCTGATATAAATTGCTACTAGATGAGCAAATACAGAAACGAATTTAAATCAACACATGAAATAGATTAACTTTACTGACTGTTACCTACTTCTTCATTCAACTACCTTATTTTGCTTAGTTTTGACTATACCCCAGCTACTCTTTATCTCAGTAGGGGGTAACTGCTGTCCTGAAAAACACCTGGATGCAGTCCCCTTTCACAATCCTTCCTCTTTACTGGAAAATTTCATTTGTTACATTTACATAGTAATTTTGTTATGAACTCTATAAGGTTTTCATCATCACAGAGATCTAGCTCTCCCTATGTTGCTAAAATCAAACTAAGTGACAAATCATATGTCCCGCAACATCTCAGAGCTGTCTCTTTTATGAGCTGCAAAAGAAGCAGATACCTGTTGTTCAATCTTCCTTCATCAACACACAAGCTCTGTCTCCAAAAGCACAGCCAGAAGATCATTTTGGTCCACCATTTGTGCCATGCCACCTACATCTTCGCACTCTTTGCTCCCCATTCAGCACCACAGTGACTTCATATACTTTTTCTTTTCCTTCAGTGTTTCAGAAAAAGTTTTCCCTCCTTATCACAATATCCTGTCCAGTTACTATCCAGCCATCATGTTATTTGCATGATGCAATACTTTACTCTGACATTTTCCACAGATTCTTCTCCAGGTGGCCCCTTCTCATCTCAAAAGGCCTCTTTCACATGATCCATAAAAGTTTCCCAGGTATCCTCAGAGGGTCAAATCTAGAATTGAAATGTCCTCTCCGGAGAGCAAAGAATTAGGTCTTAGTGGGTTTGTAGGGCATTAGTATAGTTTTGAACAACATAAGACAGTAATGCACAAAAAGTAAAGAAAGGGAATTAATTGTAGAAGGGCAGGAATCATATTAAGAGAGATCATGTTGAAGGCACAGGCCAGAACATCTCTGTCCTGCTGGTGAGAGTAATGGTTCAGTTCTAGGAGTAATGTAGAAAATCGTCTACTTTGTACTCATTTGAGCGGAGCTGAAAGCTTGGCAAAGCTGAAATAAGGATAAGTTGTTTTGATCCTTCCAGTTACCAAGTATGACTCCTACCAGCAGTATCATTTCAATGTTCAATCACTTCAGCAGCCTTCAGACTCAATCCAATAGTTCATGGCTCTACATTACAGCCATAATGAAACACAAAGTCATTAATGTAATAGTAATGCTTTAATAAGAAAAAAGCTCTACTGTGGGGCCTTTACATTATCATTTTTGTCTTTTTATGCAGTGTTGCCTAGCACTAAATACACTTCCAGCTGTGCCAAAATATGGTAATATTACCAGCACAGCTGATACAATGTTAGAAATACTTGGGTACAAGATGTCTGAACAATCAATACATCCACCCTGGCTTATGAGGATAGCATATAATGAGAGTTTCCAAGCATTCAGTAGAGGGAAGACACAAGATAGACTTCCTAGCACATCAATACTTTAGTGCCAGGATCTGGATTTTCCTTGCTTTTTGCATCCCGAATTACATCTCTGCTGTGCTTTCAACATCCTGTACTGCTTTTCTCATGCCCTAGATTAGCTATTGTGCATTTTCCCAATGAGGTAACATCATGGTTATCCTGTAACAAATACGTAATTCAGTAAATAGGTCTTTCTCAGGTGTTTTCAGTCTACTGTAAGCAAATTGCATCCAGGACATATACAGAGTGAATGTCTGAACATTCCCTTCAAACACTCCCACCACGACCACACTTTTCCCCACCTTTCAGGAAGGCTGTCAGTATGCTCTCCTAGGGATACTCAGCAACCAACAGTCCCCATGGATACATAAAATACCACACATACCTAATCTAAGGCTAGAGTGATGTGACTCCACTTCAGACTTCAGTGGAACTGAACTGCTTTACACCAGGTAAGAATCTGTCCATAAGTCTCACAGTAAAGCAACAGGATCTTTAAAGCAGTGTTTCCCTACACAAAAGACCTGTAACTACACATGTGCTTTGGTAATACACCCAGGTCCTTCACACCCAAATTCCAGCACATAACCCCACATTGGGATTTGCATTTGTTTACACAACCCTTTTGATTCCTGCATATGGAGTGTGAGCTGCAGTTTTCTGGCTCCCCTCTTGAACTCCTCTCACCACACCTGGATCTCAAAACATTTGCTGTACAGAAACTGCTGCTTCTCACACAGATGCTCAGTGAGCTGGGAGCTGACAGCCAGCTGCATCTACTGAAAGGAAGCCTGAGGAGAAGATTGTGGGTTCTGCATCCAGTGCAACAAGCCTATCCCTACCACATCACTCCATACATAGGCGAGTGTGAAAGGCAGAGTTATCTCTGCCATAAGAGGTATAGTAAGGTTTTCTATCAAGACCAGAGTAACTTTGCAAAGCTGTCTGTGGTGATATGTGTACTAGAACCAGCAGCTTGTACACATATATTTATACGGGGTATGTGTAAATCAGACCTGACATTATGAAAAGTCTTTTTTGAAGAGCAGGAAGAAAAGTGGAAAAATTGAGAGAGGGAAAGAAAAGGACACTGGCTATGTGCAATTAATTAAAACAAAACCAGAACTCACATACCCATTGGTGTGTATAACCAGACTGAGATACTAGACAGAGCTTTTGTTTCTTAAGTCTTAGTCCCCTAATAGCTTCAGAAATCTTACTCATTAGTTTTGCTATGACAACAACAGAATACCAGTGCATTTGAATGCATGTTAGTTCAACAACTACAAACTAGCTCAAGTCAGAGCTCATCACATGCAAATAAAAATGAGGGATCTCTCCAGATCTTGATTACATTTCTGCCTTGATTAGGTACAGTCATTGATTACAAAAAAAAAAAAAAAAAACACAGAAGGGATGCCCATAGTGAATAATAATAATAACAATAATAATAAAAACTAAGAAAGATAAAAAAGGAAAATACTGGGAAATATAATGCAGAAACACTTTTAAAATATGGTTTCAGAAAAATTTGCATTGATCAACAAATTCAAAGCCACAGGCCTGTCAGAGGTATACTGTCTGAAACTAAGATTTACATGCCAGACAAGTGACACAAATTAAATCCCTGTATTAAAAAGAATCCAGGAAGAGACTGGAGTGACTCAGAAGACTGATAATGTGAAACTGAAATATTCAAATCTTGGCAACATGCCTGAATTTAAATGTGATGAAATGCTATGATCAATATACACGTTTCAGGTTTGAAGTAAGGGCCTATGTATGTATTTCTAAGCCACAAACTTTTAGTGCAAAACTAGTGACTAAATAAGCTTCAGACATAGAGGATACTTTTCTGAAAAGGTGGTGTTTCATGCTGAAGCTGAAAGACAGGCTGCTATGCACGTCTCCCCCTCAGTTTCTCCCTATTACTTCTAGGGAACAACAGAGAACTTTGTTCTCCAAGCCTGTCAAACAAAGAGAAACTCAGCTGATGTCCTCTCTCTTATGCTTATAAAATAGACTCATGTATAAGGCAATCTATATTCACAACAGAGGCAATTCTTTTCCTTTTTTACCCAATAAATAGTCTTGCAGGTTACAGAGCCAAAGAGAGGCCTCACAGACACTGCCATAGCTAGGATTTGGCAAGCTTGAGTGGGACTGGTGATATATGGGAGCACTTATTCAACGTGGTGAAGCCTAGTTTTCGTCTGAGGTGTATGGTGTATCCATTACATTAAATGGCCTGCCAGGGAGAGCTAAGCATGAAGCAAAGTTGCTACTTTCAAGACAGCTGTATGCAATGGGAATTGCTACTACAATTATTTACAGTCTGATCCCATCTCCCTGTGGCTTGATGAAAATGTGCTTCATAGTGTGTCACACGGATGCCTTGCTCAGAAACTGTTTCATTTTCTTTGACAAAGTAAGTTAAATTCTCAGATAATTCCCTGCTGCTCCTTAATCTTTTTCAAAGTAGAACTCCCTTTTCCCCTCAAATTTCTCTTTTCTGGGTAGAAGGACTACAGTCACAAAGTTTTACTCTCTGTGAAGGCAAAGAAGGAACAGACGTGGACAGAGGTCAGAGTGAACACAGAACAGAGCTTTCTCAAAACTTCTGTTACTGGTCACTTCATCAACTCTATCGAAAACTTGTACTCACTCTTCAACCCCATCAATTCTTTTCTCTCTGTCCTGAGATGATTAGTAAAGATATTAGGTATGCAATAGCCTACTGTGCTCAGAGAAGAGTAAACAACTGCTTTCACTCTCTTATGAATCTATTAAGCAAAAGAGCCTCTTATTTAGGGGCTTTGAAAAAAAAACACAAAAACAACAACAAACGAACAAACAACCACAAAAACAACCCAAGTTTAAATGCAGTGTAAGAGAAACCAATCATGACAGGAGAATCCAGACAACATCGTACTTAAACTTAATACCAGAATGCTCCAATGACTAAGAGGGGATAAATGCAAATATTTCTCAAATCTTTCCCAATGGAAGAATCTAATGTGGCATCAGTAACTCAGATAAGAATATTATCATTCAAATTTGCAGACTGCAGCATGCATAATATGATCAGCTTTGCAAAGGGCAGCTTAAAACAACAACTCTGCTTTTTCCTCTAAGACCTTCCTTCCTAAAATAGTGTTCAACTCTACCTTCTCAACTACCATGACCGTCTCAACAGAGATACTAACAAAACAAAGAGGCACAACAAAAGCACAAGCTCATTACACTGCCCTTTCCTCTGTGCTAGCATTACTTATATATTTTTTTTTCTTCCCCTGAACTTTTAGCATTTAAGGTGCCCTCTTGGCCAGGTCCGAGTCCACTTTCAGGATCCACTTGGTTGTTTAGAAGAGATATAAATGGCAGAATATTTACTGTCATTCTGCTCACTACCCTAATCAAGAAGAGTCCAGGACTCGTAATACTGAATAAAAGGAATCTGCTGGGGCAAGAATACACCATCATTAAGAAATTTGAAGGAGAACTTGGAGAAACTGTTTCATTAAAAAAAAAAAAAAAAAAAAAAAAAAAAAAATCTCTTTACTTTACAGTAATTCTTTCAGATTATTCCACAGTTCCTGTTCAGTCAATAAATCTGTGCAAGGAAAAACACATGTGCTTAGCCCAACCATTTTTGCCAGCAGGCACAAAACCAGCTTGGCACTTGCTGAATAGACCACCAACTGCAGAAACAACACTTTACTACATGGTAATGTACATAGTGCCAGCTGAGAAGAGAGACTGAGGGAAAAAGGAGAAGCAATGCTGACTGTAACAACCTTGACAGTAAAGAAGGGCCAGTTCTATAATTTATGAGACAGGCATAAGACCATTCTACACAATCATCCTACTGTGTAGAGCTTCCTGACCTGTTCACTGAAGCAGCGATTCTCAGGCCATCTGTTTTTCCCTTTTTGTTGGAAGCTGAAAATGGCCCTTTGAGGAGCAAAGCTTGGAGTCACAAGCAGTTGTTTGCTTTGTTTCTCATGCATCTAGACTTGTATAGCAAAACAAACGTCTATCCTAGATCTATCCTCAATGTCTGTGAGATCTATCCTAGAACTCTTTTTCTGGTAAAGCAGCAATGAGAGCAGACATTTCAGCTGAGATCAGCATCATCTTGTCATTTGACAACCACTGTCTTGGTCAGAGTCCAGTTAAGTAACTGTCACCACACAGTACCCAGCAAACAGAGCAGCATACATAGGTTTGCATACCTCAGCCTGGTGTCTACACAAGCAAGTTTGCAAGTTCTAGAGGAGTTTGTGGCCCCGTCACAACTAAAGGATCTCAATACATTCTCAGTTCCTCAGTCTTCTCCTTTTGCAAAATGGACAATTCCAACTTTATTTTTATAATGTTAATTTAAAGATTGCATGAGCAAGAAAAGACCCACAAAATCTCATTTTTTTCTCCAAAAGGCAAGGGCAGGCATAGTGAATATTTACTAGACTGGAAAAGTCATCACAAGAGAGGTTTATCCAGCACAGCTAGGCTTAGCTCTTCTTGTCATTAGCTCCTATATAGGACAATGTCCCAGATTTTAACTGCAACAAGGGGAAAATAGGGCTTTTAAAAATTCATTCAAACAGACCAATATGTTTCATTATACCCTTCGTAGACCAGATGGCAAGATGAGGATATGTCCTCTGGGCCTGCTTCAGGGAGCTAACGCAAATGCTTTTCTCACTGCAGATCTCAGATGATGTTGGTGTCATCATTTCACTTGGGGATTTGGGTCAAAAGGCTTTACACTTAAATCTGTTTTTTATATAGTACAAATGCACCAGACTAGACCCTGACGGATAAGCAGTGGGGAGGCTGGTATGCAGCACAGAGCCCTCACAGGCACTTCCAGGTCGCTGACTTATACTGGCCCGTTTACAGACTGAATCTTTCTAATCCAATTAAAATCTCATCTGAGCTGTCAATACAAATGTAGCCTGTTTTATTTTAGTGTCTCATAGAACGTGCATTAATCTGGGCTTGTAGGCAAACCATCCCCGCTGGGCAAATTCTGCATTCTGCCAGACCAATTTCTTTTTTGGGTTCTACCACTCCTAAAGCCTTTACTAATCTAACATTACCTGCCTACACAGGAACTCCTCCTATGGGCACGTATCATCATCCTATCTGAGTGCTTTATAAAATATGGTATATACGATCAACTTCTGAAAAGCAGCACTTTTCTCTCTCAGCTCACTTCTCACGTAACGATGAGTAGGGAACTATCATTAAATACAGGAATAAGAATTTGATCCATTTTTATTTCAATGGCTTCATTTGTTTGAAATACACATGCCAGTTACAGGCTGTCAGCACATTTACTAAGTTATAGCACAGACTAATAACTCACAAAATTCTAGGGCCAAAATTTTTTTGCAGATTGTCATGTAGACTTGTCATTAAGTGTTGCACCAAAAACATTATAAATCTTGCTGTTAATAGACTTCCATAGGACAGCTGCAAGCTATTTTGCCACAAGGACTTTGAAAAGAGATACTTACCAGGCATAAAGCAAAAACCTGAAAACACCCTAGATGTCACCACAAACTCTCAAACTCCTCAAAGAGCTTGATACCCTTCTCAGTAAGCAAAAGCCCAGCTGCATAATCAAACAAGTCTCTTCATAGGGAAATCCTTAAGGTGCAAATTGTTAGAGTGGCAGAGTATTCTGGAAAGGGCCACTTTACAGCTGCAGCTTATGTTCTTTCCTAGGATGTGCTTTTGTCCACAATTTGAAATAGGATCCCATATTAGGTAGTCAGACCATTGTTATGAAAATATACCAGTCCATATTTTACTTACTATAGTTATCCATACCTTCACCTCTAACTGCATACCCAAATTATATAGCCATTTTCATTTATACAGCACTGTGAAGACATGCTAAAACAAGCAAAAACCTTTTAATCTCATTTTTTTCCTCCCATTCTTATTAAGTTCTTTTACTCCTTTCAACAGAGGAGTTCATCCACCCTCTAAAATATATCAATTTGCCATCAGAAACTTACCACAAGTTCAGAGAACCTGGCATTGAGCTCCTCTGTTGGTGGTATTGGGACAGTAAACTCGAGGAATTGGAGAGGGTTGTTGTCCTTGAGATTGATTTCAGGGAGGTCACTACCCCCAAAGCAACAAAGAAATCCCAGCGCATGACGATTCCTCTTCCTGGGGGCCATGATCATCATGTATGATGCTATCTTCTGATCATGTTCTGCAGGAAGAAGAAAACAAGGGGGAAAAAAAGATAAGCAAGACTTCATTGGATACGTACAGCCCTCTACAGTTACAGTGGTCATCACCAGTGTAACAGCAGAATGAGAAGAGAAGGATTTGAGATACAAAGAGCAAAATATGCATTCCAACCAGACAAGGTAGCCAAGATATAACATTCTTAAATGGCATCATAGAACCAACTTCTTCTACATTTTGTGAACAAGTTTTACAAACTCAGTGTGTGACTTTCTAGCAATTAGATTAGTAATATTAGCAGTTATATTAGTAATGATCAGCAGCCAATGCTGAATGTCCATTTTGGCCTTTTGCTCACTACCACAGCAGAGGAACCAAAGTAACACTAGAGTATTTATTTACCCAGAAGATATAGAAGAATCCTCCAAAGATATGTCATTTGACTAAGGGGAAAAAAAAAAAAAAGAAAAAAAAAAAAAGCCAAATGCAACAATAACACAACAACAAAAAAACCTGCTTTTTTTTCAGCACTCTGGAGGCAGACAGCCAAACATTCACTTATCCCTTTATGGCCAGGACTATTGCAGCAGGACCATTCCGTTTATCACATTTTCAAGCACATGCAACTAGCTTGGGCTGCTTTATGTATCCAGTGGAGAAACTGTACAGTGCTAGTGCATGCTTTCAGATTTACATTTGAGCTGCCAGATCCAATCTTGACAGGACCCAGGCTTGAGGGGCTTTGGTATCAGGAGCGTAAAGGGAAGCAAAAGGAGGCTTGAAGGAGGAGTTGGAAAGTGACTGATTTCACCACACAACACCGTTTGTGAGCAACCCATCCAAACAGGAAGCCTCCTGCCAGCAGTTTGAAAGGAGGGATCTGTGCAGTCCATAGAGAGCTGCATATTTTGCCCTTTTAAGGGACTTGTTGTTTGACAGCTCAGGGGCTTATTTGTGTTGTATTTTTTAAGGACTTCACTTTTGCACTTAATCTGCAGAATAAGCTTTATCCTTAGAGAGTAAATAATTAAAGGCTTTTGCAAAGTCCAGCTCCCTGGGCACTAAGCAGGGAAATGAGGAAGGTGGCAGGTGAACCAAACCACAGGATGCTGGATGCTGTAGCAGCAGCAACACAGCTGTGCTTTATCATCAGAGCAGTTGCTGCCCTAACCTGCCCCACAAAGCTTTGGCCTGTTTGCTTGCCAGAACAAGGCTGCTTTGAGCTCTCACAGAGACTAAGTGGCTGTGTTAGGAAAAGCACCTTTAGGTCAGCAGTTGCATAGTAGGACTTAACATACTGCATTCAGCCAGAAGTTCTCCAAGAAAAACTTGAAGAAATCTGAGCATGCTTGCTTAAGAAAAACAAAAAACAAAACAAACAAAACAAAAAAAAAAAACACAAGCAAACAAAAAATAATCCCAAACCACTCAAACCTTCATCGTTGTGGCCCTATGGACTGGGCACGACACACATGCCCTACTCAGTGCTCAAACTAACTCATTTAGTGCCTTCTTTTACACACTATCATGCAGCTAAAATCTGCATTAGATGGTATCAGGCACTGTTCCCCAGCCTGCACTTTCCTTTGCTCTCCACGCCAGCTTTGAAATGGGTAGTGTGTCTCACCAGAACTCAACAGGGCAGCATCATTCATACCAGCTTCAAAAGCACATCCATTAAATCACTGGATTCTCACTAGGAGACGCCAAATGCCAGATAAATCTGGAATCTCATTTTTGATAATAATAGACTGAGAAAAAGCAAAGTGTCCCCAGTTCTAGCACAATATTGCATACATCCTCCATTTCCTCTCAAAGGAACAGATTTAAGAGACTGAGTTCTTAAAAGATTTCACAAAAGAAACTCAGAAGAAGTTGGCCTTCTCCACTGTACTCCAACACTGGCATTTTCCAGGTCCATTTCTAAGAGGCATGCAGGAAATTCATGCTGACACAGGGGTAACATGGCCTATCTGTACAACATACAGTTCTGTATAGGCTAAGTATCTAGAAGAATTTGAAATACAAAGAATTGAGAACAGCAAGAAAGGAATCTAGCATAGCTCCTTCAGAATTGAATCATTTAAGAAATGAATGACTGGATATATATTTCTAGGTGGGAGGACTGTCTTCCTCAAGACTAACCCCACCAATCACAAAATGCTGAAAAACATTTGCTTAAGTAACTGGTTATGCTATTTAACATTAAGAAATAATTATGCTATTTACTGTTCATGCTATGTAAGAACTAACTACATCTTCTTGATTTTTATTTGTGAACATATTTTTGAAGAAAATTAACATTTTCGAATAGCCTCCAAACAATTCTTTTCCTCTTTTTTTCATCTTATCTTTTTCAAGAATCAAATCTGGAGAAAGAAAACTTGCATCCAAAATAAAATATTATAAAATAAAATGAAGAAGAGAAGAATAAGAAGGGAAAAGCAACAGAAACAAACATCTTCCATTTCTCAGAGTAGTAACTGATATTATGATATGTAACCAAGCTATTATAGAAATTATTTTTTAAGCTCAGAAAACTAACAGTAGTTTTTGTATTTTTCTTTTCCTACAGAAAGATCTATTAGCATTCAACTTTTTATAAATAAGGCAATTGCAAAAATGACACAAATATGTGTAATTATATATTTTTAAACACCTCCTGTGAGAATCAGTGGGAAATCTCTCTCTGGAAGGAATCCCACCATTAAACACAACAACTCTCTCCCAGAGCTCTTCTCAGTTGCACTGTCTTACCCCTTTAGACAACACAAAGAACTTGCTGTCATTTCAACAGCCCATTCTTGCCTCACAGTGAGCCCCCTCCTGCTTCCCAGCCTTACTTGTGGTTCAACTCAGGTCAGGAGTCACAGCCTGGAGCTTTGCCCAAGGTCTAATTATAACGTCTTCTTCCTCTGACAGGGTGTGCATCTTCATTTCTAAATCACTTGGCCCAGTGACCAAACATAATTACGCTAATGCAATTTTTTCAAGTCTTATCTGAAGGGTTAGCCACATGGGATGGGATCTCTGCTGACTGCACGCAAGGGTCCTCTTTCAATTGCAGGTTCTGAATTGTTTTTTTCAGTCTCATTCCTTTCTTCATTTTCTCTCAAAAATTACATTTTCCATGCAAAAAATATCCTGAACAGGCAATGTTCAAAAACGAATGACTGATCTGCCAGTATTTCTCCTGTGCAGGAAAGCTGATTATTGTAACTTTTAGAACACTTTCTTCTCCATTCTTCTCCACAGAGAAGGGCACAACTACTACTAAAATATAAAAACATGACTTTTGTATTCGCCATTTTTGGGAAAACAGAAGAAAGAAAGAAAACTCTGTGTGTTAACTAAACACATACAAGTCTGCAAAACCAGTTTACAACATTAATGGAAACCACTGATTAGCCTCTTCCACATCAACAGATAAAAAATGTCAGTAAATGGGCAGGCCAAGCTCACATCTAGGTGGAAAGCACTAGACTGCATATATGCTGCAGAATCACTGTCCCCACTGTTTTATTCTAACAGATCAGAGAAGAAAGTAGAAAAAAAAAAAAGCCCAATCACTTCTGTTTTCCCAGTAGGTCTGTATCTCTCTCCACACTAGGGTGAAATGTATAAATTTGATGCAATGTCACATAGAAAACACAGATGAGGTATAATTTTTGATAACTGACATTGCTTCATTAAAGGCAGGCCATACCCTGACAAACTTAGTGGCCTTTTACAATGGAGTTACATTGCCAGTGGATAAATGAAGAGTAACTGTTGTCATCTACCTGGACTTGCAAAGCGTTTGACACTCTCACACAACATCCTGGTTACCAAATTAGAGAAAAATGGATTTGATGAGTGGAACACTTGCTGGATAAGTAATTGTCTAGATGATTGAGCTCAGAGAGCTGCGGTCAACAGCTCAGTGTCCAAGTGCAGACAGATGACAAGGGGCATTCCTCAGTGATCAGTGCTGGAACCACTGTTATTTATCATTTTTGTAGGTGACATGGACAGAGAAATCGAGTGCACCCTCCACAGGTTTGCAGACAACACCAAGCTGAGTGGTGCAGTTGACATGCTAGAGGGAAGGGATGTCATCCAGAGAGACCTGGAGATTTTCGAGAGGTGGGCCCATGCCAACCTCATGAAGTTCAACAAGGTCCTGTATCTGGGTTGGGGCAATCCCAAACACAAATACAGGTCGAGCAGAAAATGGCTTGAGAACAGCCCTCAGGAGAAGGATTTGCAAGTGTTGATTGATGAAAGGCTCAAGATGAGTGAGCAATTTGTGCTTGCAGCCCAAAAAGCCAACTGTATCGTGGGTTGCATCAAGAGAAGCGTAACCAGCAGACTGAGGGAGGCAATTCTGCCCCTCTATTCTGCTCTTGTGAGATCCAACTTGGAGTACCGCATCCAGGTCTTGAGCTCCCAACACAAGAAGGACATACAGTTGTTAAAGCAGTCCAGAGGAGGGCCACAAAGATAATAAGAGGGCTGGAGTACTTCCCCTATGAGGACAGCCTGAAAGATTTGGGGCTGTTCAGACAGGAGAAGACTCTGAGCGGACCTCACAGCATCCTTTCAAGTACCTGAAGGGGGCCTACAGGAATGCTGAGGAGGAACTGTTTATAAGGGCATGAAGCAACAGGACAAGGGGAAATAGCTTGAAACTGAAACAGCATAGATTTAGACTAGATACTAGGAAGAAATTCTTTACTGCGAAAGTGGTGAGACATGGAAACAGTTTGCCCAGTGAGTTGTGGATGCCCCCTCCCTGGAGGCATTCAAAGCCAGGTTGGGTGGGGCTTGGAGCAATCTGGTCTAGTGGGAAGTGTCCCTGCCTATTGCAGGGGCTTGGAACTAGATGATCTTAAAGGTCCCTTCCAACCCAAATCATTCCATGATTTTATGCAGTAGAAAGAAACCTGAATCTGAACTTGGAACAGAAATCAACACCAACACTCCAAATCCAAATTAAATTTCTACATTACTCAACTATTTAATAAACCATCAGAACTTTGTGGTATTATAATAGCTACTCTCATCTTCACTTACTGGATGATGAAACCAAGAAAATAAGCATCATGCTCAAAATCATCAAAATGAACACACTGGACAAAGCTGAAGAGTTCTGCTCTCCTAATCCTGTAGTCAGTTCCCTGGACCACATTGCTTCTATGGTATACTGATGACAAAACTAATGAGCTTCATGGCATGTTTCAATTACCATGAGAATTGTCCATATAAATTGTCATGCCTGTCACATGCAATGTGACAGATGTCATGTGTAATATAAGGCAACTGCAGCACTGGGGAGCAGTGGAGGGAAGTGTGTGCAAGCAACCCACTTGCTCCATCTGCAGTAGCCACTCAGCTCATTTGCTTTTCTCAATGCAGCATGGAGCTGCCTGGCTTCTAGGACACAAGACAGCAACAAAATAATTAACTACTTAAAATCCACTAAGTTAGAGCCATTCTTTTGGGAAGGAGGATAGTCCTTCCAGAGAAGCACCACTTGCATACTGCATCGAATAGGAAGGAATCAGACCCAGGCAAAATAAATCAATTAATCACAGGAAAGAAAAAGCTAGAAAGGAAGAAATACTTTGTGTAGCAATGGCCACGAGCACAGTCCTTGAGAGGCTCAGCCTTTTCTCAAGGTTTCCTTCAGATGGGAAAGCACAGCTTGCCACTCGCTGTTCTGAAGCCAGTTCATAGATCTCCCCCTAAGAAAACACTTTAAAACAAGGTGGAATGTCAAGGTGGAATAAGAACTTTGCAAGCCAACCCAGGCATTCTACTCCACTCAGTTTCACCCACTTGTCAGGCTGTCTCATGGTACAAGCCCCCAGGCTGTTGCTCTCCATTTTTCTGCCACAAAAAAAAAAAAACAACATCCCATCAAAACTGAGGTAGATGAGAATTTCAAAATATCCTGCTGCACGTGGAAGAAAAATTAAGTACTATTTGAAGACTGTCAGGTGTAACTATATCTGTAAATCTACTTAGTGTAATATCTAAAATTGCCTGTCTAAAATCTGTTTATTTTTCAGTTCTTAAAGATGCTCAGGATGCGCTGTATGACCAATGATCTGCTTATGACCACAAATCCAACAGTGCTTTACATTTCACCTCTACCTGACTAACACAAAAAGAAGCTACAAAGAACTCTCTTTCCTGTCTAAAAGATTAGTTTGAGTCTCCCTCTGTGGTCTTTTGGAAATGGGGCAGGATGAAACAAACAACAATAAAAAACAACAAACACCAGCAGGTTCTTCATGTTCCTCCCAAACCATTTATCTGCCTTCACATACAGGCAGTTTTAAAAGAATATGGTCAAATCAAGATTCAAAACCCAAAACAATGACAGAAATGAAGTAATTAGTAAATATCATAAATTCAGCTAGATATCATTTTTATATGTTAAAACATTTTTTCCATCATTTAATCAAGTACAGATCAGTAATTCTCTATACCTGAATGAGGTGACTGAAAAATCCATTCCTTCTTTTCCCCAATGAGAAATAGCTTTCACAAGTTTACTAGTTTATTTTATGTTTGACTCTACATGACATTTTCAAGGGTCAAAACCAACCTATTCCCTTACATATCATGAGTCCTAACTAAAACTTTGCATCTAATTTTGGATGCAAGTAAATCCATACATCTGTAGCATTTGAGAATGGTGATGTGACTCCACTGCACTCTAAGCTGCAGACCAAATGATTAAAATCAACAACTTAAGTGTTTATGCAGTATGTATTTATTCTTCATCATCTCTGTGTCTAAGTGTACAAGATATTTGATTGAGAGGCAGCAATGCCTGGTTGTACAGAACTTTGGAGGCAGAAATACGTTTTATTTACTGCTTATTATATCACAGGTTCCCATCCTAATTTATCAATTCCATATTTAGGGAAGCCTGAGTTCCTCACTCTTCCTGTATGAACCTTTCTGCTATTTTCAGGTGGTGGATCCAATAGTACTGCATAACCCAGCATACAAACAACCTTTCTGGTTTGAATGCATCACTCTAGAGCCAGTCTTTCTTTCCTTGTCTCTTCTCTGTTATTATTTCCAAAACTTTTAGCAGTGCAGTATTACAGTTTCAGGAGCAGATACCTCCACTTCCTTCTCTCTTAAAACAAAGCCTGGACTATTAACAAGACCAATTTTCCTGACTGTCAGCCTTGTTGGTTTTTTTTCCATTTTTTTCCACCATTTCAATTGCAATACCCTTACCTTCTTTCATGGCAACTTTCATGACTTGGAATGACTTCTTGTATCTATTTCATTCACTTCAAACAGCAAAACTCCTCTCAGTTATTGTACAGTGCCAAGCAGAATTATAGTGTTTCATAGTGTGCAGGTGCTAAAAAGTTTGTTTTCAGAACTTCCACAGAATACACATAATATTAAGGCCATAAATTTCAAGATAAGTCTACAATCTGAAGCACTTTCCTCAGCTTCTCTCACCCTCCTGTGGTGCTGAGTACAACAGTGATGCAATTGCAAGAAGAGGCAAGGGAGCAATACCTTAGAAAATGGAATGCAAGATACAGAATATTTGAAATAATAAATTAATAGACTGAAAGTGAAATATACTGTGGTGACCACAGGCAAGCAGACATATCCACTGATGGTCAGAACCAGCACTGCTCCTTCAGTTCCAAGACAGAAGGCTAATCTTCTCTAGAGTAAAATGAACTTTTGTGTCTTTTTCAGATCTTATAAAATCAAATGCTTTTAATGTCATTGGTCTGAGACTGGCCCTAATCACTAATGGCTTCCAGTTCTATCCATAAGACCAGATCTCAGAAAACTTGACCTCAAGGTCAAGTTTTTGATCACTTCAAGGATAGATTGATCTGGAGAATAAACTGTCCTACTCATCCCTCTATTCCAAAAGACCAGAAATACTACTAGGGTAGATTAGCATGAACATTTGATTTAAGAACTGGAAATCTCTGCAGTATTTCTATTGGGAAGATTGGGATTTAAGTCACAAGATTGTCAATTCAGAATTTCCCTGCAGCATTATGTTCCACCACCTTCAGAAGAAAGAACACACAAAACCCCATTAGCAAGAGTGTCCCTGTCTTGTTTCAGCCATTGTAATTTTTCCATTCTGTCACTGTCCAATTATTTCCAGACATGATGTAACCATTTTGCCAGGGGATTTGGGAGTCAAAATGTTGCTGTTGTTGCCATCATTATCCTGGGTGCCTGAATTTTCCAGACAAAATAAGCAGCTGAGGATATTAGAGTGCCTCTGTTGAGAGAGAAATAATTTGTAAGAACTGCCAGTTTGCTCCAAGAAAAACAAACAAATGGTAAAGGTCCAATTACATCTTCCCAAACTCCAGCTCATTTCCATGTAAAATGTTGTTTTCTTTTCAGACAATTAGCAGAAGAATGTTTCATCCTTGGTCCGATGTCATCACAGAGTACAAAAATTGATTTCCATTCTAACACTGGGTTCAGGGCCAGTGCAAGACATCAAAGCTTGACTTGACTGGAAATATGCCTTGATTATAACCACTGACAGCCAGCCACAGATGTAGGTGTACAAGTGCATTCTTCACTATTGCCAGGCAAATCCATTATTTTGCACTGGTGAATTTTTTCTCAAGTTTTCTTGCTTGAATAGAGCAACCAGGTATAATGGGAGAAATCTGACACAGACAACACATGGACTTTCACATGTTTTTCCTAGGTGGTGCAGAATCTCTTTAAAACTGCTGTTTAGCATTATCACCTGCAAAAGACAGCTTCCAGATCAGTTGCTTTCCTACAAAGTACAGTGCATTTCTGTTTGTCACTGCAAACATACAATTAATGATGGTGGCTCTCAGATCAGTTCCCTATACTGAAAAGCAACTGATTGTGACGGTAGGTGAAAAGTTCCTTTAGTGATTCATTAAAAGAAAGAGACAGTCAGTAGATGCATCACAATGGGAGCAAGTCTTGAGATTTTAATGCTCTCTCCATGTTAGAGATGCTTTCTTTAGGTCAAGGCATAGACAGAATCAAAGTGTCACTTATTTTATATACCTGTTTTTTAAGCTACTCAGATTCCAGGGCTGTCAATTTGGCACCAAAAATAAATTCACCCTTGAAAATGAAATTAAGGAAAGGTCACATAAAGTATTTTATTTCAGCATTTTTATTTTTATTCAACATTCTGACAAGGGATAATCTGGGTTCAATGCCCTGAAACCTCAACATTACGCAAGTAGTTTTAGACTTTAATCCAGCAGCTTGGTGAAATTGTTGAACTTTTAACCTAACGTGTCTCCATGAAGAATGGATATTTGGAAAGAACTCTGCTCAAGGATTTGGAGATGTTTTCTGTGTGTATTTTTAAGTGGTATCCAGATAAAATATATTTTCTGGCTGCTGTTATATTTATAAAAAGAGAGTGTACACTAACAATGAAAGCTGGTTTCAGAGCTGTGACCTGCTGCTTTAGGTTTCAGGGCTGGTGTTTTATAATGTTAGGGTGAAAAAGTTCGTATCTACATTTAGATCAAATTACATAGAGCTAGAGCTCTGAATTACATAGGTAGTGATTTTGAGGGTCTGAAAGGAAACTGCTACCAGGTGACTGCCAGTCACCTTACTTGTATAATCAACGCGTGGTTTTGGCCAATAGCGAGTTACAAAGAATGCAGTAAAAGGAGAGGTGGAGTGGAATAGGTGGAACTACCCTGAATGTGCTGATCTTCTCTACAGTGATGCACATCCTCAGACCATGTGGTCTGGAGCATAAGGTACATGATGGACTGTGCACACCATGACAGTCACTACCAACTCCATTCGTTCACTGTTTATGATTAGAAAGAGTTTAAGTACTAAAGTAGAACTAGGGAAGACTTCCTAGAACTCTAACTGATCAACACCCCATTCTTCCTGGTGGGAAAATAATTAGCTTTATGACTACAGAGAATCTCCATGTAGCAGGTGTTTGGGTATTCATCTCTGGACCTCTAAGTATCTATAGCAAGATGATAGGTTGCCCAAAGACAAGGCAGTATCTTCCAACTTGTGTAACAAAACTCCTTGCATCTCACTGACAAACATTCAATTACAGTCCGTAACAAAACAAACCGCACTATAAAATTCCCTTGGCTCCCCAGCTAGGAAAAAAAGTAAAAAGAAACACCCTGCTTCTGAACAGCCTCTTGATCGGAGTACACATTCTCTGACATGATTTGAAATGGAGGCTCACTGTATACAAACAGGACAGAATTCTACCCTGTATTAGCAAAGAAATATCTTCTTCATCCCCTTAGGTCAGCAAACATTACTATATCCAGCAATGCATGACTTCGCAGAACACATTCCAATATCACTACTTGTTATCTCTAGTTCTGTACAGCACCGATTTATTTGATAGATTGTACAGAATTTTATCCAAATCATTACCTAATGCATTTTGTTTTGTCTGATTCTTTGGAGACATATTTAAAACTTGTTTAAACCAGTCATTTTTCTTGCATTTTACTTCTTAAACTTATGGACTGTATACATACAAATAAAGACAGCAAACAGTCTAATATTGCCTCTTACAACTTATTCATATTTTGGCTCTGGCTTCCCTCACCACATAGGGACACATGTAAGATAAATGTGTATTATGCAAAAATATCTTCCACTACAAGAACAAATTAAATTGCTGTTTCCCCAATTCTCACTTGCTGTGGAGAATAACAACCAGTAACGAAACCTTTCCAATAGCATGTAGCTAGCATCAGCATTTGATTCTACTCCCCTGTCTCAACCTCACACAGAAACACTCTGAACAAGGAAGGATGGTTAATCGCACGGCACTTCGCATCTACCTCATAGCATAATCAGTAGAACTGCAAAATGTCAGGGAAAAAAAAAAGCAAGGCCAACTGCATATGTAGACTGGATGGCAAATCCAAGCAGAAATATCTTCTATGCAACTGAATAATTTGAATGCAAGCTGCTAGTCTGTCACTAAATTTTAACTGCTGGATGTTGAAACAGTAGATTTTTTTCTGACAATAACATTAATGCTACTGAACCCCTATGTTTTATGCTTTTTTAAAATATATATATATATACAGTCATGCATATTACAAGCAAAGGGTCCAGTACATTACAGTGGTGCTTGGCAATGCGTAAAACTAAAGAAACTGTACAAAGAAGCAGCCTGACCTCCAAATCTATAAAAAGAAGTTAAACTAGCAGATGTATAATGCAAACATTGAGCCCATACTACTGAAACACTCTTCAGGGTGACCTTTTCCCTAGTGCTTGTTCTGTCCGTACCCTATCATCAGTCAAATGGAGCCTGTAAGAAGCATGGCTACTACCCAGGGAATGTTCTTAGTACTGGGTTTACACTGTTATCAGCTATTAATCACAAAAAAGCTCCACTGGGATAACCCTAGAATTAAACAAGTCAATTAAGCAATGCAAGCCTAGAGAGAGGAGTCAGTATGGGTAGTAGTTCTTAGGAACATCCTTTTTTTTTTTTTTCCAAGAAAAAAAGTTCTTTAGACAGTAGAGAGAGTCCATGAGGTCTTAGAATATCCTGTTCATGCTGAGATTTTAAACACACACAAAAATTTTCTACATTTTTAAGAGGTCATGCATGATAAGGAAACAATTCATCTCCAGTGGGGCCTACTAATAGCGGCACTAACTCTTCTTAATCTCCAAAGCACATTTCATACCCGTATCAATATGTCAAGATACATTTCCAGCTTTTAATGGAATGTTATTACAGTAACAGTTTCTCCACTACATTTGAATTGCATTAGTGTAACTACATGGGCAACAGATCTCAATCATCAAATACCTGCATGATGATCACTAGGTCACATGTGTTCAGAAAGCTTCTCATAATGGAAGTGCTCTCCAATTAGGTGATTTTCAGAGCAGTTCAGAGACCTCTGTTCAAAGAAGGTGAAATATAACATTGCCCAAGTGAAATAAATAAATAAATAAATAAATAAATTAAGCTCTAGTACTGGGACTGGATCCAGCTTTAGAAGCATTTTGTCACTTTCATTTAATAAAGAGAAACCAACATTGACAAAATCTTGGAAATGAGATCGCTTTGCAACCTTCAGCTGGCCACTCTGAACCAAAAAAAGCATTTCTGAAAGCTGGAAGGAGTACCTCTAAGGACCAGAGTTTGAGATTGAGTTACTAAATAGCAAAGTGAATCTACTTATCATAGGAAATGATGCAAAGGACAAGATGAGACACCCTGTTTTTTTCTGGTTAGAAGGCTCCCATGCTTTATGAGAGCATGATAGCTATTTGTGTGCTGTGGAAGGACCTTGGTGTGGAGATGACTTCAGTGAGTCAACCAGATAATGGTTCTGTAGAGAAAATTAATTCATGGCTTTGTACTCAGTTCTTCAAATATCTGGGCTGAGGCGACACCAAAAAGGATCTCCATCTAATCAGGTATTAAGTGCCTCATACTCCATAAAACGAATGATTTAAGGCCTTGATTAGGGAATCCTAGAAAATATTTCTGCAGGTAAACTCAGAGGAGTGAGAAAAGGAATGAGAGAAAGAGCATTTCATATTTCTCTTCAGAAAGATGTTGGAAGGGATAATCAATATTTTGCTTGCCTTATCAAGGCAGCAATTTCAGGATATACAAATTATTGAAATTGGGTTATAGGGACTGCAAGAAACTTTAATTCCTCCAGTGAGTAAAGAGCATATATTCTCTATATAGTTTCCTCTACAAATCTGCAACAGACTCCTATTAACACTGATGGAATAGCATAACCTTATAAAACAAGACACTAGCTCTCCCAAGCAGAACTCAGTTCATTTCTGGTGAATTTCCTCAGTGAAATCATGCCAGGTAGGCATCTGAGTTTTTGGGGTTTTTTTTTTTTTTTTTTTTTTTTTTTTTTTTTTTAAGTCCCAAACATATTTTTATTTCATGTTCTGAAAAGGCCTTTTGAGCTGACATTAGCAAAATCAAAGTACAGCATCCAAATAATCAGTTCCTGACTCCAGGGGAGAGTATTCCAAGCCATACACAAACTACAGTAAGGATTGGTACTGATACCTCTTTCTTAACTGCATTCATCCATGCAATTTCTGTTGCTAACAAAGAAAAGGAAATCTGACAGCACTAGCAGAGTTAGTAGAGAAACCTCCTTCTTTTAACAGTTGAGATTTTTTTTTAAAAACAGACAATAAAAGGCTGGAAAGACTTTCTCCTCACTCCAACAAGCGAGCAACACAGTGAAGCAGAAACCTAAATCTAAACTTGAGGTAGTACCTCACACTGGAGCAAGAGTGTTCATATATGTGGTTAGCATTGCACAGACCTCTTGCCAGGCTGAACGTATTCAAAAAGAGATTCAGTTTCCAAACTTAATCCTAACTCCATGAAAGTCTGACCACAAAATCAAAAAAGCAACATATGTCATATGTCAGTATTAGTTTTATGCTTCAGCTACCCTTCCACCCTCCCCCTTAAACCATCTTTCCCCAGGAATACCTCTCATGTTGCTTATAAAAACTCAACTAAGTTACCTCAAATCAGAAATATAGGGCAGAATCACCATTGCTTCTGACACCATTAAGCAGAAGATACTCTCATGCTGCACAGAAAGCCAAAGCACTCCTTTCCCTCTGGACCTTAAGGGACCCTCTCTATCTTTAGCAGCTACTATCTGGATGTGCACTGCCATAGTGCAGAGCTGTGTATCACGAACTGCATTGCAACAACCCTAAGCCCTCTTCATCCTGTACTCTTATCCCCGCCATCAGCAAATACCTAGGTCCAGTTTGCTCACTGTTCCCCCCACTCCAAGAGGTTTTCAAGTGTGTCACAGGGTAGTTGTAGATAAGCAGCACTCACACTGGAGAGAATACTAACACAAAACATAAGGGGGAAAGTGACTTGAGATGCAGACATTTTTCCCATTGACTGAAGAGCTTGAGTTGGAATATACCAAAGTGTTATGCACGCATCTTAGCTGGCTTTAAACAAATATTTTGTGTTCTCTTCTTACATCTGTTTGCAGTTTCCCTTCACTAGCTTCCAAACTCACCAAACACAATGACTCACCTGTCCACTGCTTGTCAGACACCCTATGGAAGTAAACTAATGCCAGCACAGTGGAACTCAGGAGCTGCTCAACAGCCACATAAACTCAATCAGCATCAATCACTACACGTATTCACAGCTTAAGGCATGTCAGACAGTTAATCCACAATGAGTCTCCTGTTCTGGTCAGTTAAACTTCCATAAGTAACTTCTGAATAAGAACATTAAAAAAAAAAAACCCAAAACACCAGATTTGGCTGGTACCACATATACTTTAATGCTAAGCTGTTAAGTATGACGCAAAATTTGAAGCTTCTTTCACTATTTCGTTCTTATAGGCACTATATCCCTAGTTTTCAGTGCAAGCTGTTGGCACACAGTAAATGTTTGCAGGCTCACAAAAAAAAAAAAAAAAAAAAAAAAAAAAAAGACCTCCTCCCCACCATCCAAATTATTCTAAAAGAGGAAAAAACCAAAACATCTTTAATGCAAGTCTTCCCACTTCCCTACCTGAAAATAATAAAAATTGCCTCAGTCCAAATTTCAGACCCTCTTTCAAACTCTACTGTCATTGTAGCAAATACTCTACAGCACCTCAACTTCTCTGCCCTGTCTACAGAAAGTAAAAAGATTTACAACCCATTCAAAAGCATCTGTTAACGGAATCCCTTTTCTCCTGTTTTCTTAGAATATTGAGAGCATGGGATTTTTGCAGCACCTTTTTTTTCTGTCTTCTTATGACCAAGGAATTAATTTAGAGAGAAGATTTAAAGACAGAGGACTTAAAACAAAGTTTTCCTGTGGTTCTGATAAATATAATTCCCTGTTCTCATTCCCACCGTTAGACCAACCCAAAAGCTCATGATGTTTTGATAAACACACCAAAAGTAGCTGGAAATGTAAGAATGAAAAACATGTACAGTGCGTTTATTTTATGCCACTTTATTTTATGGCTTTTCTCCAGCATTTTTGATGCACAGTCTCACTAAGGTCATAGTGCTAAAACTTTCCTTAAACAAGTACCACTAAAATGTTCAGTCCTCTTCTTCACCCTCTGTACCACCTGCTTCACAACAGGGAAGAAAAAAGAAGAAAGACAAGAAAAAGGAAAAAAAAAAAAAAAAAGAAAAGAAAAGGGAAGGGAAGAAAAAAAAAAATCAGAGCAGAAAAAAGAGCAGTGGGTACATACATCCCTCGGTATTGCTTGGCCTGTACTGTGCTATGCCCTTTTTTCAATTCTACTTTCCCAGAGAAAGTGCACTTCATACACTTAAAAAGAGAATTTATCTTTTTTGCAAACACTACTGTGTAAAAGTAAAGAAAGAAAACAAAACAAAACAAAAACACCCAAGCAAATCCCTGCATTAACAAGACAGAGCTGAAAAATGTTAAGAGACACAATAAATAATTCTTGGAAGTGTTAGAGATGAGGCAAGATATGACAAATCTTCCATTCAGAAGCTGATAAATGAGTTCTGGGGAACAAAAGAAAAAGGGACAAAAAATGTAAGTGACCACTACCTTAAGAAAAAGAGAAGGTAGTTTTGTTTCGAAAAGGGGATTAGAGGGCATTTAGAGGCAAGATGCCCTACCAAGGATCTTTTCCAAGTATGATCCAATTTCTTTGGCCCAGAAGCCACATGACGAAAATATTCAAGATCCATTCTTGAAGCATGTGGAGCACCTTGTGGAGCTCAGAAAAGGGAAAGTGTTAAGACGTGGTTCACAAGCTGAGTGTGACAAGCTGCTGCTTTTGAGGTGAGGCTGGACTCAGCAGGTAGCCAGTTCTTAAAATGCTGCTAAGTGGATATCAGAAGCCCAGAATAGAAGAGGCAGGAAGGGCCTTCTCAAGGCTGTCTACTCCAACATTCCTGCTTAGCCACGGTCACTTATAGCAGTTTGCCTGTGATCATGTCCAGATTACTTCAGAGCATTTCCAAGGAGGGAAACTAAAAACATTATGCATAAGCTTATGCCACTTTCAACCAACTTCTTAGTTAAAAATAAAATAAAAATGTACTTCTGTGTGCTCAAATGGACTTCCCTGCGCCTTTTTTGTGCTCCCTTCTTCCTGCCCATTCAATAAGCACCACTGACAAGAGTTAATCTTTCTTACGCAAAAGCTCAAATTTCTCAAAATCCTCCCTTCCAGTGAAGCTCCTGCTTGACATAAATGTTTTCAAGACTTACATCTGGGTACAAATCTAGATTGGTTGCATGATATGAGAATACTACAGAAATGCTCTCGAGCCAACATCTACAAATGACAGAGAACAAGCTATAGAACAAAGATCCATGTATTGAAGAGATACAAAGAGCTCCAGTACATTTCCCCAGAAATCAATCTCATTTTAAGCTTACTGACCACAAATATTCAAAGACAGAAGGTCAATTAGTCAGAAACACACTCCTCAAATCTGCAGAAGGTGAGCCTGCACAGATTGTTACTTCTCAAAGCCTTATTACAATACTGTCATTAACATTAAAACTGACTTCCCAGAGGATTCCATGCCAATAAAAACAACCTTAAAGAAAAGTTCAGCTGTTTTCAGTTCTAGTACCATCCATAGCATAGATAACATCCCTTCATTAACACAGACAGAGATAATGACAAATACAATGGACTCGTACATCTGCTGGTTCTTGTATGAAGTAAGATGCGACTGTTATTAAGGCACTGGCATGTTCCAATATAATCCCTAGGCATGCTAGTCTGCAGTCTCATTAATCAGTGCTTGGGAATAAGTTTTTCTTCCTCTGTATGACCCAAAATGAATACTTGGGTTTGGATTTTAATTCTCCAGTTTAGGGCTTTGCAGAATTCCCTTTGCACCCCTCATCTGCTTGCACTGAAGTTAGGGCATGTTTGACCACTGATTTATGTGGGAAAAGGATGGGATTTTAGCCACAGCACTACCATCTAATATCTGTCCTTGCTTACAAAGTAGCTGAATTTGGTTTTTATACGTAAAACCCAGAAAATCCAACCCCAGAGGTCAAGCCCTGTTGTTTGAGGCCTGGGAGCAAACTTTTTGGCACAATTTTTCCTGAGCCTGTTGGGTGGAAGATAAGGAATGTGAATGATTTCCTGCTTTGCAGCATGTAGCTCACCAAGCATGTAACATTTTATGTACTAGAGGCGGTCTCTACAGAAACCTGGCTAGAGACCACGATGCTGAGCATGACAGCTTTCCAGAAGGAAGAAGCTCACCTTCATGCCTCCACATGCCTTCACAGTCTCCAACCCTTTCTAGGTTCAACATTAATTATCTTATCTGCGGCTTTCCCAAAGCATGCTTGAACATGCGATTCCTTCACCCAAACATGTCTCAAGGAAGGGGTATTACCTCCTACACCAATGCATCATTGCTGCAGGTAAATTCCCCAAAGGAATCAGTCTTTCATTTGCCTAAACACCACGTGCCAAGTGAACACATACTTGGTCCTGACTTGCCACCCTCCCGCACTACATATTATCTTCCAGATATGCTTCAGATAATGCCTTTGGGTGATCTCTTCTTAATTTTCAAAATCAGAAGTGCCTCCCCTAAAGACAGTTTGATATTTATCTCTCAAGACTTAAAACAAAACAGAACAAAAAAAAAAAAAAAAAACACCACAAGGGAAAGAAAAAGAAAGCACCCTTACATTTCATGTTATCCTGTTATCCTGAATGTGGGCTGTGCGCATCCCTATGCTGAAAAAAACAATGTAGGCCCCCAAGGACTAAAAGCTGAGTCTTCTCTCTCTTCAAGCAACCCTTTAGTATGCCATTGCTTGGTCTCTTCTGGATATTAACCTGCTAAACAATATCCTGGAGAAATTATGCATAAGATGCTTTCCAGAAAAACTGCCCAACATCTTTGAGGGCCAGGCTAATCACAGGAAGATGAGTTTAGGCAGCCATGGCCAGGCTGTTGTAGCCTGATGGAAATATTCCATGAAGAGTAAGAGGGATTTGGCACAACACAATTCTAAATGTTTACCTGAAACCATGACTGCAAAGATGCAAAAGCCAGCCTGGCCTCTCCAAGTTATACAGCACCCTTAAGGGCATTCATTCAAAATGAGGATTAATTGAAGAGAACATCATATTCAGATGATTCTTCTTTCTGTTCAACTGTATGCTATAAAAGGAACTTTTTGCTGTTTTTAGGAAATACAGGAAATTCTCCCTCTAAATGCACTGATCTTATCAGACTGCTCTTCAGCATATCCTTCTTCAACCCTGTCACTTACAAGAGCAGGATTATATATACGATGAGTAAACATCACTTGTTGTGCTTGAAAAAACACACTTGTATTCCAATAATTAGAATTAATTTTAAGGAAAATTTAGCTCTTGCCATCAACTTTTCACAAAACTGTCCAACTTCCATTTCAGCACAAAAAAAATGAGACATATTTTGAAAAAGAAAGAAGAGGGCTGTTTAAATGGAAAAAGAACAGCCTTGAAAAAAAATTAAAACATATTTGGGAAAAAAAAAGAAAGTTATCTTAGTGCTCAGAACTCTATAGAAGTCTTGAATTTACTTTTTATAAATGAAAAAAAAAACAAAAAACATTTCACCAATTCTCTTCCACTATTACTGAACTCAAGAGGAACAAAAATAAAATAAATAATTTAGAAAAACTTAGTAGTGTTCATTTTGAAGGAAACAGTTACAAACAAACACATGTTTCCAGTCTGATTTATCCAAAATTTTGAAATATCCAGTTTTCATAAGAATGTGGACACACTTGGGAAACTATGTTTTCTTCAAAATTTGCCAATTTTGAGACCATTTCATGAGAAAAATCTCAATGGAAAAATGTATGAGACATACTGAGCTCTTTTGAAAGTCTAACCACCAGTGTCGGTAAATGAGATGAATACACACCATGATCTAGTCTGCCTTCTCAGAATAGTCACTCAAAGAGCCAAGCGATTATTCTCTCCAACTTATACGGCCATTTCTAAATCTGTAGGATATTACCAGCTGTGATCCTTCAGCTACAATCATTTAGCTGCTGGTTTGGTCAAGAATACAGAGTTCTACTTTACCTCTGAGCTACTTGATCCATTCTGAACAAGCAGTATAGATCTACTGAGCTAGCTGCGCTGTGCTTCAACATACAAGAGAAAATTAACAGAAGATCTCCATCTGTTGGGAAGCACGGATTGCAGCCTCATCCAGTGATAAAAATATAAAAGCAAAGCCGTAGGATATTTTTACATGTTAGCTAGTAACATGTAAATACAGGCTGGCCACATGAAGGATGTGAAAGAAGGCAGCATAAAAACTCTGACCCCAGGTTTATTTAGCTTCTGCTGGCTTCAGTGAGACTTAGATTCACAAATGTGAAGACAGTCTTATGAATAACAGAGCTGAAAGGGTTGCATCAATCAGCTAGTCTAACTTTATGCATAACACATGCTGTAGGATTGCTATAAACTAATTCCTGTCTGAATTAGACAATAACTTCTAAATAGGCATCTCATTTGATTTGAAGATTTCCAGCAATAGAAAACCTACCACAATCTTCAGTAAACTGTACCTCACTTTAGGAATGTGTGTTTCATCTACCAAGTTTCAATCCCCTGAGCTTGGTTCTTGACTTGATTTTCCTAGATTGAAGTATGAAGACCAAATATTTTCTGGATAGCTAATTATGAATGGTGATCAGCAAATCACCTTTTAAGCACCTCTTTAAACAATTAAAGGATAAGCTTTCCAGTCTCATCCATTAATAGAGGGGATTAATCAATGTTATATTCTGTAACCTTCCATTTAACACTTCTGAAGCAGTCTCTCTGTGACGCATACAGCAGTTATTTGAAAACAGCTAACTCTTGAATCAGAAAAGTTATTCAAGGTTAAAACAGAAGTAATTATGTATCATGGCTTCCTGGACACAAGGATATCTCAATGCAGGTATGAAGAGAATAACGGTCTGCTTAAGATCCTACAACAAGCAAGCAGCAGATACCATAGTAATACCAACCAATTCTGATTTTAAATCCTCATCCTATTTCACAATGCCATCTTCTTGCGTGACACAAAGCAGAAGCTATTCTAAAAAACAACAAAAAAATCCCACATCCTGGAATCTCTCCAAAATTAGAGCACAGTTGCATCAGCATGCAACTGAAAATAATATCAAAAAAATCTTGGGATCTGCATAATAGTGTCCTTCCTGATTATTTTGAGGCATAGAAAGCATACCAAGCAAATGAAAGACTTAGTCCTACAACAGGCCACATTCTTGTTCTTCTGCTACTTTAGAGGTGTTTGGAAAGACCAGTTTCAGCAGCCTACTAAGGCTTTACTATTGGTTTGATTTCTAAGGACTAAGTCACCAACAAATTCTTTTAGTTCCAATTTTAAGCTTGTCCCACAAATTCCAGCTTGCTAATGTAAACACCATAAAGAAAAACAACTTTAAAAACAAAATATTTGAAAGTCAGTTTCCCTTCTTTACTAGCTGCCAAGAGCAGAGTTCAGGGCTCTGTGCTGCTTGAGTTGATGAAATCATTAACACCTATAGCAGCATAAGGAATGTAACTCTGCCCTCAAGACTTCATCAGAAATAAGAAGCTGGTGTAAGTTGCACCTTTAGAAACAGTTTCAAGTAATAAATTTCCAAATTCACATCCAGAGAGAAACCTAGTGTAAACTGCCTAGGAAAGTCACAATTCAGAGCACTTGGTTCAAAAGGCATCCATCAACACTAGAATTTTGCTAGCAAGATGCTCTCAAAAGCAATCAGAAGATGCATACACTAAAGTAAAGCCTTGCTGCGCAGTAATATCCAGAGGCATGCTCACAAGTTACTACAAAAAATTGTGCACAGCATTCAAAGCAGAGAAAATGCAATTCATTTTCTCTTCAGCCAGCAGAATTGACAGCCTTTTCCTTGCTACAGACGCCAGACCAAGACTTAGAGAGATTTTGTGTGGCAACATCAGGCAGCAGTCAGCCAGTCTGGAAGCTACAGCCAGTGTGAATTACAGGGTCTGTATGCATTTAGCAATCTCCATAAAGGCCCCCCTTTATATTCATTACAACACACTTCTGTCTTTGCTACTACAAGGGGGGCTACAGATGAGGATTAGCAGCTGCTGCTGCTTGGAGGTAAGGTCTTCTGGCAGGATAAAAGTGGAGTGCAACTCTCTTTCCAGAAACCTGAGCCTCAAGTACCTGACACTGTTTGCTGTTAGCTTTATCATGGTTCATCTGTCTCTTTCCCAAACAGACACCATCTTACATAAGCTGGACATGCCCCTTTCCACCTCAGGGCAGAGGGAGTCCTAAATGGAAATTCAAGACTATCCTCATGCCATTAATTTATTTAGAGTTTTCCAAGAGAACTACAGTTGGCTTTCTAGTGCATCAAATTGCTTTAAACCATCTCTTCTATGACTGCTACTCCCACCCCCTGTCCTGTGGGCTTCAGGTCTGGAGCAGAAGATGCTACCTGCCCCCTTCTGATACTTCCATGTTCCTTAACTGAATTCAGTTAAAATAACAGTATTTTAACTCACAAGTAAAAAGAAATGCTGCAGTAATAAGTTGACATTTATTTTGCATACATTTCAAGCTCAAGGCAAGCTCTCTTTCTTCAGCTTCCATCCTGCTAGGATGGGATGCTCAGAGCATCTTAACATGCTGAATGTCCTACAAGTTGTGTATATTGAAGCTAGCAAGATGTTTTGTTCCTCTCTGTAAGTCTACGTCAGATACCCTTCTGGAACCCACCTGCTCTGAAACGTGCTCTCATACATTGCGGGCATGCCAATCCTGCTGTAAAACTCTCTTACATCTTACCAATAACCCAAGAGTCCAGGATTCTCAGTCATTTCCTGTCCCCTGGATTAACATCCAACGATGTCCTGTTTACATTTCAGGGTTGTGGTGGAAATAAACACCATAATGTCAGGACATTCCATCAGCAGGATTCCAATGTAACCATGCTGGGCTCCAAGCAGGATGCTGAACCATTTATGGACTTATTCTTTATCTTCTTGTCTCCTTCTTATAATTCCATTACCTAACTGAAATAGCCTTATAATGGCTTCATGCAAGTATTTAACATACTAGAAGGATCATTACAAGTGTGAAGTTACTAAATCAAAGGAATCAGAAAGGAAGCATGTAAACACAGCAAGCAAGGAAGATGTACTGTATCACAAGGAGGGTATTATTTCTTTATTTTAAACAGAAGTTCAAAGCAACATTATAATCCCTTTCCCCGCCCACATCAGGCAGATGTTGAAACTGAGACATGGACAAAACAAAGCCACTTTCCAATTGCTTGTAAGAACTAAATTCCACTGTCAGCTATGGTAGAAGACTAAACGTAGGTCAAAAGTTATTAAATCTCAACTCTTCCTCATTACGTTTCACCTACTTAGTTAAACAGCAATGCCTGAATAATCAGAAGAGATATCACAAATGCATCTGCTATTAAGTCTCTGCCAAGAAAGCAGGTTATAAAATTTCCAGACTGACTCTGTCAGCAAATAGATTGTCCTGTAGTATGATAAAAACTCTTTATTTCTTACCCTAGCAATATCTAAGCCAATGATATGTTCTCCATTCCAATCAGAATATTAATTATAAAAACTGTGAGTAGAGATCACTCAGGACACACAAACAGGATGGCTATCAAGGAGAGATTGAATGCTCTGAAAATGGGATTTCCTATGATGCAACAGATCTCTCAGAGTCAGAGAAAGCAAGGGAAAAGATACACCAAGCTTGTACACTATTTGTTCCAGTGCTAAAACACTATGCTGTATAGCACTTTGTTGTGTGATAGTCAATCTAGACAACTTCTAGTGTTGCCATTTTAGATCTAAAATACAGATATTGATCTTTGGAGGAATATAACTGGAAGCCAGAACACTGTGATGTTGCAATAAATGTTTGCACTTGGCATTGAATGGCATGGAAATAGCTTCCTAGCACTTACATAAGGTTCCAAGTGACTTGAAGATCCATAAGATCTCCATGAGACCTTCCAGCTGCAAGCCTGGCTAGAGATGGCTGTAGTAATTTAGTACAATGCTTTAAGCTTACACTTACCTTACTAAAAGCCACTCTGTCTCAGGATAGCCCTAATGGCCAGTTAGAAACTCCAGGAAACATGATGAAAACTTCACTCCTAACTAAAGGGTACAAGACCTGTGTAACAGGCTGCCAATGGTCTGCTTCCCCCATTCTACATGTTGGTGCTACAAAGCAGATTAGTCTTGCCAAAAGGCCACATATGATAAAGGCAGCTTTGAGAATCTGCCTCAGGTGCCAAAACAGTCACATAGACCATTCTCTGTTTGGTGACATTTGCTCCAGAAGAACTTCATACAAGATTACTCCTCACTGCATTTAGACCATGAGATAAGACTCACCTCTTTGTCCAAAATTTAGCATGATCTGTAGACTCAGAACCCCCTGGCACTTTTCCATAAACTCTATTTTTCTTTCTGCTTGTCCCTGAGGTTTACAAGCACATTGTTGGAGGGAGCAGTAGTGAGTACTGCTGCTTTTGCTCCCCCTATTTGGAAAGCCGTTGATTTAAACCATGTGCACGCAGCAAGTCTCAACAAGGACATTATAAACGCATGTAATGATGTGATGGCTGCTGGCAATCAATGGGAATAAAAAAAAGGGGAGAAGGGGAAGTTTACTGGGTCTTGGTCCAGGTCCTAATGGACAAGCTCCTACATCACCAAACTGAGCTCTGCAGCTGCCACTACTCACATCAGTCAGCTGTCTCCCCAGCAGCCGAGAAGCGGACAGACAGAAGCTGCCTGAGCTTCTCTTCCCCAGTGTGCTTCCACAGAGGGCACTGGCATGCCAGGGCATGGGAAATTCAATTAATATTGCCCATATTTTGCCTGCTATTTTAGCATCTTTAACAAATACTACACTAACTTTAAAAATAATCAGTGGGCTCATGTTAAAAATAAAGTGCAAGTTGGCTTCCATGAGAAAGCAACTGAGCCAATGCCATTTATAGTAATTCGATGTGTCACTGAATAGCATCATTTTTTATAAATACACTGAAAGCCGGACATGAAATAACTGGTTAACAGCTCCCTAATCACAAGGGCTTCCTCTGCTACACATTTTTCCTATTTATCCAATGGCTTCTGTTTTATATCTAGTTTGCTAATGGAAAGAGAGGAAGGGGGAGGGGGAAAATTGGCCTAAACTGATCCAGCAGATGCACAGAGCTGGGGCCTCAAACACTGGCTTCTTTTCTGCAGCCACCGAAGGGCGGTGGGGGAGAGACATTTCAGCAAAATTCTTTCTCTCCAGCAACTACCGCAGAAACACATTTCCCTCTGTTTGGAGCCACTCAAAATAATTGCAGTTCAAATGCCAGAAGAATATTTTTTGCTTCCTGCATTCAGGAGGAGAAAGAGATGGGAAAATACTGAGAAAAGTTCCAAGTATGGTGGTCTCAAAACAGCAGTGCTAAGCTTTAAGAGAAAAAAAAAGAATAAAGTGCACTCTCATAAAGAAAGGAAAACAAAACTAGCCCCCAAATATTTGTTCTTTAATGATCCCAAAGCATTTTATAGGTACACATAGGAAACATTATTTTATAGAAAACATTATTTTATAGGACAATCCATCTTCTAGACCACGCAGATCATTCCAATTTTCAGAATAACTATCTATTCCCAACTCCTCACAACTGCTAGGATTCCCTACACAAGCATCACTGCCTTCAGCACAGGTAGCGGCCATCATTTCTGCATGCACTAAGATGAATAAACAAAACTTACTCAAGCATATTAACTCCTGTGCTGCACTACTTAGAAGGTAGGCTGCCAAAGCCCAACCGGGAAGAGAAAAGGAGTCTTGCTGAAGCTCCTCAGCATAGGGCTGTAACCACCATCCATCCTGCCTCAACAGCAGCATGTCATGCAGCCCCATAGCATTGCCTCAGCTTCTCCTTCATCCCCAGCTGGCAGCTGGGCCATGGGTCTGCAAGGGAGCATATGCACATCTACAGCTGATGTCCTGTCTGGTGTCTGCCTACAGGAAGGCAGAGAACAGGAGGAGGTTTCACACTGTCATGAGATCGTGCACCAGGATACGTATGAAGGGATTCAGCATCTCCTTAAGGCTGTGTGTACCTTCACTGTCTGCTTTAATTTTAAGCTGCTCAATAAATACACCCTGATTTTAATCTGCAGAGGTGGAGGAAGGGAGCACAGTGCATGTAAGCAGAACATGAGTGAGAGCATTATCCAAATTCAAGCAAGCAGCAGAAGCATGAAGCAAACTCCCTGCCTTGTGTTCTTTCATCCATTATGCCCTTAGCTATGTTTCACTGTCACAGTGTCAGCCCCAGAAAGGGGCATGCAAATTTCCTATGCTAACCACATTGTGTCTTCACATGAAAGCTGCGCCTATATTACTGAGTCCACCATCCATATCAACATAGTTTTCTATGTTGAATTATATTCACTTTCCAGTAGAAAAAATTGTATGTCAGAAAGGGAAGAAACCAGTGACAAATACAGGAGAGTTACCAGCACTTGAACATTTTTATGTCTATATTCATTGCACAGTGAGCATGTTTCAACATCTTCTGAAGCTCCAACTGCTTTTGGGTAACCTGTGCTTAAAGTACCTCCACACCTGGGTCAAAAAGATTTGTCTTTGCGAATAGCATGAGTAGATATGGTGAAAATTTAGGTATGTGTAGGAAAAAATGGACTCTGAAGATAACCTCAGAATTTAATAAAATTAAATTAAATAAAACAAACAAACAAACGAAAAACAAAAACAAACAAAAAAAAAAAACAGGTATATTCATCTGATAAGATTTGCCTCAGTTTACGAAGCAGGCAATTTGTGGCCAGGGTTTTTATTTCCTGCCTAAGGAATACCAACATAGTATGAGACAACCAAAATAGCCACATACTGATTGACTACAGTACAGAGCCTTTGCCACCCATAGAGCAGGCAAAGGAGGAACAAAAACAAAGCAAGAAGAAATTTTCACTGGAACTATGGACAACATGCAAGCCAGGAATACCATGAGATGTGTTTCATCCCTCTTTCTCTTCAGTCCCTTTGTAACTTGCACTCAAGGCACAGCGTTCACAGAAAACATAGGTTTTTTTCATAAACAATGCAGTACTTCAAGGGGCAGTTCCTCACTTCTTACTGAATAGTAAGGAGAAAACGCTGCTCAAGAGGTTAGTATAGCTGGTCCAAACACTCATACCTCACATAAAATCAAGAAAGATGATGGCCCAGCAGCAAATGCCTTGATGTGTTGAGTGGGATTACAAACCAGGGCCTGCTCTTTGTATGGAAAAGCAGCAAGCAGACTGCCAAGACCCCTCTCGAAATACATTTCAAAGTGGGTTACTGTGAGGAGCACGAGCACTATGATCTCAGCTGCCAACAAGTACTTCTGTGGAAAGCAGTTTGGAAGCAGGAACTCATTCTCCCAACAGTCCAGGCTTTGACCCATATTCATGCTGTGCAGTTAATCTAAGTGGAATTAGTGCTGGTGAAAGGGGCCATATGGATGGCCCTTGAGACAGAAATCTTATTTACCCACAGAAATTCCGCTGTGACCAGCAACACTGTAAGATACATCTTACATGCATGTGCCAAAGCCACGTGTTCTTCTCTCCAGCTCAAAACAACTAATCCTGGACTATCCAAACCCAATCTTCTGTAGGACTGCATGGAAAGATTTTGCAATTCCAAGGTTTGTACAAAGTAAACAGGAGAGAGACTCAAAAGCATTTTTGTACATCTTATACGCATAGAAAACTGTTGTTCCTTTCTGATTTGTGCCATATTTCTGGGGCTCTGAAAAGAGGACTAAGAACACATCTGCCAGCATTCCAGTCAAATCACAAAATAAACACATTGTGTTATAATGAAATGCATTTTGCCATACCTACTGCTACTGGATACTATTTCCCCCTCTTCTTAGGCAACAGCTCCTGAAGCTCCTTGCCTTGAACTGCTTACTAACGATAGGTCAAAACTTTCAGTTAATATGTCCTTTAGGTACCATGAGGATGAAAGCCACAGGAGGAACATAAAGCCAGCAAGGTGGAAGTTAAGCCTGGACTTAGATTTTACTTTTCCTGAGAAGTGAGGCTTATGACACAATTTCCCCATGCCTTCATAAGGCACATGGACTGTATCTACACAAAGTTTGGAGGACTCCACACATACTCCTCACGTGCAAGATGGCACCATCTCACACAGTTGCCAGAAAAGCATTCCTTGTTAACATTCTTTAGTTTGCTTTATGAACTAAGATTTTGCGGAGGAAAAAGAAAACAAAACAAATAGTCCAAAATCAGCACTATTCGATGGTACATGAGCAGAGACAATAACAAAGATAAGTGCACCAGAGATCCATGCAATGACTAAGTATATATCTCTCAGTTCTATATGTGATTGAATAACTGTTGTAGCCCATGAGCCTCTCATTTCTGAAAATGCATTGGCAGATGGTGTTAAAAAAACTGGATTTAAGGTTCAGCAACTGTCAATAGCAACAATATTCAGCTCCCTTTCATGTAATTCTCTGTTTTTCCAAATGGAAATATTCCTTATTTAATAGCTTTATAGATACCCTAAGCAAGGCATTCCACAAATGCTCCTTCAGTGGATTCTCCTTTTGGAGTGCCAGTGAAAGTATTAAAGTACTTTGTTGCCTTTTAGCATCACATGCTTTCATGCAGACATCATGAAACTACCAGGCACAGAGCAAGCACATAAGGTTACCAGCAGAATAGTTATAGATTCAAACAGAAGAAGAAAGCCTCACTGCTTTCCTGTACCCTATCATCCCTCAACATCATCTTTGCCTGATGAGAGGACATTTTTCAAAAGAACACGTGGAGAGAAACAGAGGATTTTAAGTCTCTCACTTGAGAACGAAATGCTATGATATTTGAAAAGTTGTGGCAGTATTAGATGAAGTCCCTGGGACTAGAAAAAAAGTCACACAATACCCATTTTTAAAAAGGATAAAAAGGATGACCCCAGGAACAACTGACCTGTCAGTCTTATCTCCGTGCTGGGGAAGATCATGGAACAGATCCCTATGGAAGCTATGCTGAAACACATGGAAGACAGGGAGGTGATGCTGGAGAACCAGCACAGCTTCACCAAGGGCAAATCCTGCTTGACCAACCTAGTGGCCTTCTATGATGGTGCTGCTGCATCAGTGAACAAGAGAAGAGCCACTGATGTCATTTATCTCAACTTCAGTAAAACCTTTGACACGGTACTACACAACATCCTTCTCTTCAAATTGGAAAGATATGGATTTGATGGGTGGATTGTTCAGTGGATGAAGACTGGCTGCAGGATCGAGTCCAGAGAGTAGTGGTCAATGATTCAATGTCTGGATGGAGATCGGTGACTAGTGGTGTCCCCCAGGGGTCTGCATTGGGGCCAGTACTCTTTTAACATCTTCATCAGTAATGCTGACAGTGGGGTCAGGTGCACCCTCAGCAAGTTTTCTAATGACACCAAGCTGTGGGGTGCAATTGACACATCAAAGGGATGGGATACCATCAAGAGGAACCAAGACAGGCTTGAGCAGTGGGCCCAGGTGAACCTCATAAGGTTCAACAAATTTAAATGCAAGATCTTGCACCTGAACAAGGCAACCTCCATTACCAATACAAGCAGGGGGAAAAAGAATTGAGCATAGCCCTCCTGAGAAAGACCTGGGGCTAATGGTGGATGGCAAGCTGGACATGAGCCAGCAATGTGCCCTCGCAGCCCAGAAAGCCAACCATATCCTGAGTTGCATCAAAAGAAACGTGACCAGCAGGGCAAAGGAAGTGATTCTGCCCCTCTACTCTGCGTGGTGAGACCTCACCTGGAGTACTGCATCCAAATGTGGAGTCCTCAGTACAGGAGGGACACAGACCTATTGGAATGCATCCAGAGGTGGGCCACAAAAATGATCCATGGAATGGAACAGCCCTCCTAGCAGGACAGGCTGAGAGAGCTGGGGCCATTCAGCCCGAGCTGAATGCAAGCAAGCATTTACCTTGGAGATGAACCTTCCATCCCACCACAGCAGCATGTTCAGCTCAGCATCAAGACAGCCTTCTTAGATAAGAAGTATTTGAAGAGCTCAATAGTACTTGATTCAGTCTGAAATCCCACTTGACCTAGGTTCATGAAATTGCAGTCCTTCCTCTCTCCTAACACTAAAATGGTGTTAACATCTCCTCCATAAAAAGTGAACTCCAATCCTGCTTTTGTTTTTCAAGTTAGTACTGTTCCTATGAATTCTGTAGCTTGCTTATGTTGCAAGTTCCTTGGAGCAGTAGCAGCTTCTGCTTTTGCTTCTCGTCAGAAGTTTAGTTCCAAAGAATAATAGTCAAATCTGCACCGGCAACATCTTTTGTGGCCAAGCAGCTCACCCAGAGTAACCATCAGGAATTCTCTGACCTTAAATACATTCTCCTAAGCTTTCTGCATTCGCAGAAAGTAAGTGAGCTTACAATCACACAGCAACACCTTCCCTAAACATTACTAATACCAGACCACCCAAAATGGTGTTATTGTGAACAAGAAGACAATGGGATGAACAAATTCAATTCAGATGAAGTATTGGGTAGCAGGTTCACCAATCCAAACCAATACTGCTCCTTACTGATTACAACAAATACACACATATGCTATGCAGTTCTCTGTTCCAAGAATCTAAACTCTATAATATAGATGGCAGGAAAAAATGAAGCACACAAAAATGGCTGCACCTCCTCCACACCTTGATTAAGCCTGAGCAGAAGCCCATTCTCTCTCCTCAAGACTTTTCTAAAGGACTACTTCTGAAGCATTCTAGATTATGTTCAGGAGATGCTTTGTTTCATAGTCTTTTTATTGGATGAAAACACAGTCCACCTTCCTCAGGACCCAACAGAAGGATACTACGATGTGATGAAGGTTAGAATGTACCATTATGACCATCAGACCTGACTTCCTGGAGCCTTGCGTACACATTTACACACTCACTCTCTCTTCAGATCACTGCTCAATGGTAGATTATCAAATTGCAGTTAATCAAGTCTGGACAGCCACCATTCTCAAGCTCCATAAAGGAAATATTAAAGAATTCAGCTCAAGTACAATTTTCCTTCCATTAAATATTTGAGATAAAGACGACAGAAAACACTACCACAAAGCAACAGCTACAGTTTTGATGCCTCTGGACAATTTTTTTTGCTCAGATACAGAAGAACAAACATATTTGCTACCAGCAGGAAATTCTAAGTATTTCAAAGGTGCCTTTGATTCCCAATGGGATGGCAAGGTGAAAAGAATTTGATACAAAATTGCTGACAGTCACTAAGATTCAACTATCAGTTACAACTCCCACCGATTTTTTTATGATGCTACTATTCTCCTCCCATCAACACCATTCAAACCAAACAGTTTCCCCATTGATGTGCTATGAAATGTTTTCCAAGACGATAATTGCTATTCAACATTCTTAGAAAGACACTTTCTCCACTTTACTATTTGTAATCATCAGGATATGAATTTCTCTCTGAATGAATCACCTCTTTCTTGTCCTCACCATTAAATTTTTTAAAAAAGAAGGAAGGAAAAAAAAAAAAAAAAAAAAAAAAAAAAAAAAAAAAAAAAAAAAAAAAGTGAGATCTGAACTAAGTTAAATGACTCCAGAACACAGGACAAGAAATACTATCTCTACCAATAAACATAAAGTATAGGAATTTTAAACTGTGATTTATATGAGATTGAAATGATGGAACAGGCTCAAGTTTAGCTCATCCTTTCCTCAGCCCAATATTTTTCTATTTTCCTTGCCAAAATCATTATTCTTCAAGATGAAAGTCTATCCGGGTTGAGAGCAGGGACAGTTACCCCTGTAGCTGGCAAGCTGCTTATGTGAGGAATGCAAGAGAATATGCATTGGCTGTCATTAGAGATGAGATTCCAGTTGAAATGATTATTCGGTCCCTTTTGGCACAACAGTTGTTAAACTGCTACATTTTGCTACTGTAACAGGACTTTCTAACCTTGCTGTTTCTGTACAGATTTAACATTGGCAGCAACTTCAATGGAAATCAATGTAACATCCTGAAATATGGGGCCCCGCCACAGTCAGAGGGAAAAGAAGGTACAGTGGAACCAGGGAGGGGTTAAAGAAAACACAGGGAAGAACATTGTACTTGGCTGTACAAGTAACTTGTGAATGTGTCTTGAGAAATGTCCTGGATTATCAACTGTAATAAAATCTCTCAATGAGGAAAACAGGGGTGTCCTAGAGAACTACGAGTTCTGGTTTTCTACGTTCACTTCACACGTGGTTTGAAAAATTCATTTAATAAAACAAGATTTAAAAAAGAATGAAAGAAAATGCAGCCATAGAAAGTTTAACTTTTCTATCTTAGAGACATATTTAAGCATTCTTCTTCTTAGGAGAAGGACTACAAAGTAATGTTTCAGATAGGGATGGAAGAGAAAGGACATAATTAAAAACCTGTCTTTGTTTCTAAGTTGGAGACTGAAATCCTAACTCTTATTTCAGGGGGCAGTGGTTCCCCCATGAAGAGTGTATTTGTAAGAAGCAGAGTGAAGCGGAGCTTGAATAAAGATCAAAGAACAAACTGTTCCCAAATTAGACAGGTGTATGCCTGAGGTGGGAAGCTGGTCTTCAACCAAGAAGACTAAAGAGCATGATCCTCTCTGTATCATTTGCTACAGAGAAGACCTTTATCCAATCTCAAAGCAAAATTTGGTAATACCAGTATGATATGGGCCAGAAACAGCTTTCTGCAAAATTACAGCACTAATTACTTGCCGAGTTTGAAGAAGTCTATCCGTGTTTCCATATAAGTTGTCTGTTTCCTATTGAAACATAATGGCTGAGCAAATGAACGTTTCCTCTAGCACCCAGATTCATTTGGGTAGGAACAAATAACTAGCCAAGTTGCTCCTTCATCTAAAGCCACAGAAGCCTATAATATTCATGTTGATATTCTAAGATTTCTGCATGCCAGACACACAGGACAAGTATCTGCATGCACTCTGTTAGGAAGCTACTTTCTGTTTTCTGTTTGTGTTTTTGAAGTTCAGTTTTCTTTTAATATATGTCCCATTCTGATAGGTTGGGTATTAATTCAGCCTCCAAGTTCATGCCTATTGAGGTTAGGCTAGAGTGTTTGCTATTATTTTCAAGTCTGAAAAAAATCACTCTTTCTAAAACTGAAAAGCTGAAGGGGAACCACTTTGAGCAATCCAGCAGTCTGTTCCAAACGCTGGATAAGGGGCTCAGCTCTTCTTATTTAGAGCATTTTAGGATTTTTAAGTACGTGCAGGAACAAAGCACAATAAAAAGAATTTTAAGAAAGGAAAATGAGCAAGCAACAAACCTTATCTTCCCATCTTCATCATAAACACAGAAAGTTTCCCATATGGCCCCCTGCAAAAGAATACACTTCCTGGAGGCTCTGTGCTGTCTCACTAACGCACACATACAAGATGTACTGTAGAGAAATCAACTGGAGGTCACAAAATTTCAGTGCTGATCAGCACAAAAACATAAAAAATCCTCACATAGGAGATTCTTACAAAAGCCACATTTCACAGTGCAGCAGCTGAGTAAGGATTTTTCAAAACGGCAGAAACATCATAATACGTATTTGGGGCCTTAAACACGATTCATACTGAAAATTAAAGATGTCTGTTCCCACTGTACAAACAAAAACAGAGTTGTATGTATTTGTAGGTTTTTATAATGACATGCACACATAACATTGCAGTAGGAAACTTGCAGATATCCGATTAAGAGCAGGAGCATGTGTTCATTTATTTCAGGACAAAAGTGTATGATTGCATGCCTGGTCACATACTCAAGCTTACACGTGTAGATCAGGAAGGATGAGCGTAGAAACAAGTACATACATATGCAATTCCTGACTCTTCTTTTGTATACAAAATACAGATTTAGAGCCTGAGCACCATAATTTGGCAGTCAGAGAAGACTGATGTTTCTCATGTAGCAAATACCACCCAAGCTGCAAAAGTCATTTTTCTTCTCGCTCTTCCATTCCATGTGCATGCTGGCACCTCACACCGACATGAAGTCATAGTATATTCCAGGAACAGCTTTAGCTTGTTCTTTTCATTCTTGCTTAAAAAGAAATGTGAACAGCTACTCTGCCTGCTCAAAGCTGCTACCAATCTAAGATGTTCAAGGACCCTGAAACCACAAAACGTGTCTTCTCCAATTTCCCAAAGCTGTGTCAGAGGATCCATATCCTGTCCCGACAACTTCTAACCCACCAACAGAATGAAAGGAGCCTGAGGCATTAAAGCAACATTCAGCAGGCACCACTGGAATTTCAGACACAGAATTAAAAGCTCTTTTGCTTTGTAATAACAAGAAAATATTCCAGTTAACAAATATTCTGCAGCAGAAAGAGACAACGACTTTGTCATCTCTATTAACTCTGAACTGCTAGAAGAAATCAGAACCTTACCACTAACAGTGATACTACTTAATCCCTGTGCTGGTGACCCCAATGCTAGACTGACATGCTCTGAGGAAGCTGGAAAGGAAGGATTCTTTGAAGCCATGACTCCTACGTCAAACCAGTTGAAGGTTGATAGTTGTCCTTCAACTAACATCATTTCTAACTACACAGTTTTGGTGGTTCAGTGTTATTTGGTTGGTTGGTTTGTTTTGTGGGTTGTTTTTTTTTTTTGTTTTTGTTTTTGTTTTTTGTTTTTTGTTGGTTTTTTTTTGTGATTGGCTGTTCTTTTCTGTTTTGGTTGATTTTTGGTATCACTGTGGGAGTGGTGTGCTGCTGTTGTTTGGCTGAAAGGAAAAAGAAACACGGGGCTAGGGGGCAAGCCACAAGGAGAGCTGTGTTTGGCCCTTGGTGCTGAGCAGGGGTGGTAAAGGGGATGATTTCACACAGAGGGTGGTGAAGCACTGGAACAGGTTGCCCAAGGACGTTGTGGATGCCCCATTCTGGAGGCATTCAAGGCCAGGCTAGATGTGGCTCTAGGCAGCCTGGTCTGGTGGTTGGCGACCCTGCACATAGCAGGCAGGTTGAAACTAGATGATCACTGTGGTACTTTTCAACTCAGGCCATTCTATGATTCTATGATGAAACACTATGCAGTGCACTGAACACTGAGAAACAAAATCTAACAAATACCTACTCCAGTTTTTCAAGTCTGCAGTCTGCAATTGGAAACCCTTGCTTCATTATCAGGTCTGAAATACTACCAAAATCCTTAGATAAAAGTGCAAACAGATGATAGATGTTCTTCCCTAAGTATATTTAGCCACATGTATAGAGAAGAAAAAGGATACATCATCAAAGGATTGAGAACAACTCTATATATGATGGTTTTATCAGATTTTCCAAATAACTGCAATTGGTCACAATCACACAAGCAGTATCTTTGATTTGCTTTGTCTTCTAAGCAAAGCTCAGTTAAAGAACACAACTCCCTTTTATTCTGAAGTCTGTGGACTGCAAGGAATTCAGACAATTTTTCAAGCTCAGATGCCAGAGGAGAAGGGGGAATGATCCCTGGGTCATGCTATTTTTAATATCTGTCTCCCTGCCCATGTCATCACTTCTATGCCACTTCTACAGAGGATGACAGTGCTGAAACAGCTTCATTGAAGAAGATATGAAAGCCATAGAAAATATAATTAGTAGGTTCCTACTGCAAGATGTGTAAAGTCACAGACTTTCCTTAGGACCTTCATGTTTAGATGCTCAATGCAAAAGTGATGATCAGTTTTGACTATTAAGGTGAGCACTAAAAGAATCACAATATCCATAAATTCAAAGCTTTTTATGAAGGCATAAAATCTCAGGATCAGGGGAATGTTTGCAGACCAGCTAGTTGTTCAATTATCCTTTTCTGTTTAGGGACTGAAACTGAAGCACTTTCATTCTGTTCAGTCATACACTGTTCGTTATCTTTATCATCATGGCAGAGAAAGGAAAAGAGTAAAAGAGAAAAGAGGGGGAAAAAAAAAAATCAGCATCTGACCATCCAGGAGTTTAAGAAAGATTTTGTCTTTTGAATGAGAAGGTTGTTAGGAAAAGGCTAATCCTGGGCATATAATCATAGAATTGGACTCTGCTTTTGGTGTAGATGGACAAGCAAAAAGATCTTGGATTCAGAAGAAAAGAAGGTATCTAGAGATCCATCAGCAGTTCTAAGAGTTAACCAGAATTAGAATGAAATAAAAACTAAAGACCACCCAGCCAACCCATTAGGGATTCATAAAGGGATTATTTATCAGAAAGAGTAGCAACAGGACAAGAGATAACTTCAAACTAAAAGGGTAGATTTAAATTGGATATTGGGAAGACAGCCTTCACTATGAAGTTGGTTAAGTACTGGATGGGGCTTTGAGCAACCTGGTCTAGAGGAATGTATCCCTGCCCATGACAGGACAATTGGAAGTGAGTAATTGTTAAGATCCCTGGCAACCCAAGTCTATGATTCTGTAATTATCAATTCAGGTTTTATCCTCCATCTGAATGTGCTGCAGATTCTTTTTTTTTCCTGAAAAAAAAAACTCTATGGACAAAGATAATAATATATTCAGTTGATTTATTATTGTTATTATTATTGTTAGGATTTCAGCATGACATTTGTCCAGTAGGAACATTAAAGTGTTCTTGTAGCTACTGTTACAGTGACTGGTTGGGTATTTTAGCCTGTACATAAGTCCACACTGCTTCAGCTTTATTAGTATTTTCTTTTACATTTTCTGTTGACATGGAAATGGTATCCACATCGCTATAATTTTTAATTGTACAAGTGGAGCTGAATAAGCAGACTTATTAATCTTTTTATATTTCATATTTTGATTTCCAACTACCAGTCTTTAAATCTAGACGACTGACATTTATGCAAGGCAGTCTTCTATGCTGCCAACCTCCAGTGACTTACTTCTAATCTTCCTTCATACATTTCCTGGTGAACATTAACTAGGCTTACGCAAAGTCCTTACGCCACAGTTGACCATAATTCTTCATGTTTCTGAAGTGTCAAGGTGCATAAAGGGTATGGATACACAAAGGAACTGAGGTACAGACAGAGGCTTTTTATGAAGTGTCAAAACAAGGAAACGTGAAGGCAGACCTCTGAGGATGAATAGTTTTGTTTTTTGTTTTGGTTTGGTTTTGGTTGGTTGTTTTTTTGTTTTTTTTTTTTTGTTGATTTTTTTTAAACTCACTTGCTATATGAGGAATAGTGGTTATTTCTAGCTTAATTAAAGGTCTGACTGTGACACATGAAGCCATAGCCTGCTAATTTTAACTTTGGTTTCTTGAGTAAAAGCATTGAGGAATCACAGCAGAGCCATTTGTTGAGACTGTGCCTCACTCAGTCAACTCACTCAGCAATCAGGTTACTCACACAGGTGGCTAGTGTTCTCTAGTTCATGACACCACAGCTTCACTGCCACTGATTTCTGAGCTACCAAGCCTAAAAAGTTAGCTCACGTATGATCTGCGTACATCATCTGTTTACTCTGTTAAACAGCAATGCACCCTACCTACACTGCTAAATTGCTATTGCTTTCCCTAACCTCATTTTAGTGCTAGTTGGTATGTATGTTAATGGTTAAAGACAGCAGAAAAGAAGAGAGTATAAGGTATTCAGTACTGTGTTAATAGTGCCACAGAGTTAATTTCCACTGCTTCTCTACGAAGTAGCAGTAAAATCACTTAATTTCACAGAGATGTGCTGTTGCACCAAATTAACTGCAACATAAACACTAATCCTATGCTTCCATGTTTAAATCATCAAACCTTGTAAATTCATCAATTCATTTTATATTCTCAAACCCCTTTGTCATTCAAACTCATTCTCTGTGGGACAGAGTAGTAATGTTTCTCAGGCACTGTATCACAAATGGTCTCAGAATCAAAAGCTCACATTAACAGAGAAGTCTTTCTCAAAAGCTGATGTAGTATTTTTTCCTGTGGAAGAATGAAATTCTGGAAAATCTATATAAATTCTCTATGTGGAAGGTTAAAATAGGAGGTGTGAATGCACAAATAGATAAACCTACACAGGGCAATAGGTCACGAGGAAGAGAAAAAAATAAGAAAAGTAGGAATAGAAGACTAATCAAAGCTAAAAACTGAGAGGTCTGTGGAACACTGCTTAGAAGGAGAGCTCTCAAGAAGTCTTTCACCATTTGGTAAAGAATCTGACATCTGTGACACTCAGCAAAGAGTAGTTCAATACAAAAACGCAATTGAGGTAAGATAGTGTCTGTGGCATGAGAAGGGAACATCTAGTTCAAGATTTTTTGAGGCAAGAGAGAAGGTGAAGGTGCTTTAAATAAAACTTAAGTCCACAGAAACTGAATGAACAAATTCAAAGGTCTGCCTGGACCACAGCAGAATATTTTAAGCCCCTTGAAAGTTTCATTTGGAGCAATTCAGATGCCTAAATTCTAGTTAAACAGTGAAACAGTCACTGAAAGCTAGGACAGTGAAAGGACAGGTAAAACATAGTCCTGAACAGCATGATTTTGAGAGGTTAGGAAATTGTTCATGAACTTTGTATATCTCAACAACTGCATGTGCTCATATACACATATGTATACTTGTGTAATCATCCATGGTAAAGTGAGGAAGAGTGAAAATTTTCCATGAAATGACTTGTATCTCCAAACATAAACACATAATCTTATTGTTACATGTAGGGAGGGACTGGCATGTATGGATTTTACTCCTTTTAATTAGCAAATTATTCAAAATCATCCACCATTTCTATAATTCTATTATACTCTTTTCACGCAAAGGACTTTGAACAGTTCAGTTAATTAAGTCCATCAAGTTTAAGCTTACGTATTCTTACAGAGAAAGAGAGAAACATATTGCTAAGACTGCCAAGTTTGAAAGCAGATTTCCAACTTTATGAAAGTATCACATGCATCTACCACACATAGGACCAAGATAACTGACCACCTCTGATACAAATCTAGTCCCAAAACAGATTACGTAGAATTAAATCTCACTCACTGAGAAAAAATAGATTCTCAGAAAAGCCAAAGTAAGGACACTGGCACCAAATCTGAAGTCTGGATCTCACTCAGAATAGGTAGGCAATTCACTGAAATTAAACAGCAAATCAATCAATCTTTAGAATCACACACACACTCTCATACTATGGAAACAAGCACAGAAATTATATTTAACAACCCAGGAATAAGTAGAGAGTGCAGCAGTAACGCATAGTTTCTTCTGCAAGTTGACCTGGAAAGGTGAGACCAGAGAACCATCATGATCAACGTGCAAGATAACGTATTCGTAATTAAATTATGATTATGTTAAAACAGGAAGGAAAGAAGAGGAACTAGGAAGGAAATGCTTTTCTTTTTTTTTTTTTTTTCCTTCCTCCTTTACATTGGTCCTAGAGATCTCACTAAAAGAGGCATTTACTTACTTGAAAGGGTAAAGTACCGTAAACTTTCACTTTCCAGTTACAGAGCACACCCAGAACTGGACAATGTTCAGATAGGAAGGGCATAGTTCATGTTGATAAACAAACAAAACTGTAAACACTGTCCAGAAAGTGGCACTGCAGCTTGCCTCAGGAAAGCAGAACTCTATTTAAAACCACTTAAAAAGGACACTCTCTACAAATTAAGGCTTCATAATGAGGGGAAAAAAAAAAAAAGATCTGAGGCAAAACTATTTGCTGATTATGAGAGAACTTAAGTAAATTGCACCCATCTGCACAATGTTGAAATGGTAACGTGTTTGTTTCCAGAATTACCAATATTCCTACTTCACAATAAAAATAAAAATAACGTCCAGTCTAAAGTCAGTTTTATAACACTGCTTTCTATGTATTGTTTGAATCATTATCTCGTGTATTAAGTAGATACTGCAAGCTCTAATTTCCACATAGCTATACTTCCACACAAAGGCAAGGTATGAATGCCAGACTTGCATAATTGATTCAAAAGATTGAAGTTCATCTGTTTCAAGATCAGAATCTTACATAACAAAAGGTCAGTGGCAAAGCAACAAATCTTATCAGTATAACCACATTTTGCAAACTTTGTTTGACCTATAATTATTTCTTTGTCCATTAACAGATGTAGCCCATTTCCCATCAAACTGTGAAATTCAATTGTCTTTTAGAGGAAAATCCCTATATATGACATGTTGGAATATTGCATAAAATCTGCAAGGAGAGTTTCCCTGCCTCCACATCTGATAACAGCTCTGTCCATTCTAAGCCCAGACTCGTTACTGAATATTGTTCAGTTCAGTCAAGGGAAACCCTGACTTTTACATGAGAAACACGTTAAATGCCTCTGGTGTTATTACCAGGAAGCATGACTGAACTGACCAAACAGTCAGCTGAACACAAATCTTCCATGAATAAATATCAGACACACATTGAGAAAAGAAAGCAAGAAGGGCATGGACAAAAACATCAATGGAAAAAGCCCTTTTTCAGAAAAGCAGGAGAATTGACTTTGAAATTAAATTTCAGCCTGCTAACATCAGAAGGAAAAAAGTCACTCCAAAAAACAATGCTACTGAAAACATCACATCACTGAAACTCTTTTTAATAATGAAACTCTCATAATACACATTTTTTTTTACTACTTATATAAGCACTTAAAGCACTACACCTTGATATGGCAAATGAACATGTTTGATAACGACCCACAAAGATCTTGATCAGGCTACATCAAGGCAACACACCCAGAGGCTGATGGCCCAAAAGTCTTCCATTATATGGGGACCTCATTAATTAAAATTATGGATATTCTGGTCTGAGCAGAAAGCACTTTCTGCTTAAGTTGTTGATGAAATTGCCTCTTGCATTGATTTTGAAATCTCCCCTTTCCCTAGCATTAGTATTATCATATGCCCACGATATTTCAGGTATATTGTTCTTTCCTGGAAATGCTTACTTGTTGGAGAAAAGAATTTTGGTCTCTTCCCTTTGCTTTTTGCATGAATAACAACCAAGAGCTGTGGACAAAGAACTAAGCTTCACGTGCAAGTGAGCATTACAGTACCATGCACAGCTTATCACAGATGTACATACTTACTGAGAAAGTAAAGAAAACACAGAAGGAATGCCCAGCATCAGGCCCTCAAAGTTTTAATCCACTCAAGTGTATACAATACCCTTATATTCAATAAAAACAATCCCACGTTTGCCCAGGATCATGGAAGGTAATAGCAGATAAAGGAATTTTCTCATTCCTGGAAGCTGAATCCATCAATTTGATTTCTTCTATGGATATTACACTTATTTCTGGCTTCGCCTGTCCTACATGAACCCTATCCCTGGGATTCTTCAGGAAGAAAGTTCAACTAATCTTGACAAAGTAACTCTAATAAAAATCTCCAGCAAGGCATTCTCTTCCAAATCCTGTCACACATTTGCAATGAGGGAACACACATACGATAAATTCAAGGAATGTCACTTCTTTTCCATCTTAGGAGACCTTCATATAGTGCAATCAAAGCATATCCTCCAATTCCAAAAACTGAAATATTTTTTAACTTTTTTTTTTTGTATTAGCAGGACCAATCTTTACCTTTCAGATTTTATAAATGACCAAAGAACCAACAAGAGACTGCCAGGGCTTGTAGTAAGACAACAAAAGGGTAGGCTGGCTTTCGGGACAGCACCAGCTAACTCCGTGCAGTCTATGCTGGCACTTGACTGAAGGCATATTTTACCTGTGAACTTAGATTCTTCCTGCTGGAGATCCCTGGGATGGAAGTGAAAAGAAAGACTGATTCTGCTTGTTAGCATATAACCAAACAAAGCCAATTTTAAATGTATTTGCTTATGGTCATCAACATCTCAGGCAATGAGTGACAAGTTGTTTAAATACATCTGCTGAAGGAGAGGAACAAGAATTAATTAGAATTACTATTTGGTGAACAAGCCCCAAATGCTCTTTGGCACCAGTCCTGCACGCCATCATTCCAGGAGTATTCCAGAGCTACATTACTTGGTAAACTCCTGTCAAATAGGGAATGCAAGTACAGCACAATGCAACAAGCTGCTGTAACTGTGTGTGCATACCTCTTAACCACAGGAGTAATGGAGACAATAAAACAGTGCCCTGTTTATAGAAGAAAATGGCTTGAGTATGTTTATCCTAGCTACCCCAGCTAGTCCTGCTGAATTTTAAGAATATATTGCAACACCTTTTTTCCTGGAACATAATTGCTCTACTTAGAGCTAGGAGAGAAATCTTTTTCCTGTTTTTTGATCAGGAAAAGAAAATTAATTCCTTCACTAATAAAAAATAATTCCTCAATACAGGAAAAGACACAACATTCACTACCGTATTCAGAAAGGCTCAGAGTCACCACATTCACCTCAGTACGATGGATACAAACCAAACACCATTATTCTCCTATTTAGCTAGCACCTATCCTAATCCAAGGGTCAAATACTATGTTTTGGCTCTCCTTCTGCTCCACCCTTAGTCCTTGTGCCCAAAAATTACACCCTCAAACTCAGAAAGTTTGACTAAAGCTGGTACTTTCCTGCAAAAAGTCCTGGGTTTGATAAACACTCTTTGTTATATAAAAAGTTATCTCTTATGACACATAAAGCCCTAATTACATCACTTAAGATCAGTAGCGTGCTGAACGGACTAAAAAATTTTTTTTCTATGGATTTTTAGGGACTTAAAGACGCTTTGTGAATGGTGGCACTAAGCACTCATAGAAGTTCCAAGCCCATTGCTCAGAAAGCAAGCTGCCTGGGAACATGACAAGGTCGTAGCAAACCGTACTGAGTTCTCTCTCTCCTCCATGCCTGCCCCTCAACTGCAGCATAGCGTGGGATCCTGACAGCAGGAGGTTCCCACTATGGGCCTTTGGCTTCAGCTCTCTGTTGGGCCTGGGACTGCTCTTCTCAGGACTCCTGATGCGCTCTGAAGAAGCAAGATTCCAGGCATTCATCTGGGGCTCTGGGAGTCACTTACTTCATTCCTTCTGAGGAAACGGCTGGAAGTTTGCCCTCTAAATCTCATTTGTGGACTGCATTCCCTCTGAAGGTTTTATCAGCTTGCTCATTTCAAACAGATTTTTACAGAGGGTTGAGAGGGCTGGAATGGATGAAAGAACTGGATCAATACCTTTGCCTATCCCAGGATAAGGAAGATTCTCAGCCACAACTCACTCTTCATGAAGTTCACATGAAAGTTCTTTTTCAAGATGCAAAAACATGCAGGCCACTTTCTGCTTCCTTCCATCTCATCATCCTGATCCTAGAGTTAACATAAATTATCCTCTGCTTGTCTAGCAAAGTGTGAGTGGTCACCTTTTTTTGTTTATGAGTATCTGAGAGCTAACAGAAAAGACTAAAAAGCTCCCAGAACTGCAGAATTCATCAAACCAAACTACACTGGCACTTACAATAATCAGTACTGTAAGAAGAAACATAATTTCAATTATATACAGTTCTTAGGGAAAAAGATAGAAGGAGAGAAAGCTAAGAATGCTCAGATCACAGGAGGATTGTAAAAAAAAAAAAAAAAAAAAAAAAAAAAAAAAAAAAAAAAAAACTAGTAGACCAACCTTGGCACAAAGCCAAACGGGCATGAACTGGCCACGAACAAGTTTAATTTGGAAATCAGAAGCAGATTTCTAAACAGCAGAGGAGTGAGGCTCTTGAATGGCTTCCCAGCAGGAAAAGAAAAGAGCAAAAGCCATTTCATTTTGAGGCAGAGATTGATAAATTTACTAAGGGAATCCCACAAGACAGTTTTCTGCACTTACAGAAAGCCTTATTCTATGATTTAGAAGATCTCTTCAGTCCTGTATACCTCATCTCTGATTGAGTCAAGGCAGGAAAAAGTAACAGTAAGAGATGTGATGCAGTAGAACCAAAATAGTATCAGGTCAGTAAAAGGGTAAATGTAAGGGGATTTTTGGAGCAGAATTTATTCACTTCTTGGGACTTCAGTATTTTCAGATAAAATTTTGGATCACAGGGGAAGACTGAATTAGAACTGAAGTTCTGTATATCTATGACCACTTGCAAAGAACAGCATGGATGTGAAATCTTCCATCTATCTTGCAATCGTTATACTAGACCGTGAGAAGTTATTTTCACAGACCTACATCCAGAAGTTACAGCTGTCAAAGTAACCATAAAAGGGTGAAGAGAATCTTAGAATATTAAGAAGAACCTTAGTTAAACAAAAAAGCTGAGGGAGGGCATCCTGCTCCTATACTCTGCGCTGTTGAGACCTCACGTGGAATACTTTGTACAGATGTGGCATCCTCAGTACAGTAGAGAAGCGAACCTGTTAGAGGGAGTCAAGAGAAGGGCCATAAAAGTGATCCAAGGGATTAAACAACTCCCCTATGAGGACAGGCTGAGAAAGCTGAGAATTGAGGCTGTTCAGTCTAGAGAAGGCTCTGAGCAGACCTGAGAGTGGCCTTTCAGCATCTAAAGGGGGGCTGTAAGAAAGAAAGGGGCAAACTCTTTAGCAGGGTTTGTTGTGACAGGACAAGGGGCAATGGCTTCAAACTAAAAGAGACATTTTGATTGGGTATAAAGAATAAGGATTTGTTTGTTTACAGAAAGAGTGGTGAGGCACTGGAACAGACTGCCCAGAGAGGTGGCAGATGCGCTCCGAGACAATCAACAGTCAGACTGCATTGGGCTCTGAGTACTCTGATCCAGCTCATAGGTATCCCTGTTCATTGCAGGGGAGTTGGACCAGATAGCCTTCAAGGATATCTTCTAATTCAAACAGTTGTTTAAGTCATAGTTGTGAAACATGCAGATGGGTATAGAAATGATTATCTGTCTTAGTCCAGACTTGCCTAAAATTTTATTGGAAGGAAGGCTCCGAAACTATTAAAGAAAGACAGCAAGGAGAGATCTTTACACGTTCTATTTCTATATTGAAAAACACAGGATATTATAACTCTATTCTACACATGGAAGAAAAGGCAGAGTACATAAAGCTGCAAAAGCCTGAAAAATATAGTATTGTAACATAAGAATTCACGTGTGAACTCCCCCACAGCACATCAAACATGAGGTATTCATTGATTCCCACAAATGGAGTCCATGTTGATCTATAAGCTGCAGCTCTGTATTACACATTTCAGTTTTATGCATTTAAGCCAGACAAACATTCCCAAGGGATTGAAAGAACCCGCTACAGTAAGTTGTGGTTCTATTTTGGATCATATCACAGCATAACAAATCACAGTTTCAGACACTGGGATAAGGGGCTCAATAAACCAAGTAGCATGATAACTTCATGTATATCCCTTCCACACATATAGCCATGAGTAGAATCAAATCCACATAAGGCCTTCCAAACTGTACAACTTTAAAGCAGCCATCAGTCTCATAATGACATATATCGATATAGAATTATTCATACAATTGTATATCCTTATATTGACACTTTACCACACACTGTCTTGTAGCAGTAGCTATCTAGCCCTGTCCACACATACCAAAACTGTTTATCTGATCTGATGTCTCATATTTGAGGAAGCAGAAAAGACCGTAATGTTTTTTAGGGTTTTTGTTTGTTTGTTTGTTTGGGCTTTTTTTGTTTGTTTGTTTTGTTTTTTTTTTTTTGTTTTTTTTCTTTGTTTTGTTTTGTTTTTCATGCAGAAAGTTATTCTGGTACTTTTGGTTTGTTTCAGTGGTTTTTCTATTGTGGCCCACACAAAGCAATCCTCAAAAAATCAGCATCACTAGTACTATTGGGTAACTCAGTAGTTCCCTATGACTACAAGAAATTTGAGTGCAGAGAATGATGCACTGGTCCATTGCTGGTCTAGCATTTTTAAGTCAGAGTGGTTTCTAAATTAACTCTTTATGAAAATCAATAACTTCAAGGCTGGATTGGAAACTCGGCTATGATGCAAAGTATCCCATACCAGAGTTCCATCCTGGTAATCTTAGATTCTTAGAGAATTAAAGGTTACAACATAACAAATGCATTCCACAGCAACCTGCACATATTGGCAAATCTTACTGAAGTAGAGAAAGTCTTCTGTAAACACTGAATAAAGACGAGAGGCAAGACTTAAAAGACAGTTCAAATATTGCTGAGGTACAAGCAGCTACATTTTCGCAAAGACTTTTGCACGTCAGGTGCGTGATTATTTCTTTCATTTGGTTGCCTTCTCAAGCTGACAAGCTGAAAAGGTACTCTGAGCTATTTGGACTGTCTGAGCCTTGGGACACGAAGATCAAAGTGGGAAGCGGGAGCTCAAGTCTTCAAATCCTAGCAGTCACACTTCTTGTTCTCTCCATATTTACTGTTGTGCTCTAAGTTAAAGCCCTGCAGAAGTTGCCTTCTTTCCATCTAACTAAGGTGTCTTTAAAGCATGAATGACACAGACAAAAAGAACCTGGCTGTAGTACATTTTCATTTTTTCATCTTAATCTCACCTATAAGAAATGCACAAGTCAATCACCTTAAGCAGGACGCTGCATAGATAGCAAAAGCATATTACTGACTGAAACCTAACATCACTAGAACCTCTTGTTTGGGGGTATTTTCTTAAGAGGAAAAATGATTGAAATAAGTAAACCTCTGAACAGCTTCCAACCCAAACACTACACAATATTAGGTGATGAAAGACCAGTTAGGAAAATGAACAACAAAAAAAATGGGATGTTGGAACTCCCTAGCCAAATTTCACTCTATAACCTGAGTGCAGCGTAATTAAAAAATAAGCAGCACAAAGAACAAAAAACAGCTTTCATTGAAAAAAATATGCTTTTACAACCAAGAACTCTTTAGACAGAAATATTTTTCCTACCCCTATGGGCCTTTCCCCCCCTTCCCCCCCCTCCCCTCCCCAACAGAGAGTATAATTAAAGGGCAATTAAATTCAAGGGGAAAAAGAAAGGGAACAAGATATATACACACATGAAAATATGTTTGTGTAATGTTTTCAAACAGTATCTTCTTTAATACAACATCCTGCCAAAAGTTTAGTCTGTGCTAAAGTTATTACACACCCTTCTAGTTACCAGCACAGCCTTTGTGCCGCTGTCACTTACAGTTCCTCCACTTTCATCCCACATTCAGCCCGAAAGAAAACTATTACAGTTCACACTCTCTGATTTCTAGATGATCTAAATGCAAAAGCCCACGTGCAACTTTCCAAAGGGTCTCTGTATATAATCAAAGAACACAGAGCCTAAAAGTTTAAGACTTGTGTAATGCAAGCAGAGTACTGAAAAACCGTGTAAGATTACTGAATGATTCAGAGGGCTTGTAATATAATACAGTATGCCCTTCCACCAGGTCCCTAGCCTGAATCTATTCTTTATAACAAACAAAAATCATTCCCACTTGATAGCTACTCTACTGAAATCAATTGATCAAGACTTTCCTAATAACTGAGCCAGTTTGCCATGGTGTTATTTGTCCCTTGAAACAAACAGATCACAAGGACCTCTCTTGGCATAACCTAAATGGATTACAGAGGAAGCCATCAGAACTGACCGATCAAATCCCTGCTGGTAATCTGACAATGTAGAGAAATTAAAAAACAAAAGTTGATCAGAAAGATGTCAAACGTCAGTTTCAATCTTCTGTTGACCAAACCACAAAGCTGAAGAGCAGTACTGGAGAAGCCACAGTTCAAAACATCACTTCGTTCTGCAACTGAACAAAGGTATTGTGGCCTTCCAAGGCTGTCAGTTTTGCACCTTTTAGCGCAACTAAATCATTGGGTTTTTTTTCCTCCTTAAAATGAAAATAATAGAAATCCAAATCATCAGTTAAGCCATCAAGACTTTTTGAATTAATCCTTCTTCTTCCTGGGATCCACACTTAACAGGTCAATACAGATGCCAAAAGATAATTATCCACAGCTCACAGTGTACCCTTCTGTTAAGAAAATCCAGATTCCTGCTTTCTAACAGATACAAATTGGACAATTTCATTTACTCACTGTTTATTTTACTAACGTATCAAATTGCCGGAAACATTTTGTTTACCTAGCAGTGGATAAAATTCATACTTTTGAATGTTTTCTTCCTAAATAAATTAATAAATAATCCCAATTTTGATGCAAGCACCAAAGCTTTTATTTGGTTTGGTTCTGTTTCAACTACAATAACAACTCTTAGGAAAAAAAAATTAAGAAAGGAAAAAATACTCTGACAAATCTCCCCTGCATCACTACGTCTTGTACCCAAAAATGTATGATAATGCACACACTGCTGTCAAAGGCAGAAGCTGGCAACGCAAGAGTGAAGCACCAGTGTATGCATGCACATACATGGAAACACACATGCATAGTATTTATAAAATTGCTGCTGTAAGGGATTTGGAGTTTATTTTTTTAATTAAATGAAAATGATAACATGGGAGCTTTTCATCTGGCATGAGCTTAGGTTTTATCAGCTGCTGAAAAAGATTCTTTTGGAAAATGAAATTGTAGTGTTTCTTCACGTACTTTCTGTGGATTTCAGAATAAACAGAGCCTATATGATGATGCCAGCTAACAGATGTAAATAAAGTTACAGGCTATGACACATTTATAGAGACTGCAGAGCTGGACACATGGTCTGGGCAGTACAACCACAGAATGCCCTATTATTGTTTCAACTCCAGCACAAATAAGAAGCACTAGGAAGGGCAGTTGCAATGACTGCCTTTAGCCTCCCTGCTGCACATCGATATTGCATTATATACCACACGGTACAAAGGACAATTCATTAATTGCTGATCCTTCTGCCCATCCACATTTCAGCACTTCCTCTTTAAATCAGTTTAAAACCTCCAAAAGAATAATTTGACAAGAAGATAAGCTGCAGTTCCTAAGAGTCAAACAGACCTTCCACTGAAGACACTGAAAAGGACAGCATATGCTAAGTAACAGCATTGCCAGCTGCCACTTTGTCTTTTCTTCTCATATGGAACCTTTACAATCCACGGCCTTTTTAAATTATCTGATTATTAAAAAAAAAGGAAGGAAGAAGATCTTAGCAGGGCCTTTTTTTTTTTTTTTTTTTTTTTTTTGTCCCTAGAGGTCTAGAAATTCATGACTCTTTTCCCTACTTCATGCTGCAAAACACATCAACTTGATTCATACTTTTACTAAGTGCTCAGAAGATTATTTCATGGCTTTCAGGGTGTAGCAAAGAGGGAAAAAAAAGGATTTTGCCATTGCTTTGATTTACTGGTTGGCAAGGTCAGTACACTATTTAAATGTGATTATTTAATGATATATTAGGTCACTACCATGTTTTTGCAAGCATAATTAAATTGGTAGAGGGACTAAAAGTTTTTGAAAGCTTTCTTGTTCACTGTATTTGACATTTAAGAAATAATCTCTCAATAATGGATTGTTATGATTTAACCTAGCAGGCAGCTAAACACCACACAGCCATTCATTCAGCTCCCCCATTCCAAGTGGGATTTTGGGAGAGAATCAACTACACAATTGCTTTCCACTTTCTGACTGATGCCCAGCCAGTCCCCAAGCAGCAGCCACCCCCGTATCCCAGCCAAATTCCCCCAGTTTTATTGTTCAGAATGATATCACATGGTATGGGACACTCCTTTGGCCACTTAGGGTATCTGTCCAGGCTGTATTCCTCCCTATCTTCCTGGCTGGCAGGGTGGCACTAGTAGCAAAAAAGTCCTTGACTTAATATAAACACTGTTCAACAACTAAAAATCAATGTGTTATCAACATTGTTTTTCTCCTAAATCCAAAGCATAGCAGGCATCATTAAGAAAATTACCCCTATCTCAATTGAAACCATCATACAGATTGAGATTGAAGAAGAATTTTGACGGGTCTGGTTAAAAAAAGAACTTTGGAACTACTGAGAGGAAAAAGAAAAAGGCAAATCAAAGGAAACGCTGAGCTGAGTCATTAATAGTTTCAGATATAAGATGATAGCCATACAAATGTGAAGATGGAAATTAATTCCTTAGGAAAAGCTCACACTCATGAGCATCACAGATCTCATGGAGTCTGAAAGTCTAAAGGAAGACAGAATCATACTTTGAGAAAAGATTTCACAATAAGTGTCTTTAATGAGACTACGACAATGTGCTCAATGCTGAGTTAACAAGAACATGAAAATCAGCAAAACAATGACCAAAACTAGTAATACTAGAAAATGAACTATCAGCATTTGTTGACTAATCATGAGTCTTGCTCTGGCTAGACTAACTCAGCACTGTTACTGTCAACGTAAGCAAGTAGTAGACAAACACTCCAATGGCAGACAGAATTCATAGCACTGCCAACATCACAACAATCTACTGGTGGGTAAGAAGAGCAGTCTCTACTGAAAAAAAAAAAAAAAAATTATTCAAGGAATCTGTTTCTTCAATTTGGCATAGATACACGTGGATTTTCACCACATTTTAAATCTTACAAATACATGTCAAATTAAGCTAATATTTGGAAGGCTCTAGAGGAGTTAATCGTATGACCCCAGCACCACCCTCTGACAGACTTACAAACAGTATTCTCAGGTGCAATACAAGAAGGTTACTTCCAAAGTAATACCCCCTACTTATTTCCATGGAAACTACACCAAATGCAAAGGGGACAATAACACTGCTTGACAGAGCAAATTCTCAGCTAAAAATGCTACTTTTCAACAGTCACCACCATTAGCTTTGCATTTCCACCAGCACCAACAAGAACCTGCATGCCACTTGTAAACATCTACACCAGTGGAAGTGACCCACTGTCACTGTTGATGCTGCTGAAATGCACCACTCACTGCCTCACTGGGCTCACATTCACTGTTTGGTCTCCAGAAACGTGCAGCAAGCACCGATATCAATAGGTGCAATTTTTTCTGCATGGAGGAGTTCAACAACACCTTTGCTTCACAAACAATTCCATATCAGACACTATTCTGTCAGACTGCCCCTCTGCTGCCAGCTGTCACAGAAACAAAACATAATGGCACACTGGTGGGAAGATCCAACCTCTCTGTCATACCACCAACATCCACCTCTGACATTGTGGGCCAACAGAATAATACATGAGATATTACTTTTGCAGCAGACCTTGCAACACAAAGAAAAGCGCTCAGAAGCAAAATAAAATACATCCTGAAGTGAATTTCCAAAGAGCACAGTAAAAATGGAATAGGACCAGTCGCATCAAACTGTATATTCTGTGTATAAAATACACACTGCAACTGGAAATAATAGGCCAGCAGAAAAACTATACTTCAGAATGGCAATCAGTTCAAGCACAATACCAAAAAGACCATGGTGAACAACAGAACAGAGGGGAGATGCAGCTGATAAGACCTCAGCTGAACATCAATGACTGTGGGGATAACTTGCTTTCAATGAATAAAAAAGCCTCCTACCAAGAGAAGCATCTGCTAGTGTCTAACGTTTCTCAGAGTGCCTGACAGCTCTATCGGTATTCCCAGTAACCTTGCTCCACTGCCAACGGGTGTGTCACGTCCTTCACAGTGGGAGGGGTACTGCTGACTAATCCCATCAAGTAGCCCTCTTGAAGGAATGCAAAAAAGAAAAGATTCTTCAGTATATCAGTCAGACATCTCACCAGTTCCTGGAGATGTGCTGAAAGACAGAAATCTTTCCCTTGATCCAGTAAATGATTTCAAAGGGCCATTCATACCTGCAGTGAACAATGAAGAATATAATGATTCTTTTTTTCCTGTGTGAGCTACTAATATCACAAGGATACTGTGATATTAGTATCATTGCCTAAAAATAACTGCTTAACAGCCTTTGCAGATGAGGAAATTGACTTTCTTCACTCACTCCACTGATTCAGTTGATGTAGTAGCAGTCTAAACTCTTCAATGAGGTTTAAAGACTGGGAGTCTGAATGACTGGAATCCATGTGGTCATTTCAGTTCCTTTAATCTGCTTTGTTCAGCATGCCTCATATTAAGAACTTGAACCTGTAAATCTTTCCACTCCTCTGCAAGTGATTGTTAAATAACAGGAATAAAGCCAGACAGAAACATCTTGTGCCTTGAGCGACGACCAAAGCCCCTGGTCATAACAGAAATGCCAAGTTCAAGTAGATGTTGCACAACTCAGGAACTTGATAGCTCCGATCCTTCTCTATTCATAGTAGAACTGCACTGGTTAAAACAATGTCTGAATTCATTTTAAAGCCTTTTTTAAGGAAACCCAAATTCCTGTTCCAGGGAGCAGCAGAGCATTATTATACTAACATCTGTGTGCACATGCAAGTATCATACACACAGATAAGGACAGTCTGTTACTGTATTCTCTAACTCTTCTCTATACAGAGCAAGAATACAGTGCAATTATCCCTGTCCTTGTAGCAGTACTGAGATATCTATGAAAAAGGCTGTACACATGCTTCTACCTTCCCCAAACTACTTGGCACTAGAAAGTTTAGTGATCAGGGCTTAAAAGTCTTCATGTTTAGCTTACAGATCTCTAACCACTGCAGTGCATTTGTGCCAAATACAAAAGATGTTTCTACATTAGATGATTAATTCATAGAATCATAGAATCACTCAGGTTGGAAAAGACCTTAAAGATCATTGAGTCGAACCACAACCTAACCATACCACTCAACTCTAACAACCCTCCACTAAATCATGTCCCTGAGCACCACATCCAAATGGTTTTTAAACACACCCAGGGATGGTGACTCAACCACCTTCCTGGGCAGCCCATTCCAGTGCCTAACAACCCTTTCTGTAAAGAAGTTTGTCCTGATATCCAACCTAAACTTACCCTGGCACAACTTGATGCCATCTCCCCTTGTCCTGTCACCTGTCACCAGTGAGAAGAGATCAACCCTGCTGTTGCTGTAAGCACCTTTCAGATATTGGAAGAGAGCAATAAGGTCTCCCCTCAGCCTCCTTTTCCCCAGTCTAAACAGCCCAGGTTCCTTCAGTCCCTCCTTGTAGGGCATTATTCTCCAAGCCCTTCACAAATCTTGCTGCCCTCCTTAGTCTACAGCTTGATTACCACCAAGTTCTTCATTATTACCCACACCATCACTGAAGCAACATATATGTCAAGAGATTCTATGCTTTTCCTCTCTTTCTTTAAGTAAGCTGACCCCTCATCACCTTCCACAAAAGGAAACAGGAATATAATCAGGCTCTAATTTCTAATTAGAATCTGAGTGGATCATCAGAACTTACATTTTTCTTTGCAAGTCAAATAATCACTTTACAAACAAGCAAAACATAAGCTCTTAACAAAATTAAGAAATCCGACTGCTCTGACGGGATGTTACACACTGTCGTTCTGTCCATATGTGAACAATTTCTGTTTTAATTGTTTAAAACATCTTCTCTCTCCTCGATTTTTCGCCGGCCTCTACCAGCTCCGCGGCTGCACAGGGAGGACCGTGCCAGACGCAGCAGCACCGCCCTCTGCCCAGCGCAGAGGAAATTGCATGTAATGTCTCTGCTCTTCAGAGCTGCCAATGGATTTAGCTAAACTCAAACATACATATGCAGCAGTTGCTCAGTAGTACTTTTGCATGAAGGTTTCCACTGATAACATGGTTTTAAAGACGATTCTTATTCCTGCCAAACCCACCTGACTGCATTTTAAAGCTGTTCAGGACGAGATTTGCTTTTACTCTGGAAAAGTAAATGACAAATCACTTCAAACAACTCTTTTTTTTTTTTTCTTTTTTCCTCTTTAAATCTCCCTGTTTAGTCATGTCCACGAAAAAAGCCAATTACAACTCTTAGAAACTTTCAGCCCCCACCTCTACACAAACACTTGCTGGTTTCCCCATCCCAGCTCCTGCAGCGTGGCGTCTATGCAAAAAGAGAGTTTCAAAACAGGAGCACAAAAGCTGACAAACACTGAACAATTTTTTACACTTTTATTTTGCCTCCATGTTTTCCCAGCTGCTCAGCTTAGAAGACAAGGGGAAAAAAAGAAAAAGAAAAAAAAAAAAAAAAAAAAAAAAAAAAGGGAGAGAGAAAAAAAAAAAAACCTAAAGAAGCGGCCTGCGAAAAGCATTACAAACCAAGAGACTGGAAAACTACAGCCCGAGGTGGAGGATGTGCCTTTCGTTTAGACTTACCAATTTCATCCAGCCGCGTATTTTCCTACTCGCTTTTTACAGCGGCTGAGCTCAGTGCTCAGGAACGTCCATCCCGCGGCAGGCGCTGCGCCGCTTTCTCTCCCCCGCGCTGGATGCTGCCGAGTGAGCGGGGCTGGAGCTGTGCGAGCGCTTCTCCGGCCCCAACCGAGGAACTGCTTCCCATTCCCAGCCCAGTTCCAGCGCCGGGACTCTGGGAGGCAGGGCCGGCCCCTGCTACCGTGCTGCACTTTCTTAAAGGGACAAGCTCCGGCCTGGCAGGCACGGCTCAGCCTTCAGTCAAGGCTTTCGGGTGTTGCGATTTGGTTGTGGTTCAGAGGGTTATTTCTCTACACAGCTCCGCAACGCGGTTGGGCGTTCCCAGTCCCCAGAGTTGCAGAGGCTGTGTGCGTTTCTGCAGCTCGTGGGGAGCCCCGTGGGATGCAGTGCCTCCCTGCGACCCCATAGCTCTGCGCTGAGTGCCCCTGCACTGCTATTGGCAATGCCCTCTAGCAGCACAGATCGTTTGGATTGTACGGTGAGGATATAACTTAACTAAGTAAAAAGCCTTGATTCCCCATTTTTGTGTGTGTTTTTCTTTTCTCAGGTTTTTTTTTTTTTTCCCTCTATCTTTAGATAGCTTAAACCAGCCTGTTTTCTTCTGACTTCACTTTCAACTCTGTCTTATATTAATAGGTGGATGAATACGGGGGAGCTGTCTGCCTCGTGTGTCTTGCTGTCTGCAGTGGGAGAAATCACATTCCCTGTTATACAGTAACTCTGAATTTCAGAGATAGCAACACCATCTGCAAAATCTCTCTCTCTCTCTCTCTCTCTCTTTGTAATTCATGGAAATAGATGGTTTGCTCTCTGTGAGCATGAGTCGTTTTTCATTACAATAACTGAACTCTCATGATGACAACACAAATCAACACATATCACAAAGCAAAGTCATATATATACAAATGTATGTATATATAATGGCACAAGCAGAGAAAGCAAGTTACACAGGAAAAATATCACCTTCAGATCAGCAGGCCAAACCAAACAATGTGGAGACAAATCAGCACTGTCTTTCCTTTTCTGTCCTGACATACACCAACGCACAACAGTCACAGGATGGGTGCTTGCTGCTATCAACCCAATGTGATTTCTTTCCATTTCTTTGATTCTATGGTGAAAGGAAGTGGGTAAAAAACAGAGAATCCAGCCCTTTCAGTACTAATGCTCCTTCACAAACAGGCCCAGCAGGTATCCTCTCACTGTAGGTACATATACATTCTATGATGTAAGTAAACTAGTCAGCCAGGCTACCAAATTATAATCTTCAGTATTAATAACTTTATATAAAACCGTGGGGACCCATCAGTGTTCTTCTGACATGAGCTATACTATGCTATTGCGTTTGTCAACGTAGAACCTAGGAAAGATTTATATGATTTACACATACAAATCAGATGAAATCTTACGATTGTCAGAGCCCCCTTCCATTCATATGTTTCTACTGGTCTATTAATCTTCAATTTCCACTCAATCTCTGCCTGCTACTTCTTTCATCTTATCCTCCAAGTCCCTGCTCTTTTACTCCCTCTCTCCCTCTTTTGCATGACACAGGTTTTTACCTTTCCCCTTCCCTTGCTGGCCCTTCTTGAGTGGCTTGATACGCCCCCTCTATTCCCTCAGCTTCTCATTGGAAAAAAGAGATGAGAGAGGCAGAAATAATTAACTATTTCCTTCTCCCACTTTCCCAATATCCTCCACTTCCAGTGGACAAGGATATGGAGCCATAGCCTGCATGTGGAGACTAGCATGCAGCAGCAGGCCAAGGTAGAAAGGTTAGGTAGGCTCATATTACCAAAACAATTTCCCTCACCTTAGCACACTCTATTGTGACACAGCATAACCAATATAAATGGCCTTTGTCTTGCTCATTAGTTAAAAGTTAACAAAACTAACTCATTTTAAGGCAAAGCTCATCAACCAGCTGACGTCTCAGCTAAAGTTCATCTGATATGTTCAAAATAGGCAGAGCCTGTCTACAGGAAGGCAGAGTGAGGCACTGCAGCAGATGTGGATCTGAAAGGCAAAGACCAATGATGGAAAGAAAATGGGTCTTGTGGGAAACTAAAGTGGTGCTCCATCACTCTGCAAACACAAAACAAGAATGTGCAAAACACCAGAATGTGCCCAGCAGGAAACAGGCTTGTGTCATTGGGCCAGAATGATCAAATCACTATAAATATGAAGATAAATTAAGAGTATCTGCTCTTCCTTACATATGTTGTTCCTTAGAGTTCTTACAAATCCTTGTGAAAGCCATCCCCCCTCTCACTGCAGCATCTGGATGTTCCATTGACAGAGCATTGTCTAACGGTTACAGCACAACTCCTGGTTTCTATTACTGGTTGAAGGAGAAATGTGTGGTATATTAAACAAAATAAAGACACACCATTCAAAATTTGCTGCACACTTCGATATTTAGTCAGTAGTACATTAAACTAGATAAATCATTGATTCTTTCTGTGACTATTTCCCCAACAACAGAAAAGTACGTTAGATTGTGTGCTATATAATTCAATGTTTGTATTAATAATAGCCTGGGATGAAAGATACCAGAGAAGTCAGCTTTTTATTAGTACATATTGAACTGCTGATACATCCTTGAAAAGTGTTGCAGTTTGCAAAAATGTTTGGTTCTGCAGAGTAATCCTCTTCCATAAGAGCTGACCTTTAATAGAAACTATTTTGTTGTGTTCGGCTTATAGGACACAACAAAACCAGAAGCTACAAGAAAAAGTGATGTTTCTCTTTCTGAACAGCACACAGCATAAGGTCTACATCTCAGGACTGCACAAATATGCTTAAACAGGCAGCTCCTTGAGAATTTAGGAATAAGACCATCAAAGAAAATACCTGCTTCTTTCTAAAAACATTTTTAGACTCTAACCACCAAGGTCAACCCCAAAACCTAATAAGCACCATGGGTGAAGTCTCTGATGCCAACTGACAACATCAAATTAAAAACTTCCCCATGTTTTCTTTCTTTCTCATGGTTTTTCATTTTTCCCTTATATGAAAGAAATCAGTCCCAAAATGCAGATATACATATCCTCAAACTCACAACTAATTGCTACAAAACAGAAGAAGCAAATGTGTCAAATATTTAGACGTATTTAAACAAAGTCCTTTTAGGGTCCTACAAGGAGCGAATGGACAAGAGGAAAGGGAAGTACAAATCAAAATTGGTTATGTGCTTTCCAAAAGAAAAGCACAGATTTCTTATACAATGTAGAAGCAAAAGCTTCTGTGAGATGCTGCTCTGCCTCTGAAGATTCAAACTGTTTGTTTGATCCATTGTCAAAAGGACATGGGTATATTAATCTAAAAACAAAAGTGCCCATTGTGAGCAGAGACCAAGTGCCAGGCTGCCTGCTTCATCTGACAATGGGTTTAAACACCATGGCTCTGTGAGCTAGGCAGCCTTCCATGCCTGACACCACCACTCAGTGCAGATACAGAGTCAAAGTCTTTTGCTTTGCCACTACAGGCTAAAGAATTAGCAAGACTTTCACACCCTCCATATAGAAGTTGTTTCAATGTGTTTCTCAGTCTCTGAAATACCACACAATAATTAGAGCATCTCCTCACTGTAGCATGCAAAGCAATATTACTACTACGCGGGGTTTTTGTTTGTATGTTGGTTTTGGTTCTCTGTGTGTGTGTTGTTTTTTTTTTTGTTTGTTTGTTTGTTTGCTTTTGGGGGAAGTATTTCAGCCAGCTTTTACTTTGGTTGACTTCCGGTTAGTGCAAAACCAGAGTGAGAAAGTAATGGCTATCTTCAAACTGCCTGTTTCTCTGTGGTCCTACAACTGATCAAGGTACATTAAGACTCTGTTACCAACTTAGAACAACCTTGAGGTTTTGTAAATGACAATAAGCTACTCGTGGGTCTTGAAACAGCTCTTTAGCAGACAGAGAGCTTCAGCTAAACATCCTTTTCCTTTACAATACTGGTGACGGAGCTATTACACCACTCCTATTCCACCTAGAAAACTCACTTCTTTCAAAAGTCCGTTCAAGGTTGCCAGTTCTGTGTGCTTTTGAGACATTTGTAACATATCAGTGGAGAAAAGCAACTGGAACAAGTCCTGGCTCCACCTATGATGCCAAGCAGGGGACATTCGTTTACTGTGTGTTCATTGCAGAAGAGCTAAGCTCTGATTATTCAATATTCTCTGAAGTTTACATGCAAACTAATTGGAAGCACTGATCCCTTAGTAAGAAGCTGAAATCAATTAGGAATCCAGCTGACCATATTTCAGCAATTAATTGCAAATGGCATTTGGTTTCAATATTTTATGGCCAACCTCATTATTCTGGCCTTTGAGGCTCTGGGTGTTTATTTTCCTGTACTGCACCAATATTAACCCACACTCATTTTCCTGGACATAACTTCCATCACAGAGAATCTGCCCTAATCTGTGACACACACTTTCCTGGAGAACACTTGGCTGTCTTTACAGGAATTCCTGTATGTTTAGGAGTCCTGGAATTGGGACAAAGTTTTAAGGAAATATGGCTCCTTACTTTTATGCAAAAGATGCTGAATTGCTCTCTTGGAAATCTGCTTGACAGTAATGGGTGAAGACTAGGAAGAAGAAAGCTGTAAGCCATTTTTGTTGAATTTGTCAAGACAGTGCAATTCAGTGGGAATGCAGAGCACCCATGGTCTGCTAGAATGCTGAGAGGTACATATGTGATTACCAGCATGACTGAGAGTTCATCTGGAAGCAAAAAACACACAGTTTTCTATGTGAAGTGGTTGACTGGGACATAAAGAGGGGCACACCCAGATTCTGCAATATTTAATTCCATCATTGGCAGCCTGAGTCAGAAGAATATTGGTGTATGCCAAGAAAGCAGCACATATTTAAGTAGGTACTGATCCTGATTATTTTTAAGAGTTATGTATGCAAAACCCAAGTAATTTTTTGTTCCTGAATCCTTGCACATGCCAGAAAAGAAACTGGTCACCTAGAGAAATGTAGCTAATCTCATGAAATTGTTTCTCCAAAAGACTACGAAGATGTAAAGTGCTAATGTTTAAAAATTATATCAGATAAACATATTTTTCTTCAATGCATATTCATACACAGCTAGGAAATTGAAGCTGTGAGCAAAAGATTATACTTTGTTTTAGCTAAAAGAATGTGAAGTTTAGCAGATGTAATTTTCATGTATCAGCTAGCTGTATGGTCATCTGGGTTCTCCCTGTTTAAGATACCAACAAGAATCACATCTCTGAAGACAACTGTTGGAGAGTTATCACTCGATTTGACAGAAATATGATTGAGTTTGAGCTCTGGCAACTGATTCACCAGTCTTTATACTTCATATAAATAATTTACATCCACAAAAAATGTACACCACCTTAATTCAACAGCACTTTGCACTTTCATTGCACTCATGTAAATAGTGCTGCAGATTGTGAGGACTGAGATCTAGCTCACATGACTTCACAATATTTGTTGTACAGTGGAAATATCATAGAAAAAAGTTTTCATGCTTTTTTTTATTTTTTTAATTTATTTTTTATTTTTTTACTCTGTGGTTGCTGCAAGCTCTATGAGAGAAATAGAAAGCACACTTAAAATGATGAAGTGTTAGGTGCAATTAGACTTCATGCACAAGCTCTCCTTAACAGACTGAAGCCCTGAAGGATTCTAAATTACACAGAGGAGGAAACACTAAGTTTTCCTTGAATTGGTGGCCATTCTGAAAGAATAAAGGACTGAGTATGGAAGGAAAGAGAAAAACTAGAGCATAAAATCAAGAACATTACTAGATTATCATTTCCTATGTGCTTCCAGTTTAGATTATAAATGTGGTCAAATGCAAGTTATCAAGCTGACCTTCAAACTGGATGACAACAGCTGTACCAAAACTTGTAGCAAAGCTTGGATACAATTCTGTTCTATTTTGTTTAAATGGTGACTGGGTGGAAAGAACAGGAGTAGGAGCTTACAATTTCAAAGCCATTAGGAGTTATGTTTCTTCTGAACACACCTGGATTATCAGTAATTAGGCACAGTAAAGCCCTTTTTGCTGTAACCTTGCTCTGTGTTGAAGAACACCTCACAGCAGGTGGAATATTCCTTTTGCCTTGTGAACGTAGGTAACATCATGAAAGCTTAAGAAAATAAAAAGTGATAACTAAAATCGGGTTCCTAAGATTTTTAGGATTTCCTCTCCCATTCCCCACATGAAAATCAGAACTAACCTGAATGATTTGCATGGTTTCTGATTTGCTCTTCTCTCAATATTAAGTTCTCTGTATTCAAGGACCTCATCATGTAGGAAAAACCCACCTTCAGACAATTCAGTAGAGCTGATGTGACAGTAGAGATAGCTTTCTGGAGAAACAACTACAAATAAAGCGTTCCTTTTAGCTTTCTAATTTCCTAATATTCTTTCTAATATTCTAGTATTTCTGTAGTTTTTAAAAGAAATTATAGAAGAAATCTGTACCAAGTTCTTGTGTGGCCTCTGTTAACTTCAGTGAAAGCTGATCTTCCAGTATTTTGATTAAATCACTTTGAAACCAGAGGGATTCTAAGCACATTCATGACACTAAGCATAAGAAGATGCAGGCAGTGGGTACTACTCGTGCATGTAGAGGCAAGAAAGAACTTAAATGCTTCTTTGCTGAAGCACTCAATGGTACTTGCAGCATACTACATAATCCAATCCAGAGCAAGTATTTCACATGTACCATTACATCTGCAACAACTACATCTGCACTATGGAAAAATTGTTGATTGGTTGCTCTACCCATTAATTTTAAGTATGTGGAAATGATCACAGGTTATCGATGTTAGAGGGAAAAAAATGTGCCGAGTGTGATTAGCATATACAAAGATGGGTTTCAGCTGATACAGAACAATTGGCTCTGAATTCTTTGTATCAGCTGCTCTAGAGAAATAACTTCCAGGAGTTAGGGCCAGATCTATTGTGAATCATTTACTTCTATCAGTCAGCCAATCTACTTGTTATTAGGTTGTTTTTGGTTGTTGCTTCTTATGTTTGTGTGTTTGCTTCATTTTAATTAAAGACAAATTATTGTGCTCCAGGACATCCCACAAACGCTGCTGCACTGCCATTTTAGGAAATATCATTAAAGCAACATTATCCTAATTTTCTTCCGATGACGTTTAACTAAGCTGTTTTAAGATAAACATTATTAAAATAGTCAGTTCCTCTATGAGTGCATTAAGGTTATTCATAGAAACGGTAGTCTTTTGGGGATAATAGAAACACAGGGTCTTGTTTTCACTTGATTAACCCCATTTTCCATTGAAATAGCAAAATCAGTTTTAACACAAACCTATCGACATTGGGTAAAGTCAGGATTTGTTTATTTCTTTATTTACTAATTTATTTATTTACTTTTTGTGTAATTGGATATTAATGAAAGACGTCACATTAGAAACTCTAGGGACTGAAGGCTGATATTCAAACTCAAATTATAAATAGCACTTGAAGTCATTCTATCCAAACTCCAGAAACTTCAATCTTTGCCACAGTTCCTCACTTTTGCCCTGGAATAACTTATTTTAAGAGGATGCAAGACAACATAACCCAAATAGTATTTGGCCCCAGTACGAGTGCCACTTGTGACCACAGTTACTGAACTGTGACTCAGTCATGAGGGAAAAAAACAGAATCACAGAGTATCTGAGGTTGAAAGAGACCTCTGCCGTTATCTATTTCAATATGCCAGTTCAAAGGGGCAATGAGAGCAGGTTGCTTAGAACACAATACAGCTGGATTTTGAGAATCTCCATGCATGAAGCCTCCACAACCTCTCTGGGCAAACCATCCCTATATTTGATCAGCCTCACAGTAAGAAGTGTTGCTACTGTTGTTTTTGTTTTGGTTTTGTTCGGTTTAATGTTTGAATACAGGGATTTCCTGTATTTCAGTTAATTCGTTAACTCCTGTCCTGTCTCCAGGCTACACTGAGAAGCATCTGGTTACATTTTTGCTTCCTCTCCATCAGCTATTTATACACCTCAAGTCTTTTCTTCTCCAGGCTAAACAGTCCCATCCTTCTCAGTCTCTCCTCGCATGTCAATTGTTCATCCTCTTAATCGCTTTGTGACCCTTTGTTGGACTCTCTCTAGTATGTCCATCGCTCTCTCGTATTGAGGAGCCCAGAACTGGTTGCAACACTTCCGATTTGTCCCATCGAGGCTGAAGAAGGAAAGGATCACCTCCTTTGACTTGCTGACGTTGCTTTTCCTAATCCAGCCCTGTTGGCATCTACCACAAAGACACATTTCAAACTCATGTTCAACTTGTTGCCCATCCGGACTCCAGATTTTTTTCCACAGAGCTGTTTTCCAGCTGAACAGACTTATTTTATATTGGTGCATGATGTTATTCCTCCCCAGGAGAACGGCATGGCATTTCCCTTTGATGAATTTCATGAGATACTTGTTGAGGTGGCTCTGAACAGAAGTATCTGATTTAAAAATCACTCATCCCAATTTTATGATGTCTGCAAACTTGCTGAGGGTGTGCTTGGTCTTATCATCTAGGTCATTAACAAAGTTGTTAAGAAGTTTTGGACCCTAGCACTCACCCAAGGATATACTATAAATATGGACTTCATTTGATCTTTTCACTATGAACCACAACATTTTGAGCCCAGTAGCTCAGGCTGTTATAAAGCAACCACACTGTCCAATTATCTAGCCCACACTGCTTCAATTTCTCAACAAGGATACTAAAGGGAGGTATCAAAAGTGCTATACAGTCAAGACAAACAGCATCTATTTCTCTCTCCCATCTATAAAGCCAGTTTTCTCATTACAGAGGCCGTTAGAACAGTTAGGCATAATTTCTACTAACAAATCCATGCTCACTACCTCCATTCACCTTCTTGTCCTTCATATGTTTGGAAATAGTTTCTAGGAACATTTGATCCCTCACCTTCCCAGGGACTAAGATGAGGCTGTGTACTCTGTAGTGCTCAAGATGCTCTTTCTTGTCCCTCTTGAAGATAAACATAAGAGTTGCTTTTCTTCCAGTTCTCAGGAACCTCGCATAGTTGCCTTGATCCTTTAAAGGTAATGAAGAGTGTCTTCACAGTGACATCAACCAGGTCCCTCAGCATTCATGTGTGTAATGCATCAGGTCCCAGGGACCTCTGTATTTATACTTTGTTAAAATGTTCTCTAATCTGATCCTCTTCCATTGAGGTTAAATATTCCTGAATTTTGCAACTGGTTTCAGAGGCCTGAGATTTCTAAAGGCAAGCTACTTGCTCATTCATGTAGGCATCGTCTCACCTTTCTCACACTTTCTTCTCATCAGAACAGACTGTCCTTGAGCTTGGAGCAAGTGATCCTTAAAAAGCAACCAACTCTCCTGAAACTCTCTTCTCCCAAGGGCCGTGTCTCATGTGATTCTTCAAGTCAAGACTAGATCTGCTGCTCTCTTGAAATTCAAGCAAAATTGTTGCTTTTCATCTTGCTCCCTCTTCTCAGAATCCTGACCACTACCATCCCACAGTCACTGCAGCCAAGGGTACCCTGGACAATCACATCCCCATCCCTTTCTTCCTTGCCTGTAAATACCAGGTCCATTTAGAGCATCTCCTGCCTTCAGCTTGTCTACTATCTGTATTAGGAAGCTGTCATTAGTACAGCCCAGAACCCTCTTGGATTACTTGTGCCCTACTATATTGCCTTTCCAGCAGATGTTATGATGGTTAAAATCCCCATCAGTATCTGTGTTTTTGACCACATGACTCTTCCAGTTTCCTAAAGGTCTCCTTTACTTGTTTTTCTCACTAGGTGGTCTGAAACAGACATTCACCACAGCATTGCTCTTATTGTATTGCCCACCAAGCCTGGCGCATGAGCTCACATCTGGTTCATCATCCATTCCTGTGATGAGTTACTCTTAGGCATTTGCTAGCACAGACTGGAGAAACATTTCATGCTAACATCAGTCTCTCCTTCTGTTGCAGTCCTTCCTATGCTTCCAGGGAGCATTCATAAAGGCAAAGATATCCCCTTCTGGGAGACCTCACACACATTCAAAACAACACCACAGTTCAGGGTCAACCTAAATCAATCAGTTTTCTTGCAAGACAGTTTCTTCCTACTTTGCTGACGTTGATATTTCTTTCCTCACCTACAGTCCTGCTGCCTGGGATTCCATCACACTGATATATATTAGGCTACATTTTAGGATTTCTGGCCTTTAACTCGCAGAAAGAAGTTTCAACCAAACCTTTCTACCTGATTTATGTGGGGAAACCCTCATGTGAACCCAGGACCCTAGGTCACTCTGCACTCATTCCCTGTATTATAATTTCATGAGTCAGTCTATCCTTATATTCCCTAAAGAGAAGCCCTCTCGTGCAGTTCACAAAGCATTATACCTTACCCCTCAGTCTGAATGCAGGGTAGCTTATCCTATGACGCTTACAATTGTAATAATTTTTCATCCCAATCCACCAAAAATGAATTTGAGCAGCTCACCTAATCTCTATTTTGAAACATATAATAACTATAAGCTGCTTTATTAAGCAGATCTTATTTTTATACCATTGCTTTTGCTGTGACACACTGGCTATTTAATTTTGCATTTTTTGCAACAGCCAGATCCACAGCATCTCATTACCCAACCATGTGATCCTTACATATTTTTCAAAAGCCTGTGCACATTTTAACCATGTCAATATTGACCATATAACTAAATCCTATTCTGACTTGATATCATCTAAAAGAGGAAAAAGCAAGGCAAACAACTACTAAAATCAACAAATTTGTAAAAATTAAAAGCAAATAAGCATGCTTTTTTTTTTTTTTTTTTTTTTAAACTGGGATGAGTTGAGTAACTCACTTGAGGCCCAATCACTTATGAGTAATGTGGTCATTCCAAACACACAGGAATAAAAACTTCATAGCGCCTTACAGCTGTGTTCACTCGTTCATTTACTCACTCTTTCTTTACCTCAGAACTCTGTCAAACCCATCCCAATCCTGCATTTCAACAAAGAGAATCAAAATACCTTTTTTTTTTTAGATTTTCAGCCAGTGGTACAGCCACTGCTATTTCTATTAATTAACCTGGATGGCTGGAAAAATATGATTTTCTTTTTCTCTGAAGCCTGTCAACTCACAAGGAGACATTTTCTTTGAGGTCAAAACTTTGTAGATGGAGACGAGATTAAACATGAGGAAGTAAAGATGTCAAGATTTTCTATCCACTTCTCACCTTGATTCCATGATGCTACAGAAAAATTACATAGGTTCTTGGGGATAATTTTTCAAATGGGCACAAAGAGTTTTCTTTAGAAAGCATGTTGTTATTTGTTCATCCCCAGCTCAATTGTAATGAATTTGAAAAGTTATGATTTTGAATGTGACAATGCAATGGAAAACTGACTGTAAAATAGAGCAGTGAAAATAATTGTACAGCATCGTACATTGCCTTTTGTACTCAGCATGTGTTATTGAGGAATATGTTGTCTGTATTCCTCAACAAGCAGTGAAACCTAGTGCCTGGTCTTCTTATGCTGCAACGTTGTTCTTTCTCTTGCCTAACTTCCCATTGAGTCAAATGAGGCCAATTAGAAATGCTCTTTGTTGTCTGCAGGTAGGCCTTGCTGCACCAGCAGAAGTACACACTACTTGCTGTTTATACAGTGGTACTCATGTACTACATTTTCTGTCTTTTTCTGACTTGGCATTTCTTTGTTTTTAAAACGTTTGTACAGTAAAAAATAATTATTATTATTTTAACTTTAACCTCACCAGCTTCTGTCTTTCTTTCGATTATTGAAGTCAGAATGCTCTGCTGGTCACTGCACTGTAAGGACCAGAGCATTCTAACTGGAAGCGTTACTCCCTGAAATGACCAGATTTCAAACTTCCCAGCAGTACTGCAGACCTTGTTCCAAGAACATCAGTATCTTCCAGAAAGCTTTGTCTTTCCAGCTTTCAGTATTGGTATGGTTTCTGGAAAGCAGATGCACTGTAGACCCCAGCTACTTTTTATTTTTACCTCTCATGTGGAAGTGATTTTTTTTTTTTCCTGGTTAGAGAGTCAGTGCAGCAAAACTCCTCCCAGTTCTACAATATATGTATAATACCTTATACAGCCTTCTATCCATCCTGTCTTTCACATTATGTCTAATAAATAAAATGTCTCCAGCTCAAAGCTGGGGAAATGGCATGAAGAACATTTCCATTAATTCTGCAATGCCTTCAAAAGAGTAAGCTGCAGGCCTAACCCCAAGTTACTGGAAAAGTAGAAAAACCCTGGCACCAAGTCCCATCTTCCTGACACAACACATAACATCTGACAAGAACAAGCAGCAGGCATGCTTCTGTGTAGTCCTCATTCATCTCAAAGTTTCTGCCTCAGCTGACAGTGGGGCAGTGTACCCTGGGGCTTAAGAAGCATTGCCTGGCATATTATCCATAGGCAGTCCTAAGTGATTTTCTCAAAACAGCTGGTGGAGAAGAAAAGATCGGCTTAAAGCCAAATTTCTTCACTTGTTGCAAATATCAACCCCCTTGAGTACTAATTTGGCATTCCTCAGCACAGACACACTCTGCTTTTGAAATATTTACTTTCCTTTATTTCATAACCTTAAGAAAATTTGGGGAAGAATGAGAATTGTTTATATTTATTTTTGTTGGTTTTTCTTTTTTTCCTTTTTTTTTTTTTTTCCCCCTCTTATGACGGCAGAAATGTATTTATAGCTAGGAACTGGAGGACAGTTCTCACGTGGCTGCTGAAAATTAAAACAGCATGTAGGGTTTTGTTTTGTTTTGCTTTTATGCCTTTGCACTACAATCTTTCTCAGCGTTCCCTAAACCCATGTTATTGTAACCAGAGCCACATTTTGCATTGCTACAATTGCAGGGTTATGTAAATTCCAAAGGCTTTAAAAGAAGGAGCCTGGAGATCCTGCTCCGAGCCATAGGGAGGTTGACGCAAATAGTTGTGCCCAGAATCTAGGGAGAGGCAAAGGTATTCAAAAACTACCAACGACTCAAGCTCAGCATGAACCTAATGTTTCTAGACCTTTTAGAACTTACTGTTTTCCCTCAAATTGATTGTTCTCTCATTTTCAGCATTGTGCATTGCTATTACAAAGAAAAAACTTTTTTGCCACTTCTGGAACTCTCATATGTTCTCTCTCACTGGTACATCTCACACCATTTTATCCAGGAGCATCAACAATAGAGAGTTCTACAACCTTGTGCAAGATACAAACTACTGCAGACTCGAGGAGTTGTATTTACAATTAAAAAGAAAATTACACGAAAAGAGAGAAAACGCAAAACACAACAAAAGATCAAAGAATCTGTACCTGACCACTGAGAAATGTACCTACTTCATAGAAGGCAGTGTGGGAAGAAGTGTGGTACGTGTTGCACATCTGAGTGCCTCTGAGTAACCAAGTTTTAATGCTGACTCTGGCTGTGCATTTCTGTGTGGGCATGGGCAAGCCAATTCTTGTTTCTGACTCTCTAAAAGAGGGATAATAGTACCTGACTCAGAGTCAATGCCAGGTGCCTTTGTGTGAGCTCGTCTTAGGGCCTAGTGCTTAGACATTCAGCTAAATGAGAAAAATATTTAGTCCATTTCTGCAGCCCTGATTCTTTTTCATTTCTTAAATCAACACTAGATGAATTGCAACACCATATGAAAACCTAGCCTACATTATTCCTGAAGTATGTGGGGGTTTCATACTGCTCACTGCACCTGGATCACTGGAGCATGCTGTGGAAAACTTGGGAACTCCTATACTTCTGCAAAGGTATAGCCAGAACTCCCTAGCGCATTCAGTGATGCATAAGAAAGGATGGTTCTGAGGCCCTACTCCAACATACTGCATTCTATAGCTTTAGAGTTTTCCAGACAACCTTAATCTTAGTGCAGTGGATATGAAAAAGCAGGGCTTGCTGCATCCCTTGCACCACACAGGAATGACAGTTGGTAAAATCTCAGGAAAGTAACCAAGAAGCACTGCCTCACCCCACTGCTGCATAGGCTAGTGCCAAGCCAACATAAGAAGGGACATTCCAAGCAATTCCCAAGCTGTGATATTTTAAAAACAATCATTACAGTGGAAAAGATGATGTCATCTGCAGATAATAGCCCCTACTCTGCTGGTAGTTACTGCTGCTGCACAGGTACTGATAGCTGCTGTTAAGAAAGTGTAGCTGTTTAAATCTTATTTAAGAAATACAAGCCCCATCCACTCAGCTTAGAAGTTTCTATCAATTTGTCATGTTCATTTATTTACTTGGAGCCCGGAAATGCTCCACAAAGCTCTGATCCTGGCTGTCGCTGTGACCTTGGGCAAGCGACTGAATGCCTCTGCACCACCCACAACTCCTTTTGAAGTCAGCTGATGATGTGGATACTGAAGAATTCTGAAAACCCAGGCTCTAGAAGGAAAAGCCAATGTCTGCTACAGCAGAGGTGTTCTGGATCTCATCACAGATTATACAAAATTTGAAGATAAATAGTGAAGGATCTACTGCTAAGGAGTATCTACATAAACGTGGTATGTTACACTGGCCTGGTGTAACCACACTCCCAGAGTGGTGGATTCTAAGGGATCATTCAGAACCTTTTTTCTTTTTTTTCTTTTTTTTCTTTTTTTTTAAGGGGACAGTTTGTTACTGGCCTTAAGAGCTTGCAGGGGGTCAGTAACAAGTAGCCAGAAAACCAACAGAAACCAGAAATTCAAGGCAGTTATATTAGATAACTTTCCATTCATGGAGTGCCTCATGACAAGTATCTGAGAACCACACATTTTACTGTACTGTAAAAAGTAAAAGTACTGACCAAATCGTTAATTCACTATGTAACTTGTAACCTAATACTCTAAACCCTTGAATCCTTACCTTAAAAATGACTAGTTTAGTGCTATGTGGAACACAGGCAAGAAACTTTTATGCCGTATTGATATCAAGTTCCTCAGATTTCAGTCTTAAACCTGCATCAAACTTCATACGTGCCTTTAAACAATCAGTATTGCTTCCTATAGACTTTGGTCTCTTGTCCAAGTATTAAGCAAGGTGAAGCTTGCTTAGCTTTTAGAACTTGAGAAATGTGCAGCCTGTAATTAATGGGCAAAGAGCAGAGCAGCTCTCATCTACAGCTCATTTGTTTGCCTGAGTAAACAAAGTCCTCCCTTCCCTTCTATGCTTGCGTTTGCTCTGACAGATGCTACTTGGCTCAGCACAGTTAGCAGAGCAGGCAAGACAAGGGGCCACTTAGTCAGCTTTGTGACATCATTTGCCAACAGGAGACCTCCTATAGCTGCATAGTCCAAACAAAGCATAAAATCAAAAATACTAATAAACAAAACCACTTAGACTCCTTGACATGGCAGACAGGCCTGACGAAATAGGAGTACGATGAAATCTTCCTACTTACACCTAATTGCAATAATAAAATGAAAGGCCCGCATTAGCCCAGTGACTCAGTGAGATGAGTTCTGGTTAGACACATTTTGGATTCTCAGGACTATCATGTTCCACAAGTAAAGGAAGAAGAACATAAGGAAAGAATAGTTGTGAGTGTACAGATCGGAAGCATATGTTGAGGAAAAAAGAAGTCAAACAAAAAAAAAAAAACAACACATCATAAGCAGAAAAATGTTCTAATACTCTCTAATTATGTAACTCAGGTGAGCTGCATATCATCCTCCAAAAAGCAGACTTCTCTTATCCTCCCTCCTTGCTGCAATCAGCTACACCCAAAAATATCTGGAGGGAAAATGACATCTGACACAGCCATGGTAAAAATGACCCAAACTAAGAAGTGGCAACTCTGAGGGTGTGGGAAAGTCTGCAAACAAATCACTGGGTGTGTCAGATATGCAGACACTAATATAATACAGTGATTACTGTGTCTTTCCTCAGTGAATATGTAAAAGTTGGTGTTTCAAGAAGCATACACACTGACCAATGAACAAACTCCAGGCTCAGTGCATTTGCTTAGGAGCTGTACAACAGACTGTGAACCCAAAGGTTCATGTCATGAGACACTCTGAAAATAATTGGAACCCAGGTGATAAACAAGTCCAGCACAGCATCTTCTGCTACACTGGGATTATTTAAACTGTTTCTGAATATCACAGAACTGGGGAAACTGCTTGCTATTTATTTATTTAAATTGGAGGGAGAGGGAGAGCTTCACTGTGTCTACAGGGCCCATCATTTCCCATCCTTTCAGCATCACAAGGTACAGAGTGTATAAGCCACAAATAAGGCTCTAGAAACAAGGCTCTAAAACTTCAGTGATAAATTCAGCTTTAGAAGTCCAAATGCAACTACAGAAGCTCATGGACTTAGGGTCACACAGTTTAAACAGGAAACCTAAAAAATGCAACTCACACAGTCATGCAGGCTGTTCCATTAAAAAAAAAAAAAAAAAGCAGGTTGATATGTAGATAAATAGTGAACACATGGGAAAGCACATATCCTAACACGTGCAAACAGCCAATGGCAATTAATAGCAGTGGCCATCCTGCAGAAGCAAGCTACAGATTAAAATAGGGGTATTTTTTATTGAAATCTGAAAGTATTTCCCATTTCTCTGGAATTGCTGTCCTCAAGTCTGGGATCAAATTGCTAAGCGCCCTCTAGCTTCTTTGTGAATTAAGTTTATTCTTGAGAGAGCAAAAGAATTCACAGCAACCCCAGTGCTGCTTCATCATAGCTCAGAGACACACTTCTTCAGCAAGCTATTTGGATCAAAGACTTGAGGCAACACCCCTGAAAGAAAAGAGAAGGCAAAACACAGAGGAGGCTTTTTCACCATCTGCTTCCATTTTAATTTGCTGCACTCCCATGTCACCACAGGCTGTAGGATGGTCAATTGGATTCTGTGTCATGTGCATTCATAGGACTACAAGGTCATCGCATCCTGTTTCCTACAGGCACAGACACCACATAACAGACATGCGGTCCAGCAGACTCCACGGCACTTTTATCCCAGTAGCATCACATACTAACATAGGATTTTTCAAGTGAATAGTGAGAAGCAAAAAAATTTTGTAGTTTAAAGTGAGGCAACTCTTTTCACTGAGTTTAAAGCAGCTGACAACGAGGCTGCATAATGCATTTCATTGTTTAAAGGCAAAGTATCACCTTTATGATCTTTGACCTATGATATGATCATAATTTAGTCCATTCTGAATATTCATGCTGTCTGAATAAAAATACGTACAGCTACAAATGATAGTCTTTTATCTGAAAACAAAACCAAAAAATATTGATGCGTATGTAATATGAACTGTAGGTGAAGATTCAAGTTTGGTTCTTCAGATATCTGTCAATAGATTGTGCAAAAATAAAGGCTAGTAATTGAATAATTAACTTTCAAGTCTGATGAAGCAGCTTTCTTAAACCGCTTTTTATGAAAAGCACAATAACACCATACAAAAATGTTAACATGTTATATTTGGTCACCTTCAGTTTGTATTTACAGTAGGCTTTTTCCTAGATAAGGCTCCCATTTCACAGTAGTTTAGCTACACCAACAGATGTGAAAATCAGAAAGAGTATGGGCCCCTGGAGATGTCCTAATAGATGTGAGCACAATAAACATCAGCACCGTAAGTAAGCAGAGGATGAGGCAGTGAGGAGTTGCTAATTTTTGCCTCTGTTTGAACATAAAATTTGTCACAAAGGGCACAGTTGGACATTTATAGCTTAACGCGTGTCCCCCAGCAGGTACGTGAAACTATTCTAGATAAGCCCAGGCACAGCTGGAAAACACTTCATGGGTCCCCCCAGGAAAATTTCACCTAGTCAGAAAATGCATCTGTTTTTCTCCCTATAACTTAGTAATGGTGAGTGCCAAAGACTTAGAAACACTCACATAGGCTGCCTGAATCCTGCTGATGATGAAAGACTAAGGTCAAGCTTTGTACTTCTGTCATTGCCAACACATTCTGGGGCCTCTACAACTGAGCCAGAGAAATTCACTCATTGGGATGCCTGACCCTTAGGGCAGTAAAAGTATGAAACAAGCAAGGAGGGCAAGTTCATATCTCAGTAGGGCACAGTTGGAAGACAGTTCATATTGGCAGGGCCCTAGCGTGGTTATTACTCTCTCCCTGTATAGCAGTGCAGGAGGATGCTGACAGATCAGAGCACAGGCTAGAACAAAACCAACTGTCTGTCTGTGCATTCAGCTGTTAGAAACAGTTTAATTGGTTCCCGCTGTATATACGGCTGCAAAAGTAGCAAAGGACTAAAGTTCCCTCATGTTTGGTCAAGATCTTGCTTTCTTTCATCTGTTGTGCAGATGCTGATGGGGTCACCTGCCTGGAGGGGGTCAGGATTCTGCCAAATGGATTTAAGCAGGGTACTCACAGTCCAGGCATCCCAACTTAATGGCCAATGACTCAGAGAGAAAACCAAGACTGTCTGCACTAACTGATGGCCCCATTCCTGACAACATTTGTAAGGAAGAACAATATCCTGACAAACCCTATCTACTGTTTTGTGCTGCTAAATCAAACAAATTCATTCCACCTAGTTAGGGCAGATCTCTTAGAAGTGATCACTTCTTAGAAGTGATTCTATATCCTTAATGCAGGCAAAAATCCTAACTGAAGGATGGAGAGAAAAATAGAATTAAGGATTATGACTAGATGCATTGGGAAGCATAGAAATGAGGGAGTGAGAAACAAAGGGAGGCAAATATCCTCTGCAATAGGGGGATGGTATCCTGGGATACATTAAAAAGAACATGGCCAGCAGTTTGAGAGAGGCGATCTTCCACCTCTACTCTGCCCTGGTGAGGCCACGTTTAGAACTTTGTGTCCAATTCTGGACTTCCAAGTGCAAGAAAGACAGGTATCTCCTGGAAGGAGTCCAGCCGCATGGATGATGATGATTAAGGGCCTGAGGCATCTCTCTTACACAGAAAGACCATCTTAAGTCTGGGGAAAAGAAGACTAAGAGGAGAGCTGATTACTGTTTATAAATATCTAAAGGGAGATAGCAGGCAAATGAGCAGGGCCAGGCTTTTCTTAGTGATAGGACAAGAAACAATGGCCTGAAACTTGAACACAGGAAGTTCCATACAAACCTGTGGAGGAACTTTATGGTAAGGGTGACAGAGCATCAGAACAGGCTGTCCAGAGAGAATGTGGATTCTCCTTCTATAAAGATATTCCAAATCTCTCTGGATGCCTATCTGTGAACCTATTGCATGTACCTGCATTAGCGGGGAAGGTGGTATCAATGATTTCAAGATCCCTTCCAACTATTGCAATTCAGTGATCAATTTGCATTCTGGAAAATGTATAACTTTTGTCAATATATGACTTTCCAACAAGGCAGGAGACAAGAAAAGATAAAGGCACTGTCATAAGAGTATAATTGCCATGACTTTGTCAAACTTCAACATACGTGCAAAGAGAGTATGTAGATGGTAGTATATACTCCTGTCAAGTTGCAGGCATCTGAATAGGCAGTGCCTCAGTTTCACAGAGAGCTAAATCCATTCATAGCTCTGAAATTTTCCAAAGGAAAGTGCTGAATGCAAAGAATAAATTGCTAACATTATAAAATCTCTTTCCTGTGTCCTCACATAGCATTGTAGTAGAACATCGCAGGCAAGAATACATTCTCTTGGTTTAACCCCTAATGGTTAAATAGGAGATTGCTACACCTCTGTAAGAAACAATTTGGCCAATGAGTATACCATACCCACTGCATTCAAGGGCTTGAACTTAAATCAACAGAAAGTAAAAGTGCTATGGCTGAAGATTTATTGACTACATATTTACAGAGAGGGATTAGACTGTTACAACATTTTTAGGGAACAAAATATCTTTGTGTTAGATGGAAACCAAGTTACATCATGTTATGCATTAGAATTGTCCAGGAAATTTCTACACACGAATAGATATATGCAAGGATACTTATAGAGCTCTACAGAAGTTTCATTCCATCTTGAAAAAGTTGCTTTCTGTGACAAGGAAATTAGGAGAATTGGCAGGCTGATACAGAGCAACATGGAATTCCCACATATTTCTGTCACAGCTTTGAGAGAAAACAGATGACAGTGTAGGACCAAGAGCGTGCAAATAGATTAACGATTTTTCAAGACCAGCCTGAAACATCTAAAAACAGCCTTCAAAGAAAATTTTTTTTAAAAGCCCTGAGCTTTCCTGGAAAATAGAAGCACCCAAAATATTTGTTAATTATGAAAACAACAGCAACAATCATGTAGTTGATGAGCACACTTCATGAAATATAAAAATTTACAGAAATATTTGAGCTCAAGAGAAAATTTGAAACATTTCTGAAAATTACTGGAAATGTGAATGAAAGAGCCAATGAAATCTCTTGTACAAAAAATTGATGTTTGTAATCCAGATTTGAACTGGGAGACAGAGAGAGTCACTTTCTTTAACTGACAAGAAGATTGAGACAGTATTGCAAATGAAGGTATAATCTCTCCATGATCATCCTTGACATTTAAAGGATTCAGATGTTTGAACAAGTTTGTGAAGATTTATACGTACCTGGTCAGTTTCCTCAGCCCATATCTTAGGGAGATGACTGTTTCTTACTCTTACAGCAGCTGAGATGTCAGAGGATCTTCACAGTGTTGTGTCTCTTGGAAACCACAAGAATATAAAAATTGACTACAACTAGTCAGACCTGATGTCCATTTAAACCAGTACTTTATCTCCAAACAACAGCCAGCTGCAAATAGTTAGGAAAAGCAAACCAAAATACCATATATAGTATGATCCTACTCCTGTTCAGTTCTCTTAGTTGTTTAGGACTAGAAGATGGGAATACAGCCAGTTTATCATATTTAATAGCGACTAGTGGACACATTCCCTAAGGTTTTTCATCTCTTCCCACAGCTTTGTCTTGGGAGAAGGGAGCATTACCACATGACATTAGAGCCTTAAAATGTAGTGTTGCATGACTTCTTTGCAATCAAACCCAACTCTGAAGGTGCTCATTGGTAGAAATGTTCTTTTTCCCCCATATTGTGTGTGTGTTTGTGTATTAAGTTTATGAAAACTCCCTGGGAACTCATCTTCTGGTCAGATCTTGAAGGGTGAAACTGGATCAGATTTTCTTCTAAAAAGACTATTTTCCTACTGAGTACTGTGCAGTTTCTCTTAAAACTTTGTGGCTCATTAATTCAATTTTTTAAGTAGCAAAAAAAAAAAAAAAAAAAAAAGTAATATACCAAAGAGATAGGGAAGAGCTTTTGGGTCTCACAGCTCAGTTTTGCCCACACTCGAAGAAATAGTTGGACTGGCACATACACTGCCAGCATTTAATCCAGCTTGGGACACAATAAGAGGAAAATACACTGAACAAAAGCGAATGTGAACTTTAGAGCTCATAAGCAGAAATATCAACTGCAGTGATTAATACTTTGTAGTCAGCAAAACTGAGAAGTGTGCAAGCACTTGTTATTCAGGGAGGGAGCCTATTCTTCCCTTACTGCCAAATTTTTCCTAGTTTCTCGAGGTTAACTCTCCTTCCATTTTTCTGCAGTCTAAACACATCATTATGATGTCCAGCTCCCACTCCTTAAATTCCATTTCACCCCATTCTTATCTACTTCCCTTTTTCCACCTTCAGCCTCTCTAATTCTTAAATCCAGAGAAACCTTATCACTGGTATAAGACTCCAGTACTCTCAGATTAAATTTTCTACCAAATCCAAAAAACACGATTTTCTCCTGGTCAGATTTGTTATCCCATGTTGTTCCAAGTCTAGAAAACTCCTACCATTAGGAGATGCCATCTGGCACCATAAAGATCATTGTAGAAACCAATACCTCAAGTGTTGAAATACAAAAAAAAAAAAAAAAAAAAAAAAAATTGAAAACTGACACATAGCATGAAATCCAGGCAGCATATTAACAGGACAAAAAGCATAAGGTTAATACTTTGTAGGAAAAAGCCAGCTTGACAATTATCAGGCACAGTTTTAACACACAGCCCTAAAAATTCTTTAGCCCGCACTGACAACAACACTGCTTAGTGTGTGATGTATTTGTGGCCATGTGGCTACACAGTTCTCAGCAAATCAAATCAAAGTACATCCCAGATATTCAAGAAAAGTGGAATGTGAGCACAGGACTGATGCACCAAAGCTCATGGGAGCTTCTGGCAACATGGGACACATTCTTCTGCAACTCCCACTGCTGTGAAACCCCAGCTACTTAGCTGACTTTTACAGAGTTATGGTGCTGTAAAAAGCACGTGAGAAAAAACAAACCCATTATGTAGATTTGCCCAAATCAGTCAGCTATCTTTTCAAAAGCAGCTTATAATTTTGTCTGCCTCAGTTTTCAAGTGTCTTAACAAGACACTAAAAATAAAGAGCCAAAATTACAGGTTGCTTTGCACAATTTGGGCCTCAGTTTCTCTGGACCAAATTCTGATGCTATTTGAACCTACTCATAACTGGATAAGATTGAATAATAGAATAAGATTTTTGAACAATATGGAATTACAAAAAAACTTACACAGATGCAAGTGACAGCAGCCTTGCATTATGTGAGCCTCAGGTCACTCACTACTACACTGAAGATACCAGGCTAAATCCTAAATTGGAATACATTCATCCTGGGTGCATAGGAGCCCCCATACCTACTTACATTGGCTGAGAACCACTCTAATAATTCCCATTTAGTATGTTTCATAGTACCATGTAAACTAGTTATCTATGCAGCGCTTAAAGAAAACAAGTCCTTGGCCTGATACATGTGGAGCAGTAGTAGTGGTGTTTCTTCTGTTTGATAATTGGAATTGCAGAAATATGAGAAATTAATCACATCTAGTGCATGCTAGTATATATTCTGGAAATGCAACAAAAGGAGTGTGATATTAGAAAGTATTGCTGGTGAAAACAAAAAAGCCATAAGCAACACCACCACCAATCAACAATATGAAAAAACCCACAGGAACATACATGAAAATTCTTTTATCCTATGATAATCAGAGCAGCCAATTTTGTTTTAACTGGGGAATATGCTGTGCTTGCCTGGAGGCTGCAGAGTAGGAGAAGAGAGAAGATCAGATCTCCATAGGATTGACCCAGGTTTGAAAATTCACAGCAGTTAAAGCACTGAGAGCCAAACTATGCACCCATCCTTCCCTTTAAGTGTCAGGAAATTGGGTCCCAATTGCTCAGCAGCTAGGTCAGATGGCTGGCTTGCAGTGACTACATAGGTTTCTGGAATTCCACTGGACCTTGGGGGTATTTTATGGTATTATGAAAGATAAAGCAAAACCAGAACAATCTAAGAGATACCTTCAAGACACTCTTCAGCTCTAGCTGTGTCTCTCTGCCAATAAAATACAGACAGTGAACACCATGTCTGGACTTGGTAAGAAATTTTTTTGTAACTGATTTCAGGATGAACCGAATGATCTCTCTTATACATGAGGAGCACAACCAAAGTAACCAACAGGAACAGCAGCAGACAAGTGATACTTTGTGGTAAGGCCACTAAGCTATCCAGAGAATTTGCTTACTCAGCTCTATGAAACCATGAGACAGCACTTCAGAACACATAATATAGACCTTTAAAACCTCAAGGCTGCACTGTGATTGTCATAAACTGTAATACAGAACTGCTTCCTATTTTGCAAAGCAAAACTGAAAAGACATCTGCTCCATACATATTGCATGTACACTGCTTAGTTCTAGGCTCAGTGTCTACCATTGAAGAACTAACCACTCCCTGGCTGATATGACTACATCCAGACTCAAGTACACTGAGTGACAGTCCATGTATTTATGTTATAAAACACTGAATATATCTCCTGACAAATCAGTAGCTCTTCTCCCAGTCCTCTTCCCACCTTCCCCTCAGATGTAGCTTTCACCCTGAGCCATGACTAACAGCCCACAAAGACCTTCCAAGCTCACAAACCCCTGCAAATAGTGTCAGTGCTTAGTGGGATGGCAAGGCAGAGAAAAAAAAAAATCTGAAACAGAAAGGAACCAGTCAGCTTAATGCACTTCACTTCTGGAATTTTCTCCTTAGTTCTACTTTCCTTCCTCTTAGCTTTCACCTGTTCTATATATATTACTTTTATACTGGCAAATACACTTGAACAGATCAACTGCAGAATCAAAAAGTGTTCTTCACTCACAGACACTTGTATTGGCTGTGCCAGCCCTTGAGCTTTTAGTGGGGCAAACACGTTCGCAAAAAAATACTACATTTGCGTTCCTTCACATTACCAGCCAACATGATTAGGCTGCTGTGAAGAAAATAAAGCAGCTTCTCAAAAAGGAAGGTGTTACAGTACTGGAAGAAAATCTAATAAGAAATAAATGGGGGAGAGGAAAGGAATTTCGAAATGTCACGATAAGGCAACCCAAATCCCAAACTAAGTCTAGAGGCTTCACTTCCAAAGCATATCTCTGCAGAACCTATTTCTGACTCACATACTCTTACAGATGCAGTCAGTACAGTTGCTTTTTCGTCCATCTCAATCTAGCTCACTTTGCATTGTATGCATCCCTCAGTGGAGTCTAGATGTGGAATATCTTGTAGCATCGGCTTTCCCATGACATTAGCCAGCACAGTGGCTATATCAACCACTCAGTCATGGAAAGGGACAACCCTACAGTCACTTCAAGCACAGCTAATTAGTTCTGTTCAATTTCATTTGTGGGGGTGGCTTCTGAAAAACTCCCTCCTCCTCCTTTCTTGTTTAATTCCCCCTGCAATCTATTCCAACCCCCTTAGGAGGAAAAGTATTTGCAGACGTATTCCATTACCAAAACAACTCAGCTTACAGAGCAGTAACTTGCAACAGCCTTTCTTGTGACTGCTTGTTGGCTGAAGCCAATTATCAGTAGCTCAGCACACTATATTGTGCAACTCACATAGCTCCTGCTTCTCAGTCCAGCATTGTGTTTATATTCAAGGGCGTCATCTCTCCTTCCAGCACCCGCACAGATCAAGCACACTCTAATTGGCAAAGAGCTTTTTAGCTCTTATTAGCTACACTGGATTCACACAGGAGGTACCAATTTCTTCCATTCATCTGGGGAAATGAGCTGGTTCTGTCAAGGGTCTGGATAGAGAAAACATCACTGAAGAGGACAGATGCTTCGCATTATGGGCAGGGGAGTTAAAAGTAGATAATCTCTAAGGTCCCCTTTCATCCTAAGCCATTCTACAGTTATGATTCTATACTTCCAAGGCTGTTCCCAGAACAACTTCCACCTCTCCTGGAGTGGGGAGCATCCAGGTGAGCAAGGGTGGGAGGGGAGGTAAGGTAAATCACATGAATCAAGCACAGAATTTTAGGTGCAAACAAATAACACCTTCTCCTTATGAAGTAGGCTTAATTATAAGACAAAAAAATTACAAATCATTAGCTTTCCTTAGGACTTGCACTGTATGTATGTAGAAGTCGATTTTTCACAGAGTCACTCTAATTCCAGTATCTGTCTCCTTCTCATATGACTCGGTTACAGCTATCTTCTGCATGTGAAAATCTCTCTTTTTCTCTGCAGAAGCAGTGGGTTCTTTGGAGCACCCTTAGTATCCCCAGGCTCAAGGCACTAAATTTGCAAGCAATAATGCATACTCATGTTAGGATCTGTTATCATCAGAAGCCTGGCAAATAAAAGTGGGACAAGACTGCACTGTCAAGAAGCCAGGAAACTTCCTGTCTTTCCCATAAGAAAAGAAGAATTGTTTGCTGCATAACATCACAGGGGATTAAAGAGTTAAAAAAAAAAAAAAAACACACAGATCTGCATTGCGAAATGGTCTAGGAAAGTTGGGTTTTGCTTGGTAATTATCTGAGATTTTGCTGTCTTGCTACTAGAATACAAAAGAGATAGATTTTAGTTAATTTAATAGTCTCCCAGAGATATGTCTTTCCTTCTCTATTTCCTTCTCAACCTCCTTAGTTTCCTGTACCCCCAATTCATTTATACACTCGCACAATAACCTGCATGGTTAGCCCCTCTGCATACCTTTGAGAGAAGCAATCAAGCCAAACCTGAATCTTGTGTGCTGCCAAGCTGTCTTCAGGACCTCAGACGAGAATTAAAAAAAAAAAAAAAAAAAGACAAGCAATATTGGCAGGGATTTGATCTTGAAGACAAACAAAAATATGAGAAGAGTTGCTGCAGCAGCTGCACTTACACTGCAATGCCTTTCTGTATGTGCAGTTCCTCCCTATTCTGCAGTCCTATAATCCACATAGAGAAAACGCCTGCACTGCTCCTCTCACTGGCTGTGCTATTGCAGTGAGACTGGAACTGCTGCTGTTTTCATTTTCAGACCAACCTCTCTCTCCAAATCCTCTGACGTCAGACAGCCTCCAAGAGATATTTATGGCATGAACAGTCTAAAAGTTTATCTAGGTAGAGCCTAGACTGCAATTCTTCAGAATTTGTAATTTTTACACTTCTGGATAGAAAAATCCACCAAGAGGGGTAGGGAGGAAATGGTGGGCAGCTATATATGTGGTTGCATAAGTCCCTAGCAAAAGACAATCCCTGTACTTTTCTACCCATGGCATATTATACCCACACCCAGGCTATAACTATCTGCCATGTAAGTCTCCTTTTGGAAAGTAGTATTTTCCAATCACAGCTGTGCCTTAACACTGTGTGCTTCAAGACTGGCAATGAGGCTTCCCTCTCTCCCCACTCACTCTTAGCCCACAACCCTTTGCTGTGCCCAGGCTTTGACTGGATTTAACTATGAGAGGAGTAAAACAGCCCTTTCAAGCATCCTGTCCACATCCTCTTTCAGTTTTGCACTAAATTCTTCCAGCTGGATTTTTTTCCAAGCATGTGGACCAGCATCTCTCTTAACTTCAGAGCACCTGGAAGTGTCTCATATTAGATAAAAAACAGCTCAGAAAATTCATTTGATCTTTGATTATTATTTTTTTCTTTTTTTTTTTTTTTCTTTTTTTTTTTTTTTTTTTAAAAATCATGCTCTCTCTTTTTTACACCCCTATTTCTGTTATTTCTTTGGTACGGGTCACTAACCATACAGTATGATATGTTTCACCCGCTGTGAAAACCACTTAGTGTAGAAAAAAAGAGATGCTAGAGTAAAAACTGAATCAGAAGTATTAGCATTAATGTTAGTCAGTACTTGAAGAGCAAAATTCTCTCAAAGTATAATCCTTCTGAGGCAAGTAGTGACAAATTTGGGCTGATAAGACTCCTTTGTTTTACATTAAGGAGCTGAGGTAAGCATCAGCAGTCCCATCCAGGAGATGAGGAAACTAAGGCTAGCAGGTCAAGAGATATTTGTTTAAAACCCTTTCCTGATTATAGGCAAGTGTCTGTAAAAAGATCAAAACTTACTCAACTTTTTCTGGAGGAGCCTATAAACATGCTGCTATTACAAGCAACTGTTGGGGTTTTTTTTGTTTTTTTTTTTTTTTTTTTTTTGTTTTAAATACTTCATCATTTCCATTTGTAAACAATAAGTAGCATGTGTCCTGGTACCACTTTAGAGATGTGAATGCTATTTAAAAATGTAAAGCCAAAGCTCTTTTCTGTGCAACTTACTTGTAGAGTAAAGGCTGTATGGATTCATTTTCCACGAGCATATGCTTTCTTTCTTCTGCTCTACCAGCATCACATTTGGGCATGAGCCAAAGCGCTTTCAAATCAATGGAAATCATGTGATCAACTTCAAAGGCTTCAAATAAAGTTTGCTTTGATCATTTTTTGATGGCAGCTTTGTCATGCTTTGCCCTATCATGACCAAAAACCTATGACCAAAAACCTTGAAAAGAGAATGGTGCCTCTCTGAAAAGCTTCACTTCTTTGTACTTAAGATGGGACTAAGAATCTGGCAGATTCCAGAACAAGAAACCAAGAAGGAAGTGAAATGCTTTTATGTAATAGAAAAGAACCCAGCATGCAACCCAATTATTGAACAAGTAAATTTCTCTCCCCTTTAGCTATCAGATTTGCCACTTGTCTTCTTCGGATCAGCAAGGGTAACTCAGGACATGACTCCCTGCCCTGCAACGCTGCATAGTACTTTTAAGATCAACCCTGTTCACTTGCCGTCTCTTCATGGCTTGTCCCATAACTCCTGCTTTCTCTGTTGAATTTACAGGATTATACTCTACTTCATAGAGAGTGGAAAGGGAGGAACAGTGGAAATCCTGACTATTACACAGAAGTAAACCATTAATAACTACAGCCTGTCTTGCGATGGGACCTAATCACAAGTGGCATTTCTTTATTTCAGAGTAGTGAAATGTTAAGACATCAAAATGCTTTACCTAGTAGTGATATGGACAAAAATAAGGAAGACTGTCCTGCCCCTTTAAATGTAGCTATCTCACAGATACATTCATTCCAAGAACATTCATCTCTAGTCAGAAGTATTCCATTTAGTACTAAGTATGACAGTATCTCCATGAATCTGCCGTACTTTTTCTGGAAATGAAAAGGAAGTATATCTAGTTGTGCATGGTTGCATATTCAAAAGTGTACAACAATCACATAAGGCTTACTTCCACAGGAGCTCTTTACAGAATACAACATCATATGAAAAGCATGAGGATCCCATTTACAGACAATACCTAGTTCTGTTGCCTATACAGGATAACTTGGACTTTCCCTAGTAGGCTGGGAGCTATGTTCATGAACACAAACTGTTCAACTTTAATCAAAATTTATTTAAATCAGTACTTCTCCCAAATGATTCTGGAAGCGTGCAATTTTGGAGAGTGATAAGCAACTTTGTACAGAGGACCACCACAAACATAGTCATTACTCAACCCTAAAAAACGGAACAGAGTGGGACTCTCTGCATCACTAGCACATGACTGACAAAACAAGAGAACGCGTGTTCCTCAGATCCAAAACAGCCTCAGTATATTCACAGCAGCAACTATAGCAGTATAGTTGTCACTCCCTTAGTGCTACATAAAATAATAAGGAAATGAAACCATATTCAAATACCATTCTTGCTTCCGTAGCAAAACAGACCATGCAACTCTCTGGGCCTGTACGTTACCTCTCAAGCATTATTTAGATACCTGATGATTCAGTACACGAAGAATGGAAAACAATGCAACCAGACAGCTGCAGACTTTAGCACTGCCTAAGAACTGGGGTGGTAAAGAAGAAAGAGAAATATTTTCTTGAACCCCACAGTTGATCAGTTTACTCCTTCAAGCATGAGGTTCATTCAGATGATTCTTCTTAGTGGCTTTTTTTGTTTGTTTGTTTCTTTGTTTTGCCTGGTACTGCATTGTTATGAATGTTATTTCAGTTTCTGGCAATCAGCCATTTTTTTCCCCAATCCACTGAAGTCAGGAAATGCAAAGTTATGGCATACATTCAAAAGAATAGCACACGCCAAAGAATGCAGAGAACTCTATCTTTGCCCTCAGATGCACAGTCTTGGACACAGTTTTTGAATCCACCCGGTGATTTTCCTTTCATTTTGCATGACAGAATCGTATCCTCTGTGTATTTTGGCATCCAGATTTAATTCACTACTGCACTGACCAGAGTGAAACCATTTACAGATTTCCTAGATGTCTTCACTCCTAATGCATGAAACAGCACCGCACCATGGTTTACCAGGTGCCAGTAACCAGATTAAGCATTGGAATGGGAAGCCAGTGCTGTGTTACAAACAGGTATGTGCCAGCAAGAAGGATCATTTTAAGACGCTGCCACAGTTTGCTATGTCCTGAGCAAGGGATTATAATTTACAAATAAGGGGGAAGGAAACACACTATGGTACTGTACCACAGTATACACAAGATGTTCATACAGAATCATACAAATGATGTTAAGTGTCTGAGTACCTTAATCATTCATGACACTGGAAAAAACTGTATGGATACCCAGGGTGTAGGAAGAAAGCATTTTATGCCCTGATTCTTCCAGTATCAAAGTCACCAAAAAGCAAGAATCTAGAATGAAGCTCACAAAACTAAAGGATGCCTTCCAACTAAAAGTGGTGCAGTGTTAGAGCAATACTTACAGAGCCAGCATCTATGCAGCACACTGCAGACTAAACTAAGAAACTGAGTTATATACACAGAACTCCTAAAACCACATTTAGCAACAATCCTAACCTTGATGAAGAGTATTCATACATGGAAATAGACAGAGGGCAACACGTTGCTGAGCACACACAGTCACTGCTGCTAGCAGAACAGGAAGCAGGAAAGAGCAAATTCTGTTCCACTCAGGGATTTGTGGCTCAGCTCTGACTCCTTTGCTCCAGTCAAGTAGACCAAAGAGAATTGAGGAGGCCAGTCTATTTGGAAAGTTGTAAACTAGAATTTTTCTGCTGCTATACAATATCAGAATTAAACAACATTTTTGTAATATATCACAGCCCAACTTCCTATTCCCACAGCTAATTTAGATTCATTTCATTTACCACCAAAAATTACATAGTGAATTCAGGTTAACCAAGGTCATTCAAGAGCTCTGTGGGCCAATAATCTCTTGGCTTCTTCTTCACGCATACTGGGCTGAGCACTGTTGAAGCACAAATGATTCAAAGAAGCAAGAGATATATGATGAGCAGAAAAAAAACACACAGAACACAGCCGTGCAGACAAAAGACACTAGTGATGTGCCATATTAACAGCAATCAGCATATATTACAAAACATCATGGGATTCTGGATGGGAAGGAGAGTTACACTACATGAACTGTATTAAAATTAAGTGCCTTGACTGGCACATCGTAGTTCTTTCGTTTCTTAGAAATTCTCTCTTCTAGCAAGTGATTTATGTTTAAAAGATTCCAGGAAACCAAGAGAGTGCATCGGAGTAGCAGTTATCCTGTGTCAATTCCTACGATGGCTTTAAACACCTTTTTAGAAAATCTCTTCTGTGAAGGTGGACATCAGTGTACAGTATGTACACTGTACACCAGTGGCCCACAGAGTCAAATTAGCAAGCCTGGAAGGAGTAATGAATTGTAGCTAACCACATTACATTTCTAATAAAAAGAACACTAAGGCTGGGAGATCAAATGCTGGAAAGTGACAGATATAAAAATTAAAAACAACACCACGAGAACTTACATAAAACGCATTATGATATGGATATGTTTATTCACTTCTGCTATGGTGGAATGTTGGATGTGACAGGCTCCCTGCATTTTAAGTCAAGACATTCAGCTCAAGAAAATTGTGTTCCTAAAGCATGGAATGAAGCAAGTATCTAAAAAACGTGAGTAATGCAATCAAAGCTTGTGCTGTAACCTCGGCACTTCACACATATTTAGATGCTTTGATTTACCAATTCTTAACCACTTTGCTATTTTTCTTTCAGTATCATTTGTTAATAAAAAATAAGTACAAGTTCCAAAATCTTTGCACATGTATTCCTACTGAATTTATGGGTTATGAGCTTAACCTCTGAAATCGCCCAACTCTATGGGAGTTTTGCTCTACTGTTCACATGTGGCCACACCGTTCTCCTCTTGCAGAGTTGCCATTTCCTGCAATGTCGCTTGACCATGACATACATAACATGCATGACATACAGCAGTTGGGGCATTAAAACTTAAGTTCTTGAGTTCTGCTTCTGAAACATGGTACTGTCTTATGGACACAAGCACAAAGGCTTGGCACAAATGTCCTTCAAACTGCTCAAGTCACAGGTTTTAATCACCAGAGAAACCAAAAATGACCTTGTGTAACCATGGTTACCTCACCTGCAGAAGGTGGAATTAAGACAGCCTACCTACAAGATGTTGACTATTAGAAAGAAATATCCCATAACCTTTTAACATGTAAGAAATGATACAAGCAAGCAGAACAAAATGAAACCATATCAGGTAGGTTTACTGTCTTTTTTCCTCTTATTAAATACCAAAAATAGAGGCCCATCCTGGATTCATTTCAACAGGCCTATGTCCTGTTTGTTTAGAGCCCCAGAGCCAAACACAGTATTGCAGGTGGGATCTCACAAGGGCAGAATAGAAGGGAATGAACACCTCCCTCAATGTGCCAGGCATGCTTCTTTTGATGCAGCCCAAGATGCAGTTGGCTTTCTGGGTTGCAGGTACATATTGCTGGTTCACATTGAGCTTCTCATCGACCAACACACCCAAGTCTTTTCCCTCACAACTGCTCGATACGTTCTCTACAAAGCCTGCAGAGAAAGCTCTTTTTTTCTTTTTCCTATTCCAGACAAGATAAAATCCAGTGTTGCAATTGAATTAATTTGAAGAAAGAATACTCGTAAGATCTTTTTAAACCAGCATGTAACAAGAAAAAGCTATACATCTTTGATTTATCCTTTCCTTTGATTATTTCAAACATAGAACTATACATACGGTCTGCTCTGAAAGTAATGCCTCCTACTTACGATGCTGGCCCACGACATTAGAAGCAGTAGTGTTATTGTACTCTTTTTGTAGTTTCCATGGAAATAAATAGGGGGCATTACTTTGGGAGCAACCTACATACATATAAAACCTTAAACATGTCATCAGATAAAACCAATGCCAGTTTAAATGAGTTTTAAAGAAAACAACACAAGAAAGCCTGAAAAATAACACAGGGCCAGTCAGCTTGCATGAAGAGACTATGCTCATTGCAAAGGGACTACTGAACAGGAAATCATGACTAAAAAATTTGCAACTAAGCACTTCCACAGATTCTTGGCTTATTTGAAAATACAAGATGAACACACTTCTTTCCTCCTCAGCTGAAGAGGACTGCTCTAAATAGAGACAGTAGCCATCAAAAACAATGCAAGCATACAGTAATGTTTGGAAGCGGCAGAAGGATCACAAGAATATGAGTTCCTTCATGCAGAAATAAACTCTCTCAGAATAATTAATTTGTATCAGATTGGCCATGAGTAGCCTCAGAAAGTAGGGAATGTAAAAGCAACCTAAATGCAGGAGAATAAATAGGAATTGGTGAATGAAATATTTTGTAAAACTGTAATGGCAGAGTAGCAGAAAGCTTTTAACCTGAGGCAAAGATACTTTTTTTTTTTTTCCCCCTCAACAAATTACTTGGACTTTTTTTTAATCCACTCTGGTGTTATAAGTCTGATTTTGCTGATATGCGTAAATCTCTGAGATATTCCACTGGAATATTCACATTAATATATATATTACATAAAGCAAAAGTTACAGTGCCAGAATATATACAATGAATCTATGGGAAATCATCATTCTTCCATGTTTCAGAAACTGTTTGACAGGTTTTTAAATTATTTCTCTGGGAACTGGTCTGTCTTAAATGTGTTTATCCTTTGCCTTTTGTTAGCTTACGTTTGCATTTACTGTCTATTAATAATAGATGAACAAAACAGTCTAAGGTATTTGATTCTTTTATGAACTGTAGATAATTCCACATTTCAGTCCTACATAACATCAACAGCACAGGGAAAAATGGAATGTGGCAAGAAGCCCAGGAAAAAGCAAGTTGAGTTGGACTGGGAATTAGCTGGAAGGATAATAATCCTGCAAGCCAATATTCATTAAGTAATTTTATGTGCAGTGGAAGAAAATTATGATACACGCTTGGCACCTGGAGACTTTCAAATATCAAGAAAAATATTTCAATAACTGTATAAATTAGTCAACAATTATGATACAAAATTATTTGGAAGGAGTCTCATGCCAACATAATTCAGCTTTACCCAGCATTACCCTGAAACTCCAGTAAGTAACGTAAAGAACTGCTCATCAGACAGCCTAGCTGTTTCCTGAGATGTTACATAATCCTTTCCAAAATTTCTTTCCACAGTCATCATTTGGCTTACTTCCAAATCACATTCACAACACGAGATTAAGCTTCTGGAGGTGCTTTAGCATACCTACATAAGGCCTATGAGGGTACGAGAAACAGCACAATAGTAGGTGACACTACTGAGATACCTCATTTGATAGTGACAGATCCTTCTCTTAATATCTGGATCTTTGTTTATGAGTGAAAATTTACCTGAAAGTAGGCAGTAGACAGGGAAATGAAAGAGTTTCTTCTCATGCAGTATTTCTTCTGCATACAGTTGAAGAGACTTCACCTCTGTAAATACAAAACAAAACCAAAATTTTGCAGGCAGTTCTCACACATCTTATCAGAGCTATACATCTGGAAAAGTGGACAAGCTTTTGGATTCACCGCTTCCTACGTGATACCTTCCCTTTTCAACTACATTTTACCTAGTATAAACTTTTGCCTCTCTTATATCCCTACACTATTATGGATACACTAACATTTTTTTCTTAGTTCACAAAATAATAATGTTGTTTTATGATAGTAAGCATTAAAATTCTTGATCTACTTTCATAAAAGCAAGGTCTTTGTGTTACTTATCTGCAATAAAAAATTGTATTGAAGAAAATGTGAAAAAGAAGTGAATTTATGTCCAGTCAAAACTGCTGCTTCCCACAGAAACAATCCAGTATATGAGTTGATCTGTGTTTTCAAATCTAGTGCTTGATGGCTGTTATAAACAACCTTTGTATATCTTTGGAAAAATCTGACTGCAACGTGTACAAATCACTGCCCTCTCCTGGAAGGCAAAGAACAATGCAAATCTCAGCAATAATTACAAAACTCCTGATCTTCTCACAGTAAAAGATCAACTTTTGGATTAATAACATATCATCAACAAATGCTACTGATATACATGTTGTCTATCAATCAAACTACCTCTATGGTCATTAGAAATCTCACTTTCTGAAATATACATACCCCTAACATATGATACATAGAGAGCATTGTTGAATTTTCGTTATAATCACCATGTGAAAGACCAAAATGATTGACAAAGACTACAGTACAACTCCTTGAAGAAATAAATAAAGCACAGCATAGCTATTAAATAAGAAGGGTTTTTCAGTTTATTCTATTTTCAATTTTGGCCAACTTAACCTCAGAAGTCTTCAGCCATAGAAGAAAAACAGGTAAGTACATCTTTCTGCTTCTGCAGGTAGTCCCGCATTCAACCAGAATTTGAAGAAGATTTAATCCCAAATTGCAACTCACTAACTTGTTATATGTTTGGGAAGTCCAAATTGGAAAGCACTGTGTAAGTCTAAACAGCATCTAAATGCATGATCCATGGTCAAGATATAGATATAAGAGCAACACTGGGTAAATGAACATGTTTTTATTGTTATGGAGTGTCTCACAGGATGTCTGCCACTTCACATTGGCAAGTAAATGATGTTTGCAGTCTCTGGATACCAACTCTCACCCACTTACAAGGTTTCTCAATTACAGACAAAACATCAGCATGTGACAAAATCACCCAGCTTTAAACAGACCTTGCAGATGAGGCTTGAATGAGCAATAGCAGTTGGCTTATTAAAAAAAAAGTGGACAGGAATGAAGAAAAAAAAAATCTTTTCCCACATTAAAAAAATATAAAGGAAAAAAGGAAAAGAAATATAAAATGAATGATGTCGCAACATGCTACTCTCTGGTTTCAAACATTTCAAGAGTAGTCCTTAGTTTTACACTATTTTGTTGCGAGTCTTTCACAGGTCATATTCTTTGTTTTATACTGTTTGTTTTTAAGCACAGGTCCCATCTATTCACAGAATTATACAGAAGGAACATAGTATTAAAAACAAAGGTCTGGGAAAACCAGCTACTTTACAAGTGATGGATGGCAAACATGAACACAGCTGCACTGCTTCATACATTGTTCTCTTCATCCCTTGTTTACAGAAATATGCAAATACACGGAAAATGTAGTTGGAAGGTTGTTTGTGGTCTTTTAATGTATTTAGTAGCTTGCTATTAAGGACACCATTTTTCTCCTCCTGTTTCATTTCAGACTGTGCTTGCACAATGGGAAACATTATTTTTCCAAGATGTAGTTTTCACCTCTAAGAAAAAGGCATGTACCATCCGCACAGCTGAAACACGCCGATGTCTGAATTGCCTATACGTAGAATATCATTGTATCCATGTTTAACCACTAGAATCTGTGTAAGCACTTATGCATGGTCATTAAGGGAGCTTCCAGACAAATGTAACTGAAAAGTCTCACTTCCCTTAGTTTTAGTTACGCTGTGCTATTTAGACAACACTCTCTTCCTGTGCAACTCCATCGATCTGCAGGTACAAAAGCATCTTATCTGCTCACCTAGCAGCCTTCTGTGACATGTAATCATCACCCCATCTTAATTCATCTTCTCCTAAGATAAACAATTACCTTTTTGTATTTTTCTCACTCTCCTCTGTATCTTCACTCTCCCCGCGCTGATCTCATGCTTCAGTCTTCCATCCAAACAAATGGGTAACCCAAAAGGCACTCGAGTATTCCAATACATTTGTTTCACTTTGTTGTTAAACTAATACTTTCCTGATTCTTTTTCATTTTTACATCCTCTAGAACATACAACTTATTTTTTCATCTGGAGATTGCCTCTATATTTGCATACTAAAACTTCCTTTAGTATTCCTCTCCGCACCATACCCTTGATTTTCATGTAGTGATAACTGTGAAACCTCAGTGCCATGCCTTCATTTTACCTTTATCTTTCAGAATAACAAAATTGAATTTTACTCTGTGGTTGTAATCATCTTTCACCACATCCTACCCCTACACTATACACACATTCAGAATGCTGCTGCAAAAGCCATCCTTTGAGCTATCATGTAGATTACACTGATGGTGACTCCAGTAACTCTCTCTTCTTTATTATTCGTTTGTCTCTAAGGCCTTTGTCCATTCTAACACTTAATTCACAACCAAGTGGCAGACAAGTTTCTATGTTCAGTTCATAGCATCATCTCCATGTTATACTTTCAGGAAAACATCCCTGCTTTTTGCCAGGCCAGTTTTCATACCTGGAAAGAGCAGCTCACGAAAATCTGTAAACTTGTGCATCTGCCTTTCTTTAAATTTCCTTTATGATTAAAGAATGTGCTGCATGCACAAAAATATGTGAGTCATAGCCTCTGACTGCTGTTTTAATATTACCCACATTGTTTCCTTTCAATTAACTATTTATTTTGCATTGTCTTCTGAAGTAAGCTTGGATAGCAAGAGCTGTTTGTTGCAGGGATAGCAGGGATATTTCTTTCCATTCTTCCTTCCTTCTTTCTCTTTACTTCCTACCCTTCCTTTCTTATGCTAAACTTACAGAGACCCCAGCAAAACTTCTAGAGCACGACTTTGATTTCTAAATGTTATTTTAAACTACAATTAATAACTGCTTCATAAGGCTCTGTTGAAGCTGATAGGACTGTAATCTACTTCAAGCAAGAACATATATAAACCAATATCACAGCTATGAAAGGATTTATAGTCCTAATTAAATGTAACATAAAAATCTGCATTTCTCACCAGTCTTCAGATTAAAAAACAAAACCACACAGCCCTTTCTATTCAGCATCACTTAGCCTTTTATCTGTTCCTTGGTCAGAGATAGATCAATGAGAGGCATTAAGACAAAACAATACATTTAAGAAAAGCTTATAATACTAAAAAAAAATTGTGTTGGGGGAGAGAAATTGTGCAGAAAACATCAGCATTGCATGAAAGTCCTGCTAATGGGAGTGTTCTGATAAAGCTTACATTATTGCAGTTGGCAACAAAGGATGCTGTTTACTACTTAGAAGGACAGAAAAAAAAAAAAGGAAGAAAAAAATCAGCTTGGATGAAATGGTGCGTTGACTACAACAGTCAACACATCACAGAAGAATTTTGGTTTACTCTAAAAAAAAAAAAAAAAAACAAATACACTTATGTGCATGTACATATAAAAGCCCTCAGGAGGATATTTTAAGATTTTCTATCATGGCTCAGTCTATTAAGGCATACATCTTTAGGAAACATATTAATGTGTTTTATGAGAATACAAGCATAGCTGTGAAATCTTGAAGTACTTCACAAATTATCTGTACCACATATGAAGGTGTAACACTGTTTCCAAGAAACAGATTCTAACAGTAGCCTAAAAGAAGCAGCTCTTCTTGAAGCATTGGACTATTAACAGCTGAACAAGGCAATTTACATGGAAGCATTAACAGTTTCAAAATGGAATACATAAGCAGAAAAAAAAAAAAAAAAAACCAAAACAATGGTGGTAGCACTTGGGGGATATCTGAAAGACTTTTTTTTTTTTTTTTTTTAAGAAAGCCTCTTTTTCTTATGCCACTCTTATAGACATATATACTTCAGTATTACCACATCTCTTACACGTGAAGTTTGTATTGCTTCTGGCAGAGCTGATACAACATACTCAGCTGATACTATACTTTTATTTAGGCCAAGTTTTAAATCTTAAATTCCAGTCATTTAAGAAAAAATAGAAATGGTTTCTAGTCATGCAGAAGATACAAATTTGGCACTAATATTTCCAGGAGTTGAATGATGAGACAAACTCAGACTTTGGCAAGAGTTTTGACTCTTCATCCATTCCAATTAATCTGTGGAAAGGTTTAAATAGAAAGGCTTCTAATCATTATCTCAGCCAAATAGCATAATAGTTGCCAAAAATAAGTCCATAAAAAGTAAAACTTTGGGGACAAAAAAAAAAAAAAAAAAAAAAAAGAAGAAAGGCTTTAAAAGTTTGGTCTATAATAAAACTTTCAAGGCTGTTTATTTGAAAGCACATTAAGTTGCTAGGTGACATAATTGAACACAAGTCCTTGAACTTCCAGCTCCAACATATACTATGACCTGCATTATTTTTAATCAGAAGAAAACTACATGAGTAAAAGTATATGACCAGTTAGGATGCTGCAGCTATTAATTCAGAAAGCAGTAGCTACACTTTTTAAAACATGCCGATGCCAGATCCTGTAACTCTAATCTCATATATGGTTACAAAACTGTTTAAAGCCTATAGTGTACACATGTTCTATAATGCACTTTCTCAAATCTATTAACTGAAAACGTTTGACATTTATCTCTGAAATTTATCATAAATTCTTGGAGTAGCAATTGATTTCCCAGAGAAGACAAAGGAAATCTAAGGGAAACCAAAGCTTTTCAGGCCTCCAACATATGAAGCAATCTCTAGACTAGTACACAATCTGAAACCGTTAGCTGTCATCTTGAGGATTATTTTTAAAGACTTCCTTCGAAGCAGTAGGAAATGGAAAAACAGTTCTTTCTGGTTCATAGTAAGAGGAAGATGTCCTACGACTCCCTCATCTTTGTAATCAGCTCGTCACTGTTAACTCTAATAATGAGCTCTTCCCCATGTGTTTGGAAAATTTAAATAGCCAATTTCGTTCTTTAGTTATTCTCAACAGAATATTCCTGCAATTGTGGGTTAAAAAAGGATACTTCTCATATTTGTCTCAAATCATTCCAGTGATTTCCACCTGGAGATTAGAAATCCATTCCTAAAGCAACATAAAATTTCCTTTGCTGCAGCTGCTACTGTTTCAAACTTCAGCCTTAAATTTACCACAGGATCTCCATAAGAAAAGGGAAATGATGGTGAAGAGACTTACAAGGACAATATTCATTTCCTTACTATTTTCTGTGTTGGACAAGCTGAAGTAAGCAAAGAGCTTAGAGACTGAGAAAAACAACACTCAATAACTTCTGGAGGATTCATCTCCTACAGGTGAAATGAAGATCTAAAGATGCACAATAAGATAAATAATCATTCAGTGAACGTGGATGCATACAACTGCTGACTGACTTAGTTATAAACAAGAACCTTGTAGCTTTTTCAGTTATGAAGTTGACTGAAGGTGCCCTGCAGCATAAAAATTACAACTGCCTTACAAGCAAAACACTTTATTTTTGCTTTGTTTTTAGAACAAACTCCACAGTATCAACCAGCAGCGACTTTATACAGAAGACAGATATACATTACTCCCGCATGCAGAGATATTAGCAGGATTAAGATGTATTAAGGAGGCTAATCTCCATCAAGCGGCTTGGAAAAAGAAAATACTCAAGCTGTCCTTATCTGCTTATTCCTAGTATGCTTCTAGAAAGACATTTCACTGATCTTGAAAAAGATCTTCTGGTATAGAAGCTTTGATTTCACCTTCTGGGTGAAACCCCTGCTAGCATAAGTTAACAGAGTCATATAGTATTTTCTCACAACCTGATCATGCTTTCTTCAGTAACTGAAGGGATCAGTCAAACCCCTAAGATAATTAATTTTCTTCCAATTTAAGTTTTGTACATTTGTTCTCATGTCTACCTTAAGAAGCTTCTTTTGTTTCCACAGCAATTCTCTATAGTGCATTTACATACACACATACATAGTCTGCTTTCTCTTCGCTAAAGAAAGTGCATCCTCTTGGTCTCTTCTCTTACAGAATGGCCTCCATCAGCACAATCATTACAATAACACTTGTATTCAAACACTTGAAGGAATAAAAATAACTATAAATACACACAAAGCAATTGTGAGAAGGCATTATTTCCTTTATAAGACATCCATTTTTCATCGAAGAATCATGGCTGCCTTTTTCATTAACAGCTGCCATTTTGACTTCCACAATAACAGTCTTCTTCTAACAATTTTAGGTGAATGGATTTTAGCTTGCAGCAGAATATGTTGTCACTAATCCTCAGATGCATGCTTGCTTGGCTTTGTAACTTGTTTTACACTCAATAGTTCCTCTAATCCTCAAGATTACTCATTTTTCTAGATATCTTAGTTCTCTTATGACTCTCAACACTGCGTTATCAGCGTTTACTTTTTGTGACAATACATAAAATATTACACCTCCTCAATGAAGACCACTAATAATTTTCTTAAGTCAAATAATACTCTTTTTCTTAGCAAACCATAATAGATCAGCCTTTAACTAGTTTCTCATCTTACATTCTCCATATCTCCAATTTACTGCATTCAGTATAGCACATACCACATTCAAGAAGAAAACCTGGATAATTTTGAAGCTCAAATAAATGAGGCAGCTTTCATATCATAGCAAGGCCAGTAAACCTAAAGTGTGCTGATTCTGTGCTGGGTGCCACTGAGATAACATGCAATTACTGAAAGCAATATATTGAGAAGCACAATATACAGAGGCACCCTGCCATCTTCACACGAGCAGCTTTGTAATAGAAGGCCTATTTTGAAGAGAGAATTGTGAATCCTTTCTGTTCTCTTTGTTCTCTTGCCACACAAGTGACCATTTGCAGGTGGCCCAGGATTCCTTCTTCCCTTTCAAAAATTTGGCTTGTATTTTTATGCTGGAACTTGAGTTAGAAAAGGCTTGTTCACTTCTCCATTTAACTACATAATATCCAAATTGGTTTGCATAGAGCTAGTCAGGATGTCTCTGTATAACACCACAGGTTCCTCTAGTCTACAGCTCTGGATTTGTGTTGTAGGACACCTGAAGTCTTTACAGATCAGACTTTGTCCTCAAAACAATATAGTCTCATTCACTTGATTCGGTCAGCTACTAAACATCAACAGACACAAACTGGCTTTTCACATAGCTAACTACAGTATTGCTATGTCTACTGTCCAGTTAATTTGCAATCCAGCTAAACTACTATAACACAATGGAAAGCACAACAATAACAACAGAGCAGCGAGGTCCTAGGCTGCAGTAATTGAGGATTTGCTCAAATGTAACAGCAACATACACAGAAACAAAGGAAAGAAGCTGCTTACCCTCAAAAGGCCTTAAAAAAATGCAGAAATCACCAGCAAGATACCCTTGTCTCCATTGCCAACCCTTACGTGAGGTCTAGAAAGGAGAGGATCCTGGCTCCACCCCTTTTTGTCACTCAGGAACATTGCATGCACCTGGACTCTCCTGGGAAGGCCCTGCCTTCCCACCAGGTGCTCAATCATTGTTTCAAGCCATGACATAGCATTTCTGCTACAGCTGCTAACATAGCTGACTATCCCATTTGTTACTTTCCAAGAACACTATACTCTTTCTTGTCCACTTCAACACTAAATTAAATACATAAATGCAAAAAACAGCTCCTGAAAAAAAATACATAAATGCAAAAAAGAGCTCCTGAAGAAAAAAAACAAAACACATCACAACGCATAGTGCCACTCATAATTTGTATTCAAACACATCTTCATCTGTATCACCATATGAACTAGCAGCCAGCAACAACAGAGAGCTACTTACTTGACCCTATGCTTCAAAATTCTTCCTCCTCACTAGCTTACTACATATCTCATTAGACAGAGAGGAAAAAAAAAAACAGAAAGCAAAAAACAAACAAAAAAAAACTCCAGCAGATTCTAAAATGCAATTAGCTGCACTACAGCAAATAAATACTAATGGTACTGTGACATGATAGAAAACACAACAGTGAAAACAGAGCAGCATGATCCCATGCTACAACAAACAAGGGTTCACTCAAACATGACAGCCATAGATGCAGAAAATCCAGGAACGAAGCTGCTTATCTGCAAAAGCCCTTACCCACGGAGGGTTCTCCAGCAAGACACCCTTACCTTCACATCCAACCCTTAAGCGATGTCTGGGAAGGGGTGGAGTCTGGATCCACTCTTTCCAGTCATTGCATGCACCTGAGCTTCCCTGGGTTGGCCCTGCCTTCCCACCAGGTGCTCAGTCATTGTTTCAAGCTATGACATAGCATTTCTGCTACAGCTGCTAACATAGTTGACTATCCCATTTGTTACTTTCCAAGAACACTATACTCTTTCTTGTCCACTTCAATACTAAATTAAATACATAAATGCAAAACCAGCTCCTGGACTTTCAAGTAAACACGTTAATTCTTTCAGAATTATGGGACTGATATTATCACCTCTCTCCTCCCAGATCCCTTTTCCTCAGCCTGAATTAATCAGATCCTAAGTGTTCTGCTTTCCCACTCAGCTGCATTAAGTTTCCTCTTGCAGCATTAATCACTTCTGACTACCACCATCTGCAGGATCCCAATCTATACTGACAAGGGATACTTTTTTTATATATAGTTTTGGAGTGGCATTAAGATGGTACTCAGTACTTGCTCCACTATCCCATTTTGACATGTTGTTTCTTCTCCGCTCTCTTAATCACCAAGTAATATTTTCCATTTGCTTTCATTTTGACCCTTTTGACTTTTGTGCTTTACTTCAGCTGGTAATTAGTTCTTTGCTGTTTCATTCCCTAAAGGCACACTACTTGTTCCTCTGATGCTTTCTGAGATAGTTGTTTGCTCACATGGGACAGGAAACCTTTTCCCTAATGCTAATGCTTTTTCTAATTTGGAATAGAAAGTCAACATATTTTTCCCACATCTGGGTTAAAGAAATTTCTATTCTCTTAATTAATCCTCAAATTAACTCCCTGATCTTTCACTTAATTTTGATCTTATAATCACTTATAATCACTGCAATTCTTACTACTTTGTCTCGCCAAAAGAGAATCATAGAATGGCTCAGGTTGGAAGGGAACCTTAAAGCTCATCTAGCTCCAATCCCTACCATGGGTAGGGCCCCACCCAACCCAGCCTTGAGCACCTCCAGGGATGGTGCACCCACAGCCTCTCTAGGCAGCAGTGCCAGTGCCTCGCCAACCTCTGATTAATTTCTTCCTAACATCTAACCTAAATTTCCCCTCTTTTAGCTTAAAGACATTCTCCCCCGTCCTATCACTGTAAGACCATGCAAAAAGTCATTCCCCTTTCTTGTTTATAAGCTCCCTTCAGGTACTGGAAGGCCCTAATGAGGTTTCCATGAAGATTTCTTCTCTCTAGACTGAACAAGCCCAACTCCATCGGCCTTTCTTCATAGCAGAGGTGCTCCAGCCCTCCAATCACCCTCATGACCCTGCTCTGGACCCACTCCACATCCCTGCCTGGCTGTGGGCCTCACGCCTGGACGTAACACTCCAAATAGAGCCTTACAGAGCAGAGCAAAAGGGCATCAACTTCTGTTTCGTCTTTTCGGTAACCATTTCACAGAACAACTGGGTCCTACTATTACCTCTTTCAAAGTTACGCTCCTTCAGCAAGCCTGCAGCCTCTGTTCCTTCGATGCAACCTTTGCAACTTGCAAACTTCAAGTGCCCTTACGCTATACTAAAAGAATGAAAGTTTTCATTGCATGCTACAAATTATCCCTCCAGACATGACGGCAGCCCTCGCGCCCGGCTCACGGGGCCCCGCGGCTCTCCCAGGGCAGGCTGGGTAGCGTTGCATGGTTACTGTTGCTACGCGAGCAGCGGCGCGGCGGCCCCAGCAGCGATGGTGAAGGAAAGCATCCGGGTGTACGCGCGCCTGAAGCCTCTGGGCAGGCGGCAGCAGGCGGGGGTAGGAAGGGAGCTCGGTGCTGGCGGGGTCCTACGTGAGGCGGGAATGGGGTGACCAGCTTGGAACCACCGAGAAAACTTGAGGCGTTCGGCGGGATTTAGGCTGTTAACGGTTAAATATTGTTCAGCACATTGAGGGATAATGCAGAGCTGCCCTTAGCCTGCTGTAATAGCAAGGAATAGTAAAAATGTTCCCGATTATCCCTCAGAAGCATTTAGATGCCTGCCTCACCGTGCTTTGTTTAATGCACATACTTGTTATTGATAAAATTGTTTATTAAGCAAGCTGTGTCAGACTGCATTTCTATTTCACATCTTACTGTAGTGTCTATGTGACAACAAGCTGAGACCTCTGTGCACTTGTTTTTTGGAACAATAGCTGTAGAAAGATGTGCTTGAGCGTTCAGGGCTTTGAACTAGGCAGTACTACTTTGCTCTACGTTATTTTGCTATGCTCACTAACCATGTTGCATCTAAGGGCTGTGCTGCTTAGCAACAAAGCTTACTTTGTTAACTCATATCCACATTCATTAGATTTACTCAGTTGAGGATGAAAAATCTGCATCCAGTCTGGAGATTATCGTGCCACGTGATTTAGCAGATGGGTTTGTCAACAATAAGCGAGAGAGCTACAAGTTCAAGTAAGTGAAAGTTCTCACCTTTGTATAGTGACACATGTGTAGAATCGCAGAGGAGAAACCTATTCCTAACATTAAGTTTTGGTAGAGGTAGCTTTATATTCATACAGTTCCTTTAACAACAGCAACACTTCAGCATATCATGTTCTGCAGCTGAATGAGTCTGATGAACACTAAAGTTGCTTCTGTTTGTTGTTTTGTTTTTTTTTTTGTTTTTTTTTTTTTAAACCTATGCATTGCATACCATTATGTGTTCCCATCTTGATCTATGTCTTCCACTCCTACAGCTTGTTTTGAATTCATTGATGAAAAGTAAGTGCAGCACTGTGTTGTTTTCTTGTGACCTAGTGAGTTGGCATAGACTAACCAAAGTGCCTTTATGTAAAACACTGTTTAAAAACAATGTTTTCAACACAACGAAAACAGTTTAAAAAGCAGCTGAAAGAATCAGAAACTATCACAGTAGATATCTCACAGTGGAACGTGAATAATTTTTAGGAACTTAAAGTACCAATACTATCAAATTATTTATCTTTTTAAAATATGTAGAGAAAATAGTTTAAAAATTTTGTGAATTCTAGATGTATAACCACTTTTGAAAAAAGGACATCCTTAACTTAGTATTCAAGGTTTTTTATAATACCAAATCAAATAAATTATGTTATTCTGTGCTACTAAAAAAGAGCCACAGATGAACATCTGCAGTTTAGCCTGATGTCATTTTACATCAGCTAAGGAAATCTGTTCTGCTTGCAAAGTGAGGAACTGCCTTCTCCAAATTGATTTTATGCAAAAATAGCTTAGAATGCAAATGCCCAATGAACACTTTTATTCTGATTTACTCTATCATTTATTAAAATGTCTGTAGTAAATAATGCTAAGAAACACTATGACTTACTATCCTCAAAGCAAAAGAAAAGTAACACTGTGGATTAAGCATTTTTTTTTCCTCCATAAAGCTTACAGCTGCATAAAATCTGTGTCCCTTGGTCAGCTTAAACATTAGTCTCCTTTATTCTTACTTTCTTGTATGGGAGTCAAATACAATTTTTTGAATGACTTGACTAATACAGTGTTAGCAGAATAGAGTGTATATTTTATATACTGCATTTCTTTCAGATGTTGTATACCCTGCACATGTTTAAGGCTTTTCTATATACCCTATCAGGTTCTACATTAATGTGCAATTCCAGACAGGAGGAACAGCACAGCAGAGCATGAACAATCCAGAAGTTTTCTGAAGTGTATTGATTCCTGAACTTCCTAAAACTTAAAGAGCCAATAAGGGGAGGAGGATCTGCTACACCTCTTATTTACAAATATAGGAAGACTGATCATGGATGTGAAAGCTGGGTGGCCTTGGTTGTAATGACTATGAAATTGTAAAATTCAAAAACCTGAGAATAGGAAACAAGGAAGAAAGCAAGGTCACAACCTTAGACTTCTTGAGAGTAAGTGTTAGCCTGTTCAGGGACCTGCTTGAACAAAAACCCATGAGACACAGCCCTAGATTGTTGGGAAGTCCCAGAGAGCTAGTTGTTTTTCTAGGATTACCTCCTTCAGGAACAATTTGCCCTGATAAGAAATTAAGCAGTGACAGCAGGGGCCTGGATGGTTGAGCAGGAGCTCCTGACTATAGACAACCTTAAAAAAGAACTGTGTTAGAGGTGAGAGCAGGATCAGGTGACCCAAGAAGACTGAAGGATGGGGTTTGGAAAGGTTATGTAAGTGCTCAATGAGGGGGATTGAAAATGAGCCAAGCTGCTGTGCTCAAAAGATTATCAGCAAGAGTACAAAATCCACCAAGGCCATTTGTTGTGATGTAAATAATACGGAATCCAGTTCTATCGAACAACTTAATTAGTGTCCTGGATGATGGGACCAAGTTCATATTCAGCAAATATTCAGTTCTGTGTTATCTGCAAATGGGTGGTTGACATACCAGATGGTTGTCCTGCTGCTCAGAGAATCTGGAGAAAAAGCCAGTAGAAATCTTAAAGTTCAACATCGTGAAATGTCAAATCCAGCTCCTAGAGAGGTAGAAACACATGCACCAGTACAGGATTGTGATTGGCTAGTAACCAGGTTTTCAGAAAATTACCTGAAACACTGTATCCAGTTCTGGGCTCCTGTAAAGGGACTGGGATGTCTGACATATTAGGAGAGGTTCAGAGTGCTAGGACTCTTTACAGAAAGAACAGTCTGAAGCAGCTGTTTATGCTCCCCATATGCAAATAATCCAACCTGATAGGACAGAACCCTACTTCAGTTGACTCTTCCTTGAGTAGGGGAATTGCAGTAGGTGGTCCCTTCCAACTTCAAAGATATATAATTCTCTATGAAAACTGCAGTTGCTTTACATAGGAAAGATTTAGTTAAACATTTTCCTTTAATGATTACTGTATGTGTGCAACAGAATGAAGGAACTGGTTATTTTATAAAAAAAAAAAAAAAAAAAAGGAAAAACATATTGGTAAGACACAGTATTTAGCTATGGTGTAACCTATTTATCCAGATTCCAGTGTGGTGCCAGTTACAAACACTGATTCTCTCGGTAGATCTAAAATGAGGATTATCTTTCTCTAAGCCACATCATTTTATCAGAGGAATTTATTGTGAAGATCCCATCAATGCAGCTCTGTGTTTAGCAGACTATTTATGTGCAATAGTACAACAGATGCTGTGAATAAGACTACAGGGAAAACATTGTACTAAGTTATGTAAGCCTAATGATGTAAACATCAACTACTATAAACACAAGTATGAATCAAGTAGTGTTTTAAGATTCTGAGCAATTATTCTTTGCTTAATATTTTCAGATTTCAGAAAATTTTTGATCAAGAGGTGAAGCAAGATGTGGTTTTTGACAGCATTGCCAAACCAGTGGCAGAATGGTACGTTGTTCTTGAGAGTAATTAGGATCAGAAATAGATTTTGTTGTATTAGTTGGAGGAGAGCTGCCAAGTGTTTGCCTCATAGTGAAAGTGTATTGATGTTTTGATTTTCTGAATACTGACATATCTGAATCTGGGAGATATAAAACAATCCCCTGAGAATTCTATTTATGGTAAAGTTGCATCGTTAACTCCTAAAACTACACTGTCTTTTTGTTGCATAGAAATAGAAATCCATGTATAGTTATCTTTTTACCTATAATATAAGCTCACTTCATTGCATTAGAAAAGTATTTTCTATACAGTTTCATGAATCACAGAATCATTGAGTGGTTAAGATTGGAAGACTACTTCTGGAGTTCAGCACAAAAATGATAAACAAAAATACTACCTTCTTATTTTTTACTTTGCTAGTTCTGTTTTTGTTTTTCTGGACTTTTAGTGAGGTGTAAGCATCAGACTTTGTTATTTGTGGAATATTGTCATTGTTTACTAATTTAAAGGCAGGCTTATGTGACCAATTTTTTATTCTGACATGGATATATTTGTGATGCAAGTGTGAGAAATAGCAGTTTGGCTCACCTGCAGGTAAAGGATCTTCACAACTGAATTACTGCTAATGTGAGTGACTTATGTAGAAAAAAAAGACCTGTAGAGTTTATATACAGTAAAAAGACATCTACTTTTTGGATGTCAGCTTGAAACAGTGTAGCTTACTATATCCCCTAATTTGAGAAATGGGAGAAGGAACAGCTATAGATTTTGTAATTTAATAAAAAAATGAAAACTTCATTAAGTTTTCATCTCAAACAGCTATTAGTCATGTCCATTTTGACTTAAATTTAAGTTCAGAATTGTTCAAGAATACTGCTTATTATAGATTACAGTTTGATAGATGTCACTCATACTATTTTTGTGATACTTATCTTCTGCAGTGCTTTTGGTGAAATTTTAAATTATTTGAGAATTTCAGTCAAAATAGGAAATTGTATTTCAGCTTGCCTTTTTAGGAAAACTTTTTTGAAATTTCAGTGGAAACTTACACTAAGCTCTCAGAAACGATAACGTGCACATTTGGACATCAATGTTATTTTTGAAATATGAGACATTACCAAATTAGATTTGTTCCATAAATCTGCCAAAGCATAAAGAAGAAAAGTCATGCTGAGATACTTTGTTTATTTTAACTAAAAGGAACTTTAATCTGATCACCAAATGAGAGAAGATACCTAAATACTATGTGTAAAGACACATTCTCCCTGAGAAGTGCTTTTCCAGATCCTGCAAATTAAGTTTTCTTCTTTTCATCATGTCATTTATAAAATGACCTTGAGCCACTGTTTTCTAAGATTGCAAAAAGGAAAAAGGACTTTGGTAAAACATTTCAAGTCAGCAAGAACTGAGATGAGGAGATTGCTTACAAGATCTAAAGATCAAGATATTTTCCACTTTCTTCATGTAGCAATTGGACAGGTCAATACAATGGAAAAGGCATTACAACAGAGGTTGTAACAATGATGTAAGGACTGAGACACTAGAGAGGTGCTATAAAGGAAGGAGAAGAAGATTGCTCACACATATCAGAAGTTTCTAGGTTTGCAGGGGAAAGCTTCACCAAAGAGGGATCTCCAAGAAGAGATCCTTTGTTAGTGGCAGTCAGCCCTTAAATGGGATCTAACAGAGGTGCAGCCAGGCTCCACCCTTTCCTGTCATGCAGTTGAATTGCCTTCACCTGTGCTCCCAGGGCTGACCAGGTCCTTTTCCCAGGTGCTCAATCAGTGGTTCAAGCTGTGACTCAAGAGTTACCTTATACTTCAGTAATCCAGTATTTTCATAGCTAAGAACACCCATCTTCATATTACTAGTCATTTAAAATGAATCTTCAGGGCTCCAATTAAAATAACAATATGAACCTGAAATAAACTAGTGAAAGCAAAGTAAAAGCAAAATTTGTTTCTGATTCCCAGCCATTACTTTAATCTACAAATAGACACTCAAAGAATTTAGGCCTTATTTAGTACAGCCTTTTTGATTTAAGCATTTAAACATTTTTTATTTATTTACATTATTCAGTTTTGCTGTAATGGCTTCTGGCTCTGGATTGACTTCGTCCAGCAGCTATCAAGATGAGATTCCTGTATGTCTTTAATATCTGCTGATGTCAAAAGCTTGATAATAAGTTCACGCTATTTCTTGAGATTATTTTCATTATTAATTGAAGCTCAGAGTAATAAAAATGGAGTCAGAGTGTTCTGACTTTCCTGAGGAAGACGATTGTACTGGTATTTATAAAACACTATGTTTACATTGTGTAAACATTTAGCATGTTTTCAAGGAATAGTAAAGTTTTTTTTTTTACAAATACATTCCTCTGTTGATCTTTTGTGTGTGTGCGTGAATTATGTCTATTGCTAAAAAATTCTCTCTTAAAATCATAGAATAAACAGGCTGGAAGGCGTCTCTGTAAGTCATTAGGTCCAACTTTCTGAACAAAACAGGTATAGCTTCAGAGTTTGCTTGAGCATAGTAAAGCTTTGAAAATAAACCAAAGATGGGAATCCCACAACTCATTGTGCATCAGTTCCAGGACTTACCTGCTCTCATTGTGAAGAACACTTTCATCATATTTTGAACTTCTTTTGCATCTTGCAACAACTGCCTTTTATCCCATTCCTTCTTGGAACAATCCATTCTGTAACAGAAGGTGACAATTACACACATGTATAGCCTCCTCATCTCCAGGCTGTCAGAAAACAACTCCTTTTGCTTATCCATGTATTAATGTTCTCTAGCTTGAACCAAATTGGTTTTGTTAGAATCACTCTCATTTCTTTCTAGCATCCTTCTTGGATTGGGAAATCCAAATCTGAACATAGAACTCATTTTCAAATTTATTTTTATTTACATATTTAAAGTTACTATAGTTTGATGGAAACTTTTTGTTCGATTGAACAAAACCTATCACAGAATCATAGAGTGGTTTGGGCTGCAAGGGATCTTTAAGATCATCTAGTTCCAGGCCCCTGCTACGGACCAGATTGCTTAAAGTCCCTTCCAGCTTTGTTTTGATTGCTTCCACAGAGGGGGCATCCACAACCTCTCTGGGCAGCCTGTTGCAGTGTCTCATCACCCTCACAGTAATGAATTTCTTCCTAATATCTAGTCTAAATCTACCCTCTTGAAGTTTAAAACTATTTCCCCTCATCCTGTTGCTACATGACCTTATAAAAAGTCCCCCTTCAAGTACTGGAAGGCTAATATAAGGTCTCCTTAGAGCCTTCTCCAGGCTGCAGAGGGAAGCAGCTGTCATACTTAGGCACAAACTATCCTTCGGTCTCATTAACAAGAAGCATAGAAACAAATGAAAAGTTCTGCATTCATAAACTTTAAATAGAAAAAAAGAATCATGGTAAATTAAAACAAAATGTATCCAGAAAAACAAACCACAACAAAACAACCTCAGCTTGCTTTCAACCTCTGTCTAATATCACTGAGTTTTATACCACTTTGAGTCATCTCAGATACTCAAGAACAAAGTACTGAATGGTATTTTGAACTATAGCAACTAATCATAAATTTTCTAGCTTCCACTTGAGAAATTTCTCACTTGAGGAATGTTAACAAGTTGTAAACACAATGGATCAATGAATTTAAGCATAATTACTTGCGTGAGTTAGACTTTTGTATCACACTTTTGTTTAGGAATGTTATGTCTTCCCACCATGAAGTAAGTCTCTTGAGTAACAGCAATTGTTAGTATGCAGCTCTGCAGCAGTCATTTACTTAAATAAGAGTCTACATTGCTGTTTTTAATGAAATATTAGTTTTTTACTACACTTTTTTGTTTTTAATTGCCACTAATTATGAGTAAATTAGAAAGCGCAAGTTAACTGTAAGTAAGAAAAGTAAGAATATTTGAGGGAAAATAACAAAATGTCCTTGCTCCCTTTTAACTACATTTGTAGATGTATCCATTCTAGAAAGTGCTGTAGCTGATAATTGATACCGTTTTTCTGACAGATTTTGCTTAGTAACATAATCAGGGAAGAGACAAGGTCTTCTCTTAATATAAAAATATTTTATTGAAGCCCTGAATCTTGTCTTCTTTTCAGACAGTCACATAATCTAGTCCAACACAAAATAGAAATGCTGTTTAAAATAGCTGCTTTTTCTTACATCTCTAAACCACCACCGTTGCAGGTACGGTGTTACAACAATTCTAATTTTCTCTTTTATTGGGTGACTAACAGTCAATGCTTAGGGAAAAAAGTCGAACATGGAAATCTACCTTCACCTAGTATTCTGTTAGCTCCCGGTTAGTTGTAGCTTAGGTACTTTCTGATAGAAAATTAATTTCTCATCATCAGAGAACATTTTCAGAAATTAATTTAGTCTCTGCTGATGCCTGTGTGATCTTTTAGCATCCACAACATCCACTGCGAGGAATTTCATAGCTTAACACCATTTTGCATGAAGAATCATTTCCTCTTGCTTGTTTTGAACCTGCCATCTGCAAACTTACTTTGATACCCTTACCTTCTGACAGATAATTACTGTATTCAGCATTCAGATATAGTGGTGGTAGGCATTACAAATTCCTAAGATAAAAGAATGAGGTGTTTCCTAATAATGAATGTTTTGATTTTTAACATCTGGAATCTAAAATATATCTATATACACTCTGTCTTGTGGGTGTTTTGGTCTTTGGGAGCAGATGTTGGTTGTAGTTCCTTTTAACATGTTTCTGTTTTTTTCTCTGTCATCCTACTGTAATGGATTAAAATAAGCAATTTGGCATCTGCTCAAGCCTTTAAATAATAATTTGGAGAACCATTGCATCTCTTGTGGCGCCAGACTAGCAGTTATCTATATGTGGTTCTTTTTATCTTATGCAAGGGTTGTTTGCCCCTTTTTATTTATAAACAAAATGCCCAAGAATAATTTATCATTTCTTTCTGCTTATACAAAAGGAGTGGGTCTTTAAGCATAGTAAACCAAATCCAGAGTAGATTGTACTTCTGATGCGTTTCATCATGAAAGTAATTCCTTCTTGATTATTTTATGTCTTGTCAGCATTTTTTATTATTCATGTACGTTCTTTGTACTTTCTTCATATGTTTTGTCAGGAGATACTGGATTTTTGGTAGAAAAATTTCAAATGGAGGGAAACTTTTTGCAATGTTGGCTACTGAAAAGAAAAACTGGCCCTTGTTAATCTGATTTCTTTATCATGTAGACTGTTGCCACTTCTGGTTTGGCTGGCCATGTGAATATTACAGTCAGTAACAGATTTCAAAGAGTTGCAAAAAATTTACTCAATTTTTGTTTGTTTTCAGACAAATGAAAATTCAAAATAATTATGTCCTCTATCATTTTTACCTCACTGTTTATAGTTAGCCAGAGTGCAGTACAGGATGTTAGAGCACTTAAAATACATTTCAAGGTCAAGGCAGTTTACAACAATCAACAAGAAATTGATCTAGAAACATGGAGACAGATTTTTACCTTCTGAGACAGAGCTGGAAACAAATACTTATAAACTATGAATATCAATTGATATTTTAAATACATTAAATACAGTGTGCAGGAAGTTTTACTTTTAATATCAAGGGAAAAATGAAAATTTACATTTATATTTCAGATATCAGCTCATCAACGGTGTCTTGGTAAAAATACAAGCCTCTCCTTAAAACAGTACAAGAAACTTCACTAGCTGTTAAAAAGAAAATAACTGCTGAATTATTCTGTCAAACTGCACCAACTTCTCATTGGTGGAATCTAGATTACCACAATTTGGGAGTACCTTTTTCTTTCTTTGTGTTAAAACCCCACTCTTCTAAAACAAAATCAGGACTAAAAGTCAGGATCAAATATGTTGTGTCATAATGTCAAATATATCACCTCATCAGCCATGGCTGATGAAAATCACATCTGCTGTAGTCTAATCCTACATATATCCTGCTGAGTGTGCAGCTGAACTACTGTTCATCCTACTAGTGTACAGCCTATCTTCTGTTCTGCTGTTTAATGGAAATCAGATGAATACTGAGAGTCTGATGATTTACAGAGAAAAACATTTTGGATAGGCTTTTGTTAGGTACTTCAGCAAATGTGAGGTGTGAAAAAAGATGATCACGTCTTAATGGCATTTCAGACTGTGTAAGTTCTATTGAATCTGAAATAAATATGTTGAAGACAGCTGCTGTGTATTTAAGAATTACTGTGAACCACATTTTGGTTTTATAAAAAGCTTATCATAAAGAATATGCTCTATATATTAATTTTTTTTAATTTTTTCTATAGTGCTTTGGCAGGATATAATGGTACTATCTTTGCATACGGCCAAACAGGCAGTGGCAAAACATTTACGATCACAGGAGGAGCTGAACGTTACAGTGACAGAGGCATCATTCCCAGGACCCTCTCTTACATTTTTGATCAATTACAGAAGGTATGGGAGATTGTTTTCTGCATTTGTTGGTTTTCTTTTTTAAATGACTGGTGTAAAAATATTTAGCTATATTTTGAAGGACTGTTTTTATAATACTGTCATAAAGTAACAGTAAGAAGCCCTAAGATTAGTAATTCAGTAATGTTTAAGAAAACATGTAACTTTTCATGAAATATTACGCAATAATGAGCTGCTTACTGTTGGTTACCTGCCTTTAGAATGAGACAATGGATGTGAAAGGGTGTTGTTTTTTTGTTTTTTTTTAAACCATGCTATTTTTTCAGTGGATTCTATCATACACATTCAGATCACATAAGCAGTTGTACTTGTCTTATCTTCACTGCTTTACCCTTTTTTCATTGCATGCATTGCATCACATGCGCATCCTGCAAAAATAGCTTTGACTCCTATGCAATGATAAACCAACAATATTGCATTAAATAAGGACCATTTTTTTCACTCATCATAAGTTATATAGTTTCTTTGTGCTTGATTGATACTCAAAAAAACAGTACACTTCTTAAAATACTCAGCTATTAACTCAGCACAATTGCATGTTCATATTTGATGCAATTATTTATTAACTATAATATTGACAGACAGCTAAATTATTATGAAAGTAATAATTTTCAAGTCAGTAATGCAGGATTTGAAAGAGAATAAGTATGTGTATTCTTCTTTTCTGTCCTTTTCTTTTTAACTCCAATTACATACTTATATGGAAAGTTTTATGTGTAGGTGATATTACTAATAAAAGTCTGATTCACTCAGCATAATTGAATTGAAAGTGGTCATATGTTAGGCCCATTTTTTAATATAATTACATATGTATAACTTATGAACAAATTATGCAAATAGTAAAAATGTCATTAATATTTATTATTATTATTATTGCTGTTATTTATTTTTCCTAATGTACTACTCAAAAAATCCTTTGGTCTGTTTTTAAAACAGAGTCAGAACCTAAAGACAAGTTAATAGTGGCTAGAAAAATACTTTCAAAAGTAATAAATTATACTCTGAAAACTAATTTTGCATGTGTTTTATGCTAGAACTGTCAATTTCTAGTGGAGAAATAGTCATTCCACCTGTGTAAATATGGGTTTGGCTTCACCAAAAAATTTCAACAGTACTAAGTACAAGAAATATTTATATTTCATTCTCTGCTACTTTTTTTCCTTGTCTTACAATATTTCTGACATTTATAGTCCTCACCCAGTTATTTCTTTTCTTTTAATTGTTTTTAATACTCCATAGAAGATTTTCCTACCACCATCAACTCTGTGAAACTGTTGTGAGATTACTGAATTTGACACAGCTGTTAAGGTGAAACACACAACTCTAGTGTGGTAATCAAGCCAAATCTAGGAGCTATGAACTTACTTTTTGGTGAATCCATAAAGTAAAATGAATGTTATTAATGCTCCATTTCAACATCTCTAGTTCTAGCCCTGAAGAACTTAGGAGGGAAACTAAGTACGCTCAAAACAGTTTTATGATTACACAAATCAAAATCTCCTACAAAAAAGTGTCATTGTTGCACTTACAAATTATTTAAGCCAATTTAGAGACCACTGCAACCCACTGAATTTGAAATCCTGTACTCTTCTTAGAACAAAAAAAATCCATCGCATCTCCTGTTCAGAGAAAGCCATTGTACTTAGCTGAAAGAAAATATGGGAGGTGTAACTTGACCGCAACTTAGCTTTAAGTCATTTCTGCAGCACCGTAAATCCAGAACAAGTGAAACTTAATTTCACAACTTCTTCATTTATTCTATATACAGAAAACAGGGCAACAAACAATGTTTGACAGAAGGTAATAATGATATTTGAAATACTACAAGCATACTCTAAAGTCTCAACAGTTAAGAGCAATGAAACAAAATCAAATAAATGCAAATGATTAATAAGAAAAACTAGTCTTAAACCTCCCCTAAAATATTTTTTATTATCCATTTATATTAATTTTTCTAATAACTAAAAGACAATTCCCAACTAATATACTACCAGAACTGGAAGGAAAAAAAAAAAAAAAAAAAGCCTAGTTGAATAGCGAAGTGGATTTTTAAGTTAGTTATTCTGAATTTCACGTTTGAAAGAATTCTATATTTAGTCTTCTAGCTGACCTTCAGCCTACAGGTTGGAAGGATGGCATAAGTAATATGTCTTATTTTTGTCTAATACAAGGAAACTCTGAACATCAGTAACCAGCCAACAGCATTCCAGATTTAAAAAAACCTTTTTCTATAAGTATGTACTTGTGTGTTTTACTTATTAAAACAAATACTGTAGAATAACTTCATTTTTATGGAAAGAAATAAGTGGATAAAGTGAAGAGATCTGAACTCTGATGATTATTTATTATATTTAAAGTAAATTTTATTTTGTCCTTTGTAGCAGTGATATGAGCAAACAGTTGGGCTTCTGCGAGCATAGGGGGCAAAAGCAAAAAGAGAAAAAGATGTGTTTTCTATCTTTCTATCTAAATACAAAAAGAAAAAACAAACTCAACTTTCTTCTAATGGGCATATTGGAGTTCAGGATGCTTCTATTTTCATATATTTTTTTAAAATTTCTTCCTTTTTCTACTTTAGATTTCATGCATGTGGCATCTCAGAAAATATATAAATATCCCTAAATGAGAATATAAACAATGCCCAGGAGAAGAAAAAGAAACAGAATGAGAAAACAACTTAGAAGCTGTAGTGATAAGTCTTTCCTCTGACCTAGCTTTCACTTGCGTTTATAGATCTTCCTTTGCCCAACTGTTTATTTGCTGTTTTATTATTTTTTTTTGTTTGCTTTTTAGGACAACAGCAAAGTCTATACAACTCATGTTTCTTACTTAGAAATCTACAATGAATGTGGTTATGATCTGTTGGACCCAAGACATGAAGCTTCCAGATTAGAAGATTTGCCGTAAGTGGTAATAATACATATAATAGACAAGCAAAACAAAAATCACTGTCAGATACCACGTATATGTGATCCTAGCATTTACTAATACTTGGACAAGGATAGTTGAAAAAACAAACAAACAAACAGACACATAGGTCACAAAAATTAAGTCCAGCAAGGTTAAAGACCTTGCACTTAACAGGAAATTCAAAACCTAAGTTTTTGAAAATCTCTACGCTCCTCCTGAAAGAAGAGTTTATGGCTTGCGTTGCTCTTAAAATAACAAATGATAAATAGTTAAAAGTGAGTCTGGAAACCATAAACCTTCTCACTCAGCATGACAGCAGAAATGTGTAAATAGCAATTTCATCACTGCTGATAAAGTGCACCAAGAACTGCCAACAGACTAATATCAGAATATAATTGATTTTTCTGTCAAAATAGATAATTACATTTGTAACAAACTCATTTTTAACATTTTTTTCCCCAAAAATACGTTCTGGAATTACTACATATAATTCTAGAATTACTATAAGAATTACTATAAAATGTACCTTAAGCTTTCTACACAGCATGTGCTAACCAGGAACTATAACTACAAAATCTTTCAAGATCAGCCTTTGTAAGACAAAGTAGTCTAGAGGAAAGAAAGAAGCCAACAAATTCAGCATATGAGACTGGACTGCAGATTGGTCTCCCAGCTTCACTTCACATATAAAATAATGAACTCCATTTTTTAATGAAACATTGATAAAATACTGTTGTTTTTTTTTTTTTTTTATCATGAATGTACAACAGCTGTTCTGAAAATCATGCCTCCTGTTTTATTACGTTGGCTAATATTCCATTTTGTGACAGATAAACAGCAGTAAGGTAGCCTGAAAAAACAACATGGAAGTGTGTATGAAACAGATGTGTCACTGAATTTGTCAGTGCAGGAAAAATGACACCCATTGGCATTCATTGGCACTGAAAGCTTATTGATGTTAAGCACAGTGAGGTTATGGGTGGTGAGCATCAGCAGCAGTGACATGAAAGACAAGCCACATTCCAGATTGGCCACACACAGCTGTCACACCACAAAATGAAGAGTGTCTCAATCAGCTTATCCACACAAATCAGCAGGTTTTGACCAGGGAACTGCATGTGGAGTTGAATATCAGCTTCAATGCAAAGTTGGAAGATTGCAAAGTTTGTGCCAAGTGGGTCCCATGAACACTCACATAGGAACAGAAAGAACAACATATGTTTATCAGGACCTACTGAACCAAAATGAGGCTGAAAGTGACTGTTACCAGGTATCCAGATACCTGGATTGTATCATCATCAGCGATGACACATGGTGTCACCACTATGAGCTAGAGTCAAAACAACAGTCCATGGAGTGGTAATACCCAAATTATCCATTGAATAAAAAGTTTGATACACAGTCCTCAACTGCTAAAATAAATGATGCATGCTATCTTTTGGGATGTAAGAAGGGTTACCCTCTTTGATTTCCTGGAAGTCAGACAAACCATCAACTCTGACAGCTGCATCATGATTCTGACTAAGCTGAAGATTCAAACTTTTAAAATTGGGCCAGAGAAAAAAGAAAACCTTTATCTTGCAACACAACAATGCCAGGCTGCAAGCAAATCTGAATACCATGGACACATGGCTAGTATTGGCTAGGCTGTCCTACCACAACCACTGTATAGTCCAGGTTTGGTACTTTCTCACTTCTATCTGTTTGGGCTGATGAAGAATGGGCTGAATGGACAACATTTTCCTAGCAACACTGTCATCATAGCAGCTATGAAAGTGGGTCATCTCCATCAAGTGCTAAATTTTATGAGCATGGCATGCAGGCTCTTATTCATTGCCAGTAAAAATGCATAGCTAACAGTGATGACTGCATTGAAAAACTTTTGCAGCTGAGAAGCTGTTCTATCAAATAGTGCTATTCTGCTCTTTGTATTGTTTTTAGCTTCCCTGGAAATAAATAGGAGATATTGCTTTCAGTGTGACCTAACATAAGGCTATTACAATTTCAGTACCTCAGTTGTCAAAAAGTATGTGTTCTGCAATAAATATACACCTTCATCACTTATACTTAAGATCAAGTAAAATTATTCAGTTAATAAGACATTTGTTTATTTTTAAGATATTCAGGGGTTAAACTTTTAGAAATAAATTGTAATGGCCTGAAATAAAATGAGAGAGAAATTGCATAAAGCGTAACTACATGATCAGTTATATTTTAGCTGCTTGGACATATTCTTGCAAATGGCAAAGTAAATAGCAGTTACAGAGACTTTAAAATATATTAAGTGTTTATTACCTGATACATATTTCATTTTTTAATGAGAGTTTTATGTATTTAAGACGTTTTAGGGTTGTACTGGTGGTAAGCAAAGTACAGAATATAATTTACTCGGGTTTCTTTGAACGCAAATTTTTCATAGCAATATTTTTTTAAAACCTTATTGCTTATTTTACTTTAACAGGAAGTTGTTTAATATCACCGCTTTAAATTCCATCGTGGATATAGACTGCATGTTCTTCTATGTCATTACTTATACATATGTAGATATGCATCCCAACTATTCATGTCCATTTATGTTCTTCCACTGAAAAGATGCTTTCTTTTTGCTTCTTACTCTTCCTTGGAGCCATGTAAACTTTGGATTCAGTCTAATTTAAATGTACAATATTCACTATATATAGCAAGCTTGTATTTTTTGAAAGAGCTAAGTCTTTACAACACAAACCTTTTCATGAGTTGCACTGTAACAATATTCTATGTTTACAAGAAGAACATATTGAATATGTGAGGCTCATTAACAAGATCTAATGCAATCATGTTTCTAACAGGTACATAAACAAATATGACTTTTAAACCCCAGTAAATTTAGTTTAACAGGAAAAAAAGTTTTCTAAATGTTTAGTTGTTATGATTTTACATGTAGCCCATAAAAATTACCTTTTGAAATACCCTAATGCCTAATATACAGTATTCCTTAGTTTGCAAGCATAACTTGTTTTTGTTGTAGAAAGCTGGATATATTTTTTTTAAGTTCTGTGACACTGTAGCTGAAGTTTATTCAGATGTTTATTCAGATGCAGCTTCAGTTCAATTGACTTATTAAATAAAACTTTTACATTCTAATATCAATAATTCCATTCCATGCTTATACAAGAAAATAAAAATTAAAATTGTTTTCAAGTATATGAAAGGCATGAAACTACTATTGTAGAATATAGGTGATGAATGAGTATTTGAATTCTGACTGCCATCTCTTATTTCTATGATAAATGATTTGCAGGACTGTTCAAATTAGGAGTTTTTCTGAAACTCTTTTGCTCCAAGATTTTGCAAGAGAATTTGTCTTCTAACAGGTTTCCCATTACACAGTCTGATTTGCGTAGCTCTATGATACTGAATCAAATCAATTTATCTTCAGTTATAATCCATTGGTATAAGTTCTTCCTAACTGGTTTGTATTATTTATTAAGAACTTGAAATTTTCCTAACACTAAATAATAAAACAAACGTAAATGCTGAGATTGTTGAATTGTAAATCATAGACTAAATCATAAAAAATTTAAAAATTTGCCACTTTTAACTGTCCAAATTATGGCAGGTGACACTTATGCATGTGAAGACAAATTAACGCTGGCTTATCTTAAAATAAGGGTCTGTCAGTCAGTAGCTGAGGAACTGCTTCACAAGGAGAACGGACAGCAGTTAATCTGACCTGTCAGCCAACACAAGTGTTTCCCTGTTTGTGTGTCAAAATGCTTTAGAAATCACCTTTGATACAGAAATATGACTTAGTATGCTTTAGGTTAACTGGGCCAAGGCAAGGTGAGAAAGAGGAGGTGCAGAGTTCTTTCTGCATCTCAGTAAGAAAGACCTGACAACAAATAGCATAATAAGATAACTGCTTAAGTAAGATAGAATAGAGAGAGGAATAGGCAGTGAGTTCGTCCCTTTATATTTGAGGTGCACTGAGTTCATGGAGCATTGAATGAACCAGAATTTATTTTCTCATGACATGGTGCACAGAGCAGAGTTGATCCTGTGTGGAGAAAGTTCTCCCTTCTGGCCTCTTGAGCTATTACGCTTATTATTATCTGCACAGTCTCCTTCTCATGCTGAGGTAGTATCACTGTATTCCGCTAATTATAGTCATAAGTGTTATATAACCTCGTATATAACTTATGTCATTGTGGTTCATTATTTTTAGATGTTTATCAAGTTTTTGATATAATCTTATCTTAGATATCTTCAGTTTTAAGCCCCAAAGACAGATATAAACGTATGAAATGTATTTTTTAAATTGTCATTTGTTATCCAGAACTTTTCAATTTTTTTTGTTACACAAATTGGTGAGATGTTATCAACAAACCAAAATAAACTTTAACATCAATATTTACAAGTAACATGAATTTCATAGAGGAAAGTATTCCTCATGTAAGACTCTTGCATTATGGTAGCTCAGCAGATGTAGGAAATAGCCTGAGTTAATAAAGGCATAAAAAATGCTGCTCACATCTGTATAATCAATGAATATAAAGATGTTATAATTACAAAATAAAGTAGAGAGCTTAGCTAAGTAGATTATAATAACAAATAGAGAATAGATAGAATACTTACCCACGTCCTGGGCTCGCTACAAAACTCCAGAGGAGGGATCTCCAGAAGAGACCTTTTCCCACTGGTATCCAGCTCTTAAATGGGTCTAGGAGAGATGCAGCCAGGCTCCACCCCTTCCAGCAGCACAGGTGAATTGCCTTCACCTGTGCTCATGTGGCTGACTCTTTGCTAGCCTCAGGTGATCAGAGGTTCAGGCCATGACTCAGCAGTTCCCACACACCGTCCTACAGGTTTCCTAATCTACTACAGATTCCCATCCATTAGGCCAAATGGAAAAAATTCTTTGTTTATGAAGAAAACAAAATCTTTTCTTTGCCTTTTTCAGTCATAATGGAAAACTTAACAGAGCTGTTCCTGCAAGATCCAAGTTAAGACTATGAAATTTAAACATTTCATTAATTTACAGGAAGCTATATAAAATTCTGTCATCATATTATACAGTAATTTTATTGTGCAATAAAATAAATCATTTTATTGTTATTTTGGAACTTGTCATTTTGAGACAGTTTTAACAGATGCTTCTAAAGATGTAAAAATTTGTACTTCCATTTGGAAATCCTCCTAATAGCTATAAGGCTATTGTATAGGAAGCTGTCAATGGTTTGGGATGTTCCTATTGTCTTCTTTTTATTTTAATAATCTTCCAAGGCTTTTTGTCCAAGCTATTATCTTTGTTGTTTAGAAATTATTGGGCAAACTATGTAGTATGATTAGAAGTTCTAGAACTATGCCAAATGTTCATATTAAAGCAACACTGCTTTCCTGTATTATAAGAAGAGGGAGATGATTCTTACAGTACAGTTTGAAAATTTTAAAATTTTAAAATTAATCAAGACATGGTATTTTAATTAAAAAAATCTACGGGCTTTAGTATGTGAGGCATGCACAGACAGCATTAAAGCAGACAGAGCTTTATCCAAATATTGATATGCAAGAGCAGAACTGTGCTTTCAGAGTTATGTTCTCAGTTGAGTAAGCAGGTTTTTAGAACTGTATTGGGGCTATTTTATCCTAGAGCACAAAAATATAGGGCTTTAAACAGGCAGCAATCATACTTGTAAAAACAATTGTTATGCTTACTAGAGAAACAGTGTGTCTATGTTTACTTGTATTTTTTTTTCTGAAAATAGTACGTGCATTGCAACATGTTCAGATTATTTATATATATCCACTCCAATGTTTTGACCAAAGGATAAATAGCTTCTGTAATATTTAAGAGTAATACTATGGAATACTGCTTGGCTGCGTAATTTGTTTCTGCAAATTTTGTCAGAGAAAAAAAAAAATAGACAAACACCAAACCAAAAATCTAACCTTTATGTTTTTGAGGTAGCTTGGGGTAATTAATGCCCAATAAACATCTACAGATAAAAACTCAAGCCCTGTACTCCCTCTTGTGGTTAACCTTGAGGATCATGAAATATGTACATATTTATATATTTAAATGCACACACATAAACTGTTGGCTTCTTGTTCTTTGTTTGTGTTTCTTGTTTTTACTGTTGATACAGAAAAAGATTCTTTTTAAACTTAAAGAAGTTCTATTTTCCTCCAGGTTGTCTCAAAACACATATCATCCATCCTTATAATTTGCGTATGTAACTATCAGAAAGACCAACACAAGAGAAAGGTAGTACGAGAGATGTGATGAGAGAGAAACAGACATAATAGAAAAGTGTTGTGTTACAACAAAAGGAATAAGGACTACTCACCCATCTCTAAAGAGATAGGCTCACAGTTAGCTCCAAGGAGCTAACTCCACAAAGCAGGAACCTCCAGGAAAGAGAGAAAGAGGAAAACAAAAAACAACAACAAAAAAAAAAACAACCACCACCCTTTCCTAAGGGTAGTTAGCCCTTAAATAGGGTCTAAGAGAGGTGCAACCAGGCTCCACCCCCTTCTGATCGCACAGTTGAATTGCCTTCACCTGTGCACCCAGGGCTGACCCACTCCTTTCCTCAGGTGTTCCATCAGTAATTAAGGCCTTGACTCAGCAGTTATTGCACTTTTTAACACTTTGAATGGCCTTAACTCAGTGAGCTTTCCAAATTCAGTAATGCAACTACTTGACTTGTATTTTGGATATTACAGGCTGCACTAGCTTAGGAGACCCTAACGGGTACTCAGTAAAGCTAATTAAGTGTAACTTTCACTTACTCGATTAAAAGAAAAATTTCTTATGTAAAAAAGTCTGTTTAGTAATTCAGAAAGAGTTTCAGTGATGGTAAGTAATTTTCCTAGAGTTTTGCTATATCGTAGAATCATTTGAGTTAAAAAGGTCTCTTAAAGGTCATATAGTTCAACTCCCCTGCAATGAACAGGGACACCTACAGCTAGATCAGGGTGCTTAAAGCTTAGCCCAGCCTGACCTTGAATGTCTCTAAGCATAGAGTATCTTCCACAACTTTGTGATTAAGGCCATTTCCATTTAACTATCTTCTGAAATATAAGGCTTGAAGAGGTACATCTTACAAAATTTCTAGCTTCAGAGGAAATAAATTAAAACATCCTATTTTTATTTGTTTGCTTTTAATGAAGAAAAGAATCATTTACATTTTTAATTAGCAGCATTCAAAGAATGAGAAGAGAAATAGTCTTGAAAAAATGCAAATTACTAGAATCATGTTGGCTACAGGTGTGATGGTCCTGAAATATTCTATCCCTATTTTTTCATCATAATTATGTTATGTTTTATGCTTCATTAGTGCTTAATAACTGGCAATAGCAGACAGAAGCCCTACTCATTATTTGTTTGTGATGATTCATCTAACATCTTATTCTTGAGATTTCATTCTACCTTACCAAAAAACAGTTCTGAAGTGTTCTCCAGTAGGCACAGCTTTTATAATTTCTTTTTCCATTTGGATAAAGGAATAAAAAAAGATGGCAGTATAAAACTAAAAAAAAATACTTCCTTTCACTTATGCCTTCACCGTTTGATATTTTCAGTGTTTTGATTATTTTGCATTTTTAGATGTTACCTTCTAATGCAATCAAAATAAAAATAGAGAACAAAGTTAACTGTACGCTAATTCTATTTCTCTGTTTTTTCTTCCTATCACATAGAAAAGTGACAATAATGGAAGACCCCAACCAGAACATTCACCTGAAAAACCTATCTCTTCAGCAAGCAAGCAATGAAGAGGAAGCACTAAATTTGCTCTTCATGGGAGACACTAACAGAATGATTGCTGAGGTAAGAACTGCTCCTACAAATCTTAATTGACTGCAAAAGAATTATAGCATTTCTAAACATCTCCTCAAAAGATTCATATTTTGGAAGTCCTCAGAAATGAATGTGAAATTTTTCCTTTAGAAGTGTGTTTCCACAATGTAATTAAAGCATTTCTTTGATTATAACTTTCACTTTGTTTTCCTTAGTGATTCTGAACGGTGGCCTTTGATTAAATAATATGCTGTAATTAAAACAAGGAAAACAAAAATGTGTTTTTTCATTTATAAAATATGGGTGGGTAGTGGAAATGCTAACTGAGGGTTCAAACCAATGACTGAGCACCTGGTGGGAAGGCAGGGCCAACCCAGGGAAGCTCAGGTGCATGCAATGACTGGAAAGAGTGGATCCAGACTCCACCCCTTCCCAGACATCGCTTAAGGGTTGGATGTGAAGGTAAGGGTGTCTTGCTGGAGAACCCTCCGTGGGTAAGGGCTTTTGCAGATAAGCAGCTTCTTTCCTGGATTTTCTGCATCTATGGCTGTCATGTTTGAGCGAACCCTTGTTTGTTGTAGCATGGGATCATGCTGCTCTGTTTTCACTGTTGTGTTTTCTATCATGTCACAGTACCGTTAGTATTTATTTGCTGTAGTGCAGCTAATTGCATTTTAGAATCTGCTGGAGTTTTTTTTTGTTTGTTTTTTGCTTTCTGTTTTTTTTTTTTCCTCTCTGTCTAATGAGATATGTAGTAAGCTAGTGAGGAGGAAGAATTTTGAAGCATAGGGTCAAGTAAGTAGCTCTCTGTTGTTGCTGGCTGCTAGTTCATATGGTGATACAGATGAAGATGTGTTTGAATACAAATTATAAGTAGTACTATGCGTTGTGGTGGTTTTTTTTTCTTCAGAAGTCTGGAAACTTGTCAATAATACTGGTAGAAAATTCACTAATGTGAGTGTCTTTTACTATTATTAACTACATGCAATAAAATTATCTGTAGTGCTATTTAACTCAGGGTAGTAAAAAAAAAATGTTCAGCAGCATGCTGAGGGAATATTTTCATGCTTATTGCAGCAATATACACTTTGTGTAAATGCTAATGTGATTTAAAAAAAAAAAGACTATGTAGGTGGGTTTCATTGTAGAGGTTTTTTAAGGTAGTTATCTCATTGTTGCTTTGTGACAGGTATGTTTCAATTCAGAGAGTTTTCTGAGTGGTGCTTCTCCCTAGATGCTACAAAGCTTACCACTTGTTATCCTTTGGCCTTTTTGACCTAAGGTGAAGGGAGTAATTTGTAATATGACTTAATGGAGTGAGTGTTTTCAGAAATTAGAGATAAATTATGTGATTTAAGATAGAGGTTTATGACATCAGCTATAAGTTCTCTAGAGATTCACGTTTTTAAACCTTAATAGAATTGTGGTAATGCTTCCTGACCTCAGAAAAAATGAAAACTCTATTGAAGTAAGCTTTAAAAGACATAAGGTGAGTTAACTTAAATAGAAAAGTAAGTAAACAAAACTGCTTTATCTTTTTTTTTTTTTTTTTTTTTTTTTTTTTTTTTTTTTTT
>NW_024962252.1:74570638-74685045 GCF_019238085.1 Lagopus leucura | reverse complement strand
TTTTTTTTTTTTTTTTTTTTTTTTTTTTTTTTTTTTTTTTTTTTTTTCAATGATGAGGAATTTAGGACTAAAATAACTACCATGGATTGAATAAGAAATATGTGGCAGGATGGCAGTCTAATAGCCTAGCCCTGTGGTAATCCTTTATTGAAAAGTTGTCGTACTGTTTTGAAAATAAGAATGGTTACTTGGGGCTTTATGGCTGTATTTTTGCCCTTGTAATAACAAGAAGTGTTAATAATTTTCAAGATATTCTGTAGGCTACATTTATTCATTAAATAACTGAACCCAAAAGAAAACTTAAAACAGGATACTTCTTACCCATACAAATCATGTAGGTAGTAAGGGGGGGGGGGGGGGGATATTAACCTGCTCTAACTAGTGCAGAGTTGATTTTTATAGCCCAGTATGAGAGCAATACTTTGTTCCAGCTTTGATGTGTGCTATGGGCTATAGAAATGAAAAAAAATTTAAAAAAAAAAAAAAAAAACCTGAATGCATAAATGCTTCTTAACATAAAAATCTAAATAGGAAATGTTTCTCTTATATTTTGCCAGGAGGAAATGGGAAGAGTACAAACTCAAAAAACTGATAACTGTATTGGCTGCTCTTTCATTTGTGTGATCCCTACGAAGCATAGTCTCTTGTACTGTTTGAAAGCATAAGGATCTCAGCAGTAATTTAGTGGAAAAATATGAATTTATTTATATTTACATTTTTAAATCAACTGTATGATTTAGATAGCTTGGATACAAGCAAACAAGGTATTTCAAAAATTAATTTGCATATATGACTGGTAGCAAAGGCATTTAAAAAGCTCATTTAGTTTTCATTAATGTTCACAGTCATTTTGTTTTTGTATATATACTATTAATATGCCTTCAGTTTAAATGTTCTTTTCTAATATCTTGAAACCAGAAGCTCTTGTTATCACTATCCTTTGGAGTAATATACTAAACCTCTGTGATTTAATTATTTCTTAGTTCTTTTTAGTTTTCCTTTAAAACAGCAGAATAAGGTAGAGACAGTAGCCTTCCAGGAGCACATATCAATCTCAAAACTTTAAAATCTTTTTGTGAGATTGACACTCTTGAATACTACAGTTGTGGGTATGTTTAGCGTTTGTTTTTCCTCTAATGAAGAATCGCTTCATTTTACTGTGGAAGGAAATGTTTTTACTCCATGGTTTTGCAACTATAATACTCCATTGTTTAAATTTGGAAGACAGTGTATACTGCACAGTATTTGTTCCATCATTTAAAACATTTAAAGTACTCATGGGAGAAGCAGTTAGTTTTTGGCAATGTTTAAGTATGTTTTTTCAAGAAAGAAGGAAACTTTAAAACATTTAAGGATAGTTATGGGGACTGACTTGTGACCTGTGAATTGGACTCATTTCTTTTATTTTTACTGTCCATTATTGTTCTCAGAAGTATATTTAGGGAGCCACTGGTAGTGTTTGAATTCATTGCTTTCTAGAGGAAATACGAAAAACAGGATTTGAACATGTGAACATACCAGATTTAGTGACACTTGCTAAGAAAGTGTGTTATTCAAGTTAGATCTTCATTCTGTAATGAATTAGAATGTTCTGCTTTCCAAGATTGCTCATTGGTATCAGTTGCTAAGTTATTTCTACTCTTACAAACCTGCTGTATAGCAACATCAGCAGCAAATGGCATCAGCATTTCAGCGCAGGTGCTTTCATTTCAGTATGTGGTAAAGCAATTACTGTGTCATACATATTGCTTTGAGTAGTCCTTAAAATGCTCTAGGATTCATATGGATAAAAGGCACTGTGTAATGTAAACAATATTCTCCCTGGGAAATAATTACTTAAAGCTACCTCAGTTACCATGCTCTAAAGGGAAAACTGTACTTATTGCGATTATGCAATGGTAAGACATAGAGCATTGGGTTTCAAAATCAGGGAAGTCAGATAACATTTACTTTATTTGTATTTTTCATAGCAATGAATTTGCAATTGTAACTATGACAAGCATACCTAAATACTTCCAGAAGTCCCCTCCACTTCAACTGTATCAACCAAAGGGAACTAAAGAAGAACTAAGATCTCAATCATCTACCAAATATGAAGGCAGGAACTTCCTATTCTTGAATTTACAAACTCTCCCACGTAATATGGTTCTGTAGAAACCTGAAGGGTTAGGCAGATATACTTATTGCTTTCCAACACATGGGTCTCTGCTCCTTTCACCTTGCAATTTGTACTCTTCTATGAACCATTAGAATATTTTAAGGATGAATTTCAACCAGAAAAACAGGTAGCATTAAGCTGCTTTCTTATCAACCTCGTAGTACACAGCAGCTATTTTCTTGCCGTCTGAACTGTAAAAGGACTAAATCTGTCAGAATTCCTTTATTCAGTAATCCATCTGGTAGTATCTAGAGACCAGAGGAAGTCTGTTTGGTATCTGCATTGGATGCTCTCAGTGCTTTCTACCAGGCCTTGTTAAACACTTGATAATGAAAAAGAGCACAGAGAAAAATAAAAACTTGTACCTTTCCACTGAGACTTTCTCTCAAGAAAATGGGGCTATTCCCATAAACAGAGGGATCAACCTTCCTTCATTTGTGCATTGGTTATTTGCTAATTCACTCATACAAAAAAATCATATTCTTTTCAATGTCTGAACAGTTCGATTCAAAGAAGAAAAGATTCCACTGAAGCAATATTAAGCAGCCAAGTTGAGTTAAGTTTGTGATACAGACTGAATGGCTGCATTTAATGCTTGTGAGATCTTTTTGTCTCAGCTGTCCTGAACTCTTCTGCATTTTCTCTGGGAGTATTTGGCAGCTATAATCAATACATTCTTCCAGACTGTAGCAGCTTGTGTAGGTCTAATGCTTGTTTTCAGTCTTTCGTATATTTTTTCAATTTAAGAAGCTTTTCCTTCTTAAGGCCTCAGTCATTAAGAACCCTAATGAGGCCAGTAGCCTCCAGTTTCTTACTATTCTTTGTACTAAAAACACTTGTAATACTAGCTTCAGTAAACAAAAGAGTGGGAAATGCATCATTTCTTGTAAAATAGATACAATTGAAGTAAGGTGGATTACTTGGGCTGCAACAATTTCTAGACCTTCTGTGAGATGATAATGCTTGACAGAAGCATCCAAATTGGATGTATAATAGTTATGTGACATAAAACATTTTATTTAATTTCGGCAGCCCCAGGTCTGCCCAGATCTTGTTGAAAAGTCAACTAGACTGCATGTCCTGGAAATCTGGCTTGTCTATGTTTTCCATCATCAAACCAAACAATGTTGCTTTATGAAAATGTGACCTTGAAAGGTATGTTACTGAATTCCTCTTTTTACCATGCCACAAACGGGCAACGACAGTTATTAATTCCTTTGTATTTTTCACGGGTGTCACAAAGAATCTGAAGTCTGCTTATGTGGTTTATAATGTCACAGAATTCATGAAAAAAAATTATTTCTTTAAAAGTGACTGCAGCTCATCTGTTATTCTACATATAGCTTTCACAATAGCAACCATCTGCTAAAAGCCAGTCCATTCCCCTCTTCTTTTTTTCCCTTCATCTCATCAAATTAGAGTATGATTTCATATACATATGTTTGGAATACTGCTAACAAAGCCAAAATGATCTCCAAAAGCCACTGAAGGAACTTTGTAGTAAGTTCTGAGATACTGTTTAGCAGATTTTGTTTGGCTTTTTCTATTTTCAAATTTCCTAAACGCCTGAATCACGATAGTCAAAAATTCCATATATGACTGTAAAAATATTTTAAAATGTCCTTAATTTTGGACTGAAAACACTGACGTTTGTGTTGCTTTGTGCTTTTCATGTACTCTTATAGTAAAACAGGTATTCAGTAAAATATTGTTTCCTTCAAGATTACACTGTGGTAAAGCAACAGTGTTTGCTCTGATACTGGAAAGTATATGCAAGAGATTTTTGAGGTCATGCAGCCCAATCTCTTTATTGACATGCTCAGGGCTCATCTGTGTCTGCTGAAATTGAATGAACTGTTGTCTGTTTAAATTTGTGCCTTGCACTTCCTGTGAGGGTTCTTTATGGTTCTGTTATATGAGAACAGCAAAATGGAGATACACATTTTTACAGTTCATTTCTACCAGTGCATTGTTTAAAGCATGATACTACTATGAAGAAGGACTGTATTAAAATAACAGTTTAGAATTCTAGGCAGTGACTTTCTAATCAGCTTCATTCATTTTACATTCAAAAAAAAAAAATATTGAGAAGAAAACAATGGAGTATTTAATGACCAATCCATCATAACCTACTTTTATTATGAAAAATCAAGTTGTGTTTCGCCATAGACAATGAATTCCTAATAGTGCAAATGTTGTACTGAGCTAACATTTGGAATTCTGAAACTTCATGTTCAGACCTGTTTTCTTTTTTTTTAACTTCTTTCCCTTCTGCTGGGGTTAAACAGGTATTACTAAAAGTATATATTGAAATACATGAGTTTTTACTGCACAGTGAAACTGAAGAATGCTTGTTCTGAAGTATGATCTTCTGTTTCTTGAATACATTTAGCAGCTTTTCCTCATCTCCTATGTTTCCAAAGCTAGACTCATACTGATATTTAGTCTGGCTTAGGCTTGTCTGTGCTGCAGTGTGACTCGTGCAATGATTGTGGTGAAATATCCTTAAATTTTAATTTTCCTGAGATTTCAGAGCTGGAAAAATAGAATATCCAATCCAGTTTTGCAGAGCTGCAAATAGTAAAATCAAAGCTCTCATAGTAAAATAAATAAATCAGAATTGTTGTACAGACTGTATTTTACCTATTCTTAGGAGAGCTTTCTTGCTTTTCAAACTTCATGGGCCTGTAACTTTCTCTGAACCTGTTTATTTTTGTTTCCATGCATCACCCACTGCCCCTTTGTTCGTTTGGCTTTGTCCCTGAAGGCATCATATCATGTAGCTGTATTCTAATATGCTATACAGGATTATGAAACAATCCTTAGAAATCTGGAAGTAGAGCCAGTGGTTTGCCTTTTTTATTCCAAAATTCCTTATCTGTATTAACTAAACAACCAAAACTTTTCTGCTGAGTTTTACCCTGCTAGGAAATACAGCTAAGACTGTAATTTTATTACAGATGTTTAAGCTTGCAGCATTAATAAAATTATTCCTGGTCACTACCTACTTGTTCATACACTCTGTGCTGCCATTTTCAATTATTCTTGTACAAGTGCTTTGTACATCTGCACTGTGATTGCTACAAGAAGCTGATTCAGGTGGTTTACAGGCATTTATTTTTTTTAACTGGATCAGTTCCCAGTACCAGTTCAGTTATGCTGGTGCTGTAGAGGAGCAGCAAGCTGCACCAGGGCTGGAGATAGGTGCTGGAAAATTGAACTATAGTTGATTCAACCAAAAGGTAATAGCTATTCCTATTACTAGGAATGTTCAGCTTGCAGTTTTTCTGTTAAGAGCTGTTTTTATCAAATTAACAAAAAAATCTTCAACGTGTTGCTGGCAAGCTATTTGAACATCTAGCATGCTTCATATCAAAGCAGAGTGTAGGGGAAAAAGAAGTAATGTGTTGGCAAATGTATATTGAATCCCTAGATATGACTGGAAAATAGTTGCTCCAGTATAACAGAAATAACATGCAGACAAGAGATCAAATTGTAGAATTTAATCAGGACTTTTTAGACTTTTTTTTAATTTAGTTGTTAACCGAAAATAAAGTTATTAATTTACTTTGCTACCTTTTTTTTTGCAAGTCAAATATTTATATCATGATAACAATGCTGCTTTGCTTGTAAGAGTTTATAAATAAAAATGATTTGTGTAGCAAATCTTTAATCTCAGTACATATTCAAATATGCAATTTGCAAATCCATTTGCCATTTATAAAATGAGCATAATAAGAATTCTTTTTATATTTCTAACAGCAGATACAACTAAAAGTTTTTAGATGCTATTATTAAAAGGAAGATGCATGTGTGATGGTATCTGATCACTTGAATATAAAAATAAATATGTGGGTGTTGCTTTAAGTTTTGTTCCCCATCCTAAATGTATTGGGAAACTAAAGAAAGCAAGGAGTCTAAAAAGTGGCCAATAATTTCCATATGTCTAACTAAAGAAGTATGCCAGGAACTATATAAATACGTATCTGAAATTTGAACTAGATGGACTCTGGAGGTTCCAGTCCTTATAATTCTGTGACTCTTTAATACATATATATATTCAAAGCTAAACCTTTTGTCAAAATTCAGTCATAATATGTAAACTTGTGAGTTGGCAAAGTTAATTTTTTTTTTTTTTGAAAAAATGAAAATTTTAGTCTAAAGTTTTACAGAAAATTCTATTCTTAACTATGCTGATATCTAGCAAAATGGTTAAAATGAACTAATTCTGGTAATGAGATTGGAAACTAGAAGCCAGGTTTTGTGCAAAGCCAGTAGAATATGGAAAGGGTTGGCTGCTTGGGAGGAATATAGAAGTGAAGTTTGTGTGCACAGATGTGACCAGGAAAGCTAAGGCCTGCTTGGAATCAAATCTAGCAAGGGTGATCAAGGACAACTCAAAGGTGGTCTTTAAGTATGTGAAGAGCAAAACGAAGACTAAGGAAAATTCTGATTTATGAATAGTAGGGAATTTTTATGTCTGACAGTTTTATAGAATGGAGTTTTAACAAACAAGCTTAACTGTTTTCTGTATCTCTTCAGATGTGTTCATTATGCATATTAGCTTTCAAAGAATATTTAACATTCGAACCTGTTTGAATATAAGAAAACAGAACAAGAAGGAGGGGAGGGAAGAGCTGTTCACAATGATATCAGGGCAAAAGATAACTTGGTGATCAGGAATTATTAAACTGCTCTGTGATCTGTATGTCCTTTACTAGTAGCATTCCTTAGTATAGTAAGGCCAGCTGCTTTGCTGATGTCCTCAGTATTAGTATCTCAGAAGGAACAGAAACATAACTGCTCGCTTGCAGTACAGTTTGTCTCAACTAAAATTATCCAAGCACTTGACTGGAAAGTGAGTGGGTAAACCCTCCTGGTTTCTTCTTGCGTGGATATTATAGGTGAAATAGCTCATGAATTAGATAATTACAATTTCCTAATTTTAAAGATATGAAAAGCAAAATGGATATATTAAATAAGCATTAAATACTCTCAATTTTCTTTTGTTGTAGACCCCAATGAACCAAGCCTCAACTCGATCTCACTGCATTTTCACTATTCACATCTCTAGCAAGGAACCTGGATCTCCAACTATCCGACATTCGAAGTTGCACTTAGTAGACCTTGCAGGATCAGAGCGTGTTGCAAAGACTGGAGTTGGAGGTCATTTATTGACGGAAGCCAAATATATCAACTTGTCACTGCATTATTTAGAGCAGGTAAAGTTCAAACAGCATGAAGCTGTTTACTTTTACTGCAATTCCAGTGAACAATGTTCAGTGTGTTTTTAATATTGGTTTCCATATTCAGTTGATCAAGACTGTATTTGCTGCAGTTTTTAAAAGTGTTTGAGTTGACCATTCCTTATCTGAAATAAAATTCTGATTTATCTAAATCTTAGTAATTAAAACACAGGGCTGCATTAGCTATACAAGCAAGAAGAGGGACTCTTGAGCATAACATATAATAACTGATGGTAAGTCTCAAATCTTATTTTTTGCTTAATGCTTTTCCTAAATTTTTCAGTGAAGCTAAGCTATATGTGAGTGACTGTAACTTCTCTCTGCTGTTATGCTTCATTAAAGGTGCAATTTTACAAAAAGTGATGCTATATCTGATAACTTTCAGGTTTAGCAGATTAATGAGGTCTCAAGTTAGTTTATTTCACTTGGTTGAAATGAAACTCTCTGCCTTAAACTGTGATTTAAATAATCATATTGCAGTCCTGGTTCAGTAATATTATTAAGGTCTGTTAAGATCAGACCTAACAATATCAAAAATAATAATAATCTTTCTATAATACAATGATAATGAATGTCCTTTTAAATCATGTCAGAATAAGCCAATTATTTGGTTATCACGCCTTGCTGGCTGTTAGAAGATTCAGGTCAGTTCTGGATTCTGGATAATGTACGCTGGTCTCTGTCACTTGGTTAAAGAACATAATTTCCTTATCCTTTATATTTGTCCACCTTTCTTTTACAGGTTTCTTGACTGGATTGTGAAATTGATTTAGGTGAGGTTTTACCTGAGGGACTTAATGCCATCGTCTCCCGAGTTATGTGACTCTTGTATGTGACAGAGGCTTCAGCATCATGAGAGATAGTTATGTAGATTTTCAGCACAGTGTTGGAAAGCTCAAATTCTTCCTGAGCTTCAGACTTCCTGCACAAACTTCAGCAAAAATTGAACTTCTTTGTAACATAGTTGCTGTTATTAGCAGAAATAAGATATCTTCCCTCTGGCTCTTATCGTATCTTACCAATTTGGATTGTCATCTCCGTACAGAAGAATCTGAGAGTATACTTATTTAATATATTCTCTATATTAGTGTAAGTTAATACCATATGTATGTTAGTTTGGAATATTACTTAGTATGTAAGATAGTATCTTTTCATCTAATGAGCTGTTGTACACAAGATTTTTAAACCTGGATCCAGGAAACTGTATTCAGATTCCTTTACGCGATAATAATTTTCATATTATCATCGACTCCCCCGAGGACTGCTGGCATAAGATTTATAGTAATAAGAAATTCGACCTTTTTGAAGGCTTCTAAGATAAAGGAGCCAACAAAAATATTAGTACTAAATTTTCTAAAGCAACAATTTTTCTTTTTGTATTAAAAAAATGTATGGAGCTATAGAACGTTCACTGAAGGAAAACCAACTCCTAGCCACTTACAATAGCTTGCACAACTCATGTAACTACAGTTGTTTTTTTTTTGTTTTTTTTTTTTAAGTACAGTGCTTGGGCAGCTGTCAGTTCAAATCTTTTACCCCACGATCTGTTGAAATAAAATTTAGCTTTTTTTTAATTATGATCAGGTCCCATAATGTAAAACGCTGAGAATAGAAGCTGAGAATGTTAGGTGTATCATTTCCTTTTTGGCCAAGACATATATGCCAAACAGTGTTGTTGTTTTTCTCTGGTGGTACACTGTAGTAGTGCACTCTTAATAGCGTATGCATTTTTCAAGGCACTTTCTTGGAAATCAGTGGACTGATCTCTCTAAGAACCGTGTGCTTTAAGATTGTGTCATTTAAAAGTGTGCTTCAGCCAATGTTAGGGAAGTTTCTACATGAATACTATTCATATTTTACTTTAATATTATTCTAGGATAAAGGTATCTTCAGTAAGTTATTACATCTTAGGAAAATATGTTATTTTTATGTTATGTTCAGTTTCCATACTGCTGAGTGACTGTAAAGCTAGGATGTAATAACATTAGCTATATTTGGCTTTTAGGTTCAGTGCCTACAAAGATGCAGACACAATGAATTGAAGAACAATGAAGTGAAAGTTATACCAATAAAATCAGAGTTTTTCAGCTAACTGGATGCATAGTTGTAACTTCTACTGTATTAGAAGTTTCAGTTGCTAAACAGGTTGTTTTTCTTCTCTTCATATGTCAGTTATTGATAGGTAAATTTGAATGCTTTTTCTATTTCTACTGTTGTTCCAGGTAATAATTGCACTTGCAGAGAAAAACAGATCCCACATTCCCTATCGAAACTCCATGATGACCTCAGTGCTAAGGGACAGTCTGGGAGGAAACTGCATGACCACAATGATTGCAACTCTCTCTTTAGACAAAAGAAACATAGAGGTTTGTTTGTTATTTCTATATATTTAAAAAAAAAAAAAAAGTTTTCAGTTAAGAAAATATCCTCATCTTTTGACTTTTATTACAGTTTGAAATTCAAGCGTATATACTTTCATTCTCATCCTTACAAAAGGAAAGTTAAACATTATTTCTACGTTACTACAAAATTACTTTGATTCTGTGATACCATTTTGTACCTATAGTGATGTTCTCTTAATGTTTAATTTTTAGATTTGTAAACTCTTACATTTATCCTTACAATAGCAAGACCCAGAAAACTTTATCATACAGCTGATTAAACATGACTGTAACCCCTGGCTAATGGAGGTCAGTTTTTTGGTTTTTATTCATTAGGGATGTATATTTATTTTTTTTTGTTCTGGCATGTAAGTATTAGCTGATCTCAAAGGAGGGAACAATACTTAAGGCTGCAGTTTCACTCCATGTGCTGGATGGGAGTACTCATGCACCACAAAAAGAAACTTAGTTCAGCAAGGTCATCAGCAGTCTGCTATAGTTGCATGGTGTTAAGATAACCGAGATTTTTTCTTTTTCTAGGAATCTATATCAACTTGCAGATTTGCACAACGAGTTGCTCTTATTAAAAATGAAGCAGTTCTTAATGAAGAAACTGACCCCAAATTGGTGAGAAATGTTTAGGGGCAGAGGGAAGGAGACTGCTTAGTTCTAATTTTAATGATTAATACCAATCACGTGGGTTTTTTTGTTGCAAGTTTCAGTCTTTTCTTTAAAACGACTACTATTCTTAGTTTTCCTTTCGGAGCTGATTATAATTAAACTAAGATAAAACCCCTAAAGGCTTTCTGAATGGTGATATTCATTGTAATCTTTTTATTGCTTCATTTAAATTTGTAGTTTCTAAATCATGGCCACACATGATCGGATGTCCCTAGAATTCTTTAAAAAAATACCAAAATTACTTGTCACTTGGGGATCATATTTTTTTTTTCCTTTACTTACTTGCACATTACCTTGGATTAAAGACTTTAATGTGTTAATTATTTTCCCAATAGTGTTTTCCATGTGGTCAACCACTAAAATTGTCATAGAAGTATTGCTTGTTTGAGTTAACTTGAAAACAGCTAGCAATATAGGTATGAACACACAGGGCTGTACAGTGTAGATGCCCCTGATTTTTCTCATTTGAGGTTTGTGGCAGTTTCAAACTTTTAGCAGCACTGGTGTTCTTCTAGGGGTTAGTCTGTGACAATACCATCATGTCAGCTATGCTTCTAACCTAGCTTTGTCCTTAGTGTCTGTGGAAGTTTCATGGAAGAAGCTGATTTTCAGTATCGTGTTTAGGTGACTCAGTATCTTTAATACCATGCTACACCAATTGAATTGGTCTGATGTCAGCGTTTCTCCAAATAAATTCTTCCTGTTAGTTGGTCTTGAAACTTAAATATTACGTAGAAAGCAAGAATGAATTATTCTCCAGACCCTTTTCTCTCCTTTGCTTTACCTTTCTCAAGAACACTGTAGCCTTGTTTGTTTTCTTTTTTTGTTGTTTAAAAAATCAATAGAATGAATTTTACTTAACACAGAACTGCTTCTCACTTTTCTCTATTTGTCATTGTCTATAAATAACTTAAAAAAAAAAAAAATAGTTGGGAAGAAGAAAATATGTTCTTCCCAGAAGATAAAAATTTTGTGAAGTCATTTGAATTTAAGTTTTTACTTCAGTAGGTGCTTTGAGATCAAACAATTCCATATGTAACCCCTACATTACAATTCTCTTTTTTTTAATAATGACAGTGCATTAGGGAGACAATATACCAACATTAGCACAACTATATTTTTGTAATGAGGAAAACAGTGAGAGTGATTTCAGTTGAGTCTGGATGTGTTACCATTTTGGTAACACTTTTTTGATATCTTTGAACTTTATTTATTGCACTTGCTAATATTTTAGGTTTTGTTCCTTAGGAAGTATTTGGAATGGATGCAATTAATATGGCTTTGATATTATAATACATACTTTATGAAACTTAACCTATAGGTGATTGATGGTTCTTGTAGTTGGTTCTGTAAATAACTTTTTTTCCTCATGCTTTAAGGTATTTGTAGCTGCTCTATGTTAAGCACTTTTGAAATTAGGATACTCAGTCTGTCCTTCAGAGTATGTTTAGCACATTATAGGGTTGAAGTAAATGGGACATCTCTGGCATAGCAAGCAGCATGATGTATGATCTGGCATGGTGGATTTTAACCATCCTAAAACATGATGAAGGGCAATACACTTTGGTGCAAGTAATCCAGCAATTTATTGATTATAGTTCCCTAACAAATATAGAGTTAAGAAAGCCAAAGCACAGCTGAAGGTAAAACCAGCAAGAAATGTAAAGAGCAAGTAGAAGGTCTTGTATAAATAAATTGACATCAGTGAAGCTCAGTAGAGCTGAAGCTGTGCTGCAAAGCAGAATAAAGGAATCTCGTTACTGACTATGTTTCCCTAGTAGGTGAGAGTATAGATAAGACAAAGCAAGAATTTGAATTATATGCTATGGTGGGCCAACAGGCAATGGATACATGTTGAAACTACATTTTAATTACACATTTGGGGGAAAAAAAATAGCGAACGTGTTACATAACCCCTATATATGTGGTTAAATATTTAATTAGGTTCTCCAAGAAGACTATGGAATTTCAATCCTTAGAGGTAACCAACATGCAGATGAACGTGGCCCTGAGCAATGTGTCATATTTAGCCCTGTTTTGAGTTAGGATTCAACTAGCAGCTCTTGTCATATAATCATGTTATACACTCTAACTACATGCCGACTATTTTATCTTGCTTTTTGTCTATCAAAAATTAAAAATCTGCATTAAAAAACGTTTGCAACAAGGTTATTCTATGAAAATTTAGCTGTGGCATCATCTCTTTTTTTTTTTTTTTAGTTTTTTTCGAGTATCATTATTAATTGGTTATTTAAGACTTTCTAAGTACTTTTTTCAGAATATGCTTTTGTTTTTACAAATTTCATAATAGAACTGTAAATCAGGAAGTCTACTGTTAAATCATTCATAGAACCCTTCCATAGTTGAGGTCTATAGAAATAAGGCAAGCTGGAACAGTTTATGTATTAAAAAGCTAAGAATCATACAGGTACAATTCCTCCTTGAGCTTGCTCAAGGATTTAGAAAGGGCAGGAAAGGACAGAGGAAGTAATTTACATTGATAAAGCACAAAGCACTGCCACATTAAAAAAGAAAAAAAAATAGTATGTGTAACAAAAATTTGCTTTATTTTCTTTTTAACAATTGCTTAGTCTTTTGAAGTATTTTATATGCTTCTAACTTTCTATATGCTGGATGTGTTTGAAGATGTAGGAAAGCTTTTTGTTAAGGACCATATTTATAAGACTTAGGTTTGATGTAATTTTCTGCATTATGTGAAATTTTTTCTTTGAAGTATTAAATACGTTTACTAAGGATTGGTCAATTCAGCATGCTATGGCAGATAACAATATGCTATTGGGTTAGCTGGGTTGCATGATGTATGCCAAGGGTGTTATGATAAGAGAGATCTGTGAGAGAGGGTACGTTTATCATTCCGAAGCTGTATATATGGACATAATGAAGAACTAGAGATGGATTTCAGCATTATCTCTAAGACAGAGAGATGTATGATGAAAAAATGAGTTCAGGGTTTGTTTGCTTAACTTTGCTTTCCAAGAGCATGAGAGCAACAACAACAACAAAAAAGAAGGCAACGAGCATATCTTTCTGTCTGTTGTTTCTTTCTTTGCTTTATAATAGCTAATCATGAAAAACTGTCCTTCCATGGTCACACAAGTCTTTGATTGAATTGGAACACATGCAGGCTCCTGACCATTTACTACATCCTGTAGAGCTATATTCCACAAGTTTGGTATGTTTTGCTCTGCTGGATCATTTAGCAAGTAAAGCAAAAGTGGACTCAGGAGGATTACAAATCCAACCCCTCTTGTGGAAAAGGCAGGAGAACATAGATATCTAGATTTTATGCGACTATGTGCTCACTGTGGAATTTGTTGCCCACCTTAACTACCTGTAGCATATTCCCAGGGATCTTGTCCAAATGTCTGCTCTTGCAGGACTCTGTAGAGCTGATTGCCAAGGACAATGTCCAGAAGTCTTTTGACCATCTATGCACTCATATCCATCTAAAAAAATTACTGAAGTTCTGATACATTTGAGCCATTGTAAAGTAATGCATTCTTAAAATAATCAGTCTCCAAGCAACCAAAAAAAACTTGTTCATTCATACTTTAGGTTTGCATATTGTTTCTGTTTTGTGGAATTTGACTTTGGAATGGCAATGATTTCCAAAATATACTTTCATACAACTTTCTTTCCAAAAGTACAGCCTCCAGTAATCAGCTATTCAGAGATCTTTTGCAGTTCATGTCAATTCTACCATCGTTACTATTCATAATTCCATTTTCATTATGTTGATTTATAGTATTCTTTAGTAGTTAGCAACTGATACTTTGTATAGATAAAGTATGCTTTAATAAGTTACCATTGGATTATTACATATAAGATTAAAATACTAAGATACTATTTTGGAATTCCTGATTTCTAAAGGGAAGGGGAACATTGTTTTTGGTATGTAGTTCTCTTTCTGACAGACATCAGTTCCATTTTAAGTCTGTTTTCATCACTAGCAAGCAAAACTAAATTTTTTGCTCACTTTCCTCTTACGGCAAATTATTTTTCTTTCTGTACAGCCGTATCTTCTAACAGGAAGCTTACTGAGTCTGGATGACTTGGATAAATTTCCTTGTACTTGGGTATATTTAAGGTGTTTGGGCTGTTCTTAAAGAGAAAAGAGATTACTTTGCTTTTCTTCTTTATTTCAAGCAAATATTCCCTAACATCTACTTTCTAGTATAAAAATCATAACCTAACTAATCATTTTTAGGTGATGCTTGTTTTATGCTTTGTTGTTTGTAGATGATTATTCAGCTGAAAAGGGAGATCCAAGAGTTGAAAGATGAGCTGGCACTGGTGACTGGCATGCAAAGAACATCACAGCTTTCACAAGAAGAGCTACTTCAGTAATGCCTTACATTTTAATTTTCTTTTGTGTTAACAGTTTTAATCGGTTTCTTTGGTATAAATGTTTAAATCCATCTCAGTGTTCAAGTTCTCAGAGTGAGTACTAAAGTGAGTTTATGTGCCAAGTTAGAATGACAGTTTGCCATGAAAATCTGTATGAGGCTGTGCTTTTGCAGCCTCAGGTTTGAGAAACTGAAATAAACTAAATGCAAGGAATGGGAATGCCTATCAGATGCCAGACAAAAAAAGTGTTGTATAATAGTGTAGAATAACAAAAACAAACTTTCTGAAAGTTGGATATCTGATTGGATATCTGATCTAAGAAAAATTAAAGAAGTGTTCCTGTTAAGAACTATCCTACTGCAGTGTTACTTTGACATATGTCAAGATAAAGCTTGTGTTTCTATTAGAAAAATAATGCCTTAAAAGACAAATATTTAATTTTTTTTACTGAATATGCTATTGATAATGCATGAGTGTTGTAATATCTTGCAGTTTTTTAGTAAAGAATTATTTTTGGAGCGATAAGCTTAAATATTTTTACATTGCACACCAAATTCTTATATTCCATATAATTCTCTTATAAGAATTTGGTGTGCAATGTAAAAATATTTAAGCTTATCGCTCCAAAAATAATGCCTCCTATTTATTTCCATAGGAACTACAACAGAGAGAGAATAATGCCATGACTTGATAAAACAAATTCTCAGCTACAAAATCTTTTTCATCATAGTCACTACCATTACCTATGAATTTTTATCACTGAACAAAAAAGCCTGCATGCTGCACTCAAAAATCTACACCAGTGGAGGTGCTGAAACATCACCCGCTACCTCACTGTGCTCATATCCACTGCTTAATCTCCATAAATGTTCACCAAGCATTGATGAATGTCAAAAGGTGCCATTTTTCCATGTGGAGAAATTCAGTTTCATACCTGCTTCATACTAACTTCCATGTCAGACACCATTTTTGTCAGACTGCCCCCCTGTTGCCACCTGTTGCACAGCAACAAAATGTAATAATATTGGTGGGAAGGTTCAACCTCCTATTACTGTACCACTTCCATCCCCCCTCTGATGTTGGGGGCTAGCATAATAACACAGGAGGCATTACTTTTGGAGCAACATCTAGGTATAAAATTTCAAAATGGCTATACTCAATTCCCAGTTCTGAAAAACTGATTCTGTGGAATGAATCTATTTGATATGAATATATTTGTATAAAGCAGTAGTAACTGATTTGGGATTGTTAAGTTTGATGTAGAAGCTGAAAACTTGATTGGTTTTGATTTCATCTGGAAACGGCCCAGAAGAATACTGTAAGTACTATCCAGGAGATTCTGGAGACCTGCAGAATTCTGCCTTATTGGAAGTTGTTACTCTTCATTGTCTTGTTTTGATTTGATTGGTTTTAATTCTGGAATGAAATTATATTCTTGTGAAGGGTGAGAAGACGGATAGCATTATACAAATATTTCTTTTAAAAAATCTGTTTTCAACACAAGCAGTTACCAATATAATCTTCCAACTAGAGAAGTCCACACAATTCCTACTGGTTAATGATGCAGTGGTTAGGTAGTACTGGATGTGTCCAAGGCATAGAAAGGAAATAAGAGATACAATAAGGATCAGAGTAGTGTTTTTCCTTTGTCTTTCTCTTTCTTTCTTTCTCTTCTTCTTTTTTTTTTTTTTCTTTTTCGACAAGAGATTGAATAGAGATGAATTTGAAGAGTTGACTATTTAGTATGTTAAAAAAAAAAAAAAAAAATTGAATGGTGTCAGCCTGAGAGTTGTGGTCAGTGGTACTATATCTAAGTGGAGGGCTGTGTGGCAGTGTCAAGCAGTTAACCCCAGGAGTGTCTGCCCTGGGACCAGTGTTCTTTAACATCTTTATTGGTGATCTGGATAGTGAGATTGAGTGCCCCCTCAGCAGGTTTCCCGATGACACAAAGCTGAGAGGTGCTGCTGAGACAACGGAAGAAAGAGATGCCATCCAAAGAGACCTGGTCAAACTTTGAAAAGTGGGCCCGTGTGAACCTAATGAGATTCAGTTAGGCTGAGCGCAAGGTGTTGCACTAGGGTTGGGGCAATGTCAGGTATGTGTACAAGACAGGGAGAAGAACTCATTGAGATTAGCTCTGTGAAAGATTTGGGCGTTCTGATGGATGAAAAAGTGTGTGACTGCAGTCTGGAAGATGAACTGCATCCTGGGCTGCATCGGGGTGGCCAGAATGGTGAAAGACGTGATTGTCTCCCTGCTCCTGTGAGGTCCTATCTGGATTGCTGCATCCAGGCCTGGGGCCTTCAGCACAAGAAAGATGCAAAGATATTGGAGTGGGTCTGAAGGATGGCTATGAAGATTTTCAGAGGGCTGGAGCACCTCTCCTATGAAGAAAGGCTGAGGGAGCTTGAGCTTGTTTAGCATGGGGAAGAGAAGGCTCTGGAGCCATGTACTGTACTTAAAGAGAGGCTATGAGCTGGAGGGAGATGGTCTTTCTACGTGGCCAGGTAATGTTAGGAGAAAGGGAACAGTTTTAAGCTAAGGAAGATGTATGTTAAATGTTAGCAGAAAATTGTTTTACTTAAAAAGCGACTAGGCACTGGCACAGGCTACCCAGAGATGTTGTGGATGCCCTATTGATGGAGCTGCTGAAGACCAGGTTGGATGGGGCCCTGGATAGTCTTATCTGGAGGGTGGCATCCCTGTCCATGGCAGGAGAATTGGTGCTAGGTGCTATTTGAGGTCTCTTCCAAACCAAGCCATGCATGACTCTATCGAAAGATCTCTCTGTATTTCTATATACATCTTTCATTTAGTGACAATATTTGTGGTCATGCTAGGTTAGGTCTCTCTAAGCATCCTGTCACTATTGGTTTTGAGCACTTACAAATATCAATAGATAGCATTTAAGTTTTCTGTCTCTGCTGAGAGTCTTTCAATGTATGACGTAGCAAATATTTATGAAAATTCTGTATGTGGAGACTGAGTTTGGAGCTACTTATTATCTGGAGACTTTGCACAAATTGAAGAATAAATACAAAAATGAGTAATACAAACAGACATAGAGATGAATAAGGGCTGAAAAAGCCATTATTTACTATTGCTGGAAAATGCTTATGTTGTGGTTTGCATCTAGTTTTGTATATACAATGAAGCATAAATATTACTTAAAATGTAGATCAGACTTATAACAAGCAGAAGAGGGAAAGGAATATGATATAAGTGATAATGCAATATAGTGTGCTGCACAAAGATGTTGACGTAGTCTACCTAGACTTCAGCAAAACCATCACAGTGTTCTCCTGGAGAGGCTGACAGCCCACAGCTTCAATAGGTGCACTTTTTGTTGGGTAAAGAACTGGCTGGATAACTGGGCCCAGAGAGTGGTGGTGAATAGAGTTATATCCATCTGGCAATCAGTTACGAGTGGTGTTCCCCAGCGGACTTACTGGGGCCTGTCCTGTTTGATATCTTTATTGATGATCTGGAAGAGGGCTCTGAGTGCACCCTCAGGAAATTTGCAGATGACACCAGCTTGGGAGGAAGTGTTGATCAGCCTGGGGGTAGGAAGGCCCTGCAGAGGGACCTGGACAGGCCAGGTTGCCAGGCTGAGGCCACTGGGATGAAGATCAACAAGACTAAATGCTGGATCCCATGCTTTGGCTACAACAACCCCATGCAATGCTACAGGCTTGGAGCAGGGTGGATGGAAGACTATGTAGAAGGTGGCCAAGAAGACCAATGGCATGTTGGCTTGTATCAGAAACAGTGCTGCTAGGAGTGGCACAGAAGTGATCCCTATGTACTCACAACTGATGAGGCTGCATGTCCAGTACTGTGTTCAGTTTTGTACCCCTCACTGCAAGAAAGACACTGAGACACTGGAGCATGTTCAGAGAAGGGGAGTGAAGCTGGTGAAGGGCTGGAGCACAAGTCTTATGAGGAACATCTGAGGGAACTGGGATTATTTAGTCTGCAAAAGAGGAGGCTTAGGGAAACCTTATTGCTCTCTCCAACTACCTAAAGGAAGGCTGTGGTGAGGTGAGGGACAGACTCTCTTCCCATGTAACTAGTGATAGGACTAATTGCACCAGGGAAGATTCAGGTGGGATATTAGGAAAAAACTTCTTCCCCAAAAGAGTGCTTTTGTATTGGAACAAGATACCAAGGCAAGTGATGGATTCAGTGTCCTGGAGATGTTCAAGAAACATTTAGATGTTGTATTAAGGGGCATGATTTAACAGGAAATATTGGTGATAGGTGGATGGTTGGACTAAGTGGTCTTGGAAGTCTTTTCCAACCTTGGTGATTCTATGATTCACCTTATTCAGCCACTACATAATGGTGATTCTTATTTATATCATTACTGTAGGACATTCCAGACTAATTTCTTTTTTTAGTTTCTGCCTTTTTAATGTGGCCTGAAAGGAAATTATTAAGATCATTATGGATTTCTAATGCTATTTAGACATTTCTGCTTAGTTAAGATATATTCTGTTCAAACTTATGTGAACTGGTATGTCAGCATGCATAGGTATGCATATGTCTAAATGTATATAATTCAAGCTTACATGGTTCTTTTCAAAAGACAAACTTTATCAGAAGTATTATTTTAAGCAAAGTGTTACTAAATACCATTGTTATCAAAATTAGTTTTAAATGTTTTATTCTGATTCTTCGTTTCAAGGGAGGTTGTCTTCCAGAATTATTCTGTGCCAATTTAGGTATATATTCTTCAATCCTTAATGCAGATGTTCAAAGGTATAGAACTTCAAAAACTTCAAGTTCTAAGTACATATTCATCTTTTTGTCTCTGCACAAGTTCTTATCTCAGGGGCTTTTTAGTAGAAGATAAACACCAAAATGAATCTAAATGTCGTGACTACATATGTAGAACCCATACTTGCAATGGTTATGATAATACAGTGGTTGTGATAACAGGTTTTTGCTTCCTATGTGCATTGCAGGAAGGAAATAATTATGGTAGAAATAACTATTATTATGTTAAACAGAATTTTATATTTTTCTTACATAGCTTTGTTCCACTTGCTTACTTTAAGAGCATTCAAAGTAGTGGGCTGCTCACTGCAATTCAGATTGCTAGAATTATTCAGATATTATGTGAATAAACTATAGCTGGTTCTTTTTTTCCTCACTTGATGCAAATAAGTGTCTTCAGGATTTTTTTTTTTAATTAATGGAAGGGGGAAAGTGTCAAATACACTTTCCCCATAACCACTACAGTGTCACTATGTCATCCACATGTTTACCACAAAATGGAAAACAAATGCTCATGTCTTTGATTGTGAATGCTAAATGCTCTTGACTTTGATTGTAAATGCTATATCATAATACAACATGAGTGATCAGTTTTGTGAATAAAACTGCAGCTGTCTAGAATACTTACTTCAGAATTCTATGTAAAGTGGTAAGTGCTTTATGTCATATTTTTGGTTTTACTATTTTATTTTCATAAATGTTAGGCATACACATTCTGCTGCTCTCATTTTGTTTATTTGAAAAGCATAGCATAAAAAATAGCAGCTCTGCTATGTAAGTGGTTCATAAAGTAGTTCATAAAATGCTTCCAAAATACTTGCTTTGGGTCATGCAGTCTACTTCCTCAGCTATGAAGGTCTGATCTCTTAAGTATTTCTTTAAGCTAAAGAATGAATTTAGTTTAGTTTAAAGGGGAAAACAAAACAAAGCAATTTGCACTATTAAAGAAATTACATCATCACAGGCTTCTGCACTATAGTTGAGAACAGAGTGAAATGGTATTGAAATGATTTTATTTATATTTTTTCATGCGAGGCATGCCAGAAGTAAATGGAAGAGTCCTTTTTGTTGGAGTCATTTGGGATTTTTTTGTTGTTGTAAATGAGCTCACTAGTAATGTAGTGTGTGCCCAGAAAGCCAGGATTTCTAAGCAAAGCCCTGCACTCCAGAGCACCCACGCTCCCAGAGCCTTTGCCAACTGGAATTCTCTGGTAACAGGGATGGAAGTCCTGGCTTAGCACTTCTATTTATTAATAACTTTACCTTATTTCTTTCAGATACATATGTTATAACTGAAGCTTCTATTTTTTACTTCAACAGTCATATAATGTTCATCCTACTCATTTCCTGGATTTCTCATTACTTTTTTCTGTCTTCTTTTCCTGTTTCAACATTGTGACATCTGTATGCTATCATGGCATTAACAATATTGCACTATTCTACAGTATACAGCTTTAACAGTTGTGCTTAAGCTGTTCAACAAATGGTTCCATTTACAAAGCAGGGCAAATTATATTATTTGTTAATGTCAGTGTTCAATTTCTGTTGTAAGGTGGAAGAAATAGAAACCTATTACCTTGCCTTTTGTCAGCACAGCTTTGCAAACAGCTAGCAGAAATTAGCAGGCTGACTGACATACGCTGCATTCAAGAGAAGCTACCTTAGGTGTAGAGTAGATTTAAAATGTTTCACAGCAATATTTAATTTAGATGCCTGATTTAGAATCCTGCTAAATTAATGTATTTCTCCAGAGGACACTCTTTCTCTTATATGCTATGCGATATTTAGTGTCTGCATTAAAAGAAGTTCAGATTCCTGTAACAGCTACTTAATTGGGATGATTAAAGTGTGATTATCTTTGTTTAATCTCACTACTTTGTTCAAACTGGTCACCCTTTTGAAACAGTCAAAAGACAATTTAAAGTTATTATCAAAGAGTACAGAGTTTGTTTTCTTATGGGGAGGAGGGGACAGAAAAAGGAGGGAAGGAATGGAGTGGGAAGGAAAGGAGGTGATGCGTTATGTTGTAGTGTTTCTTTATGTATGTATTTAAGTATCACCTACCTGATATGTTTTTTCTCTGCAAAAACTCTCCACGTATAGCATTAGTTTAGGCATGTTTTCTCCTGCATGAGTCAGTCTTGGCTGTGTCATAGTCCTTTCCAAAACTCTCCTTGACTTACAGATCTAAATCTTTTCAGGAGTATGCATTTCATCTTTGGAATTAATGTTTTTTGACTGTGTGGAAACTCTTCACGTATGTTTGTCATATTGTAGCTGTCTTATTTCAAAGGATCTCCTTACATAAGGAGGTAGCAAAAATGTCTTCTTTTTCTTTGTCTTTCTCACAGATTTTTTTGTTGTTGCTAATAGGAAGAAAATTTGATAGAAGGGTCAGCTCACCATCTGTCTGACTGATTATGCCACTTAGATGCCACTCCTTGGTTCCCAGGAGAAAAGTGGCAACTCAGAACCTAGCCTTCAGTCTCAGAATCTTACCTAAAAATAAGTGGATATTCTGCCACTTGAAGCAATAAATTAAGTTGAACCCATAATTTTTATCTGTTAAAATGCACTTGTTTGTGTAATTCAGTATCGTTATTTAGAGACTTGCCTAGCACGCTTTTGGAGTTTACAGGATGAACCTGAACCTCACAGCAAATTCTTTACCATTGCTTGAATTCCTCATACGTACACAATTGATGTCTTAAGTTTGAAGTATATTCTCTTTAGACATTTTCATTATATTACAATTAGAAGCAGTAAGGGTTCTTCATCTTTCTTGTCCTGTAGTAGATTTTTTCTGTTTTTAGAGCTCTATATAGGTATTGGAAGTCAAAAAGGTCTGAAAATCTGTAGGAAACAGAAGACACTTGAACTTGTTACTCTTATTTCCCTGCTCTAACAGAACCAAACTTATGTACAAATTTGCAGGGCTATATTACAAACTATCATATAAATATCTTCTGTGGGAATTATACGATGACTTAGGACACCAGTTCCAGTGCTTAATTATCGTTATCATTACTTCACCCAAGTGTTAATCCACTACATTTAAAGTTACACTGTTAATAGGGAATTACTGTCATGTCCATTAACCATTTCTACAAACAGTTTTTACTTGACTGGCACTTTTCTCAGAGTTCTCAGGCTTGCTACCTGGCTTGGTGAGATAAGTGTTCTAGGAACCTCTGAAGATAGACTTGTAATTTACTGACAATTAGTTATGTCAATAATGGCATTTTTGAAGCAATGGCAGAGACCTATTTTCCATTTGGTCTGTCAGCCTGGCTTCTATAGAAAATTCCACTTAGAGTTTTCCAGGTTATCTCATAGCTTAATTATATAGGAAAGTTATTGCAAATGTCCGTCCAGGTGAATAGACTTTTTAATTGTTGGCCTTAAGTGTTTCAGTAGCTGTGTTAGCAGTCTTTCCATTTTGCTTGTCATGAAGTTCACAGCTTATACATAAAATTGGTTGTTCTTTATGTGAACTTAATTTTGATATGATATACAATGTTGGTAATCAAAGTTAAAAGGCAAACTTTCCCAGAAAGGAATCGCGTCACATTAAAAAAAGATCAAAATGAGTCCATCCAAATATATATTTTTTTAGACCTCACATCCTACGTGCTATTGAGAGCTCTAAACTTGAAAATGTACTCTCAGTTGTCTAGGAGTCCTTTTCGGATGCATTTTAGTTGTGTGTGCACGTGTAATTTACATGCTGGTTCATGGAAACGCAAGACTGAATTGGAAGTGAATTTGTTATTGTGGTTTTTTTTCTTAACATGAAAGTCTGTTTTTTGATGGAAGGGTGAAATTGAGGTGGCAGAGTGCTTATCTTACCATTCCAGAGACGTGCTACCAGAAAAGAATTGCAGGGAGTATAAAACATTGAGGATAGAAAACTTTTTGTTTTATGTTTCCTAAATTGTAAGCAGGTTTCATTACGAAAGAATTCCTGAAGAACAGAAAATGATAAGGGAGAAACCAAGTTGATAACGTAAATGCTGTCTCTGAGTTATGGTACTGTATTTGGTTACAGTATTAGGAAGAATGCTATTAAAAGGGAAATTATAAAGACTTTAAGACTGATTCATAGTTGGTAAACAGAAACCACTATTAGTTTAACAAGTTTCTACTTCAGCTATTTATCACTGCTTTTCTTAGTGTTCATCCCTGCATCAGGCTTGTTTTCATATAGATCATGGTACTGTTATTCAAACTCACCTGGATCAGCACTGCAATACCTTTTTATTTATAGTGTGCTATTATATACAAGTATCAAAATGAGTTTAAAATCACAAATGATGTATGTATTTATACTGTTATATGATGTGTGTGTATGTATGTGTGTATATATATATATAAATGATGTATGTGTTTATACTGATACCGTTCCCTTGACATTGACTTAGAATATTAGTTTTCTTTAATGGGCAGTTTAATGGGCATCCTTTTTGCTTGTTGTATTTGCTTGGTGGTTGTTTTTTTTTTGTGTGTGTGTGTGTTTCATTTTTTTTTTTAATCTGATGAGCACTGAGAATAAGTACTTTGTTTACCGTTTTCCACCAAAATGGGTCATTGTTTGATAGTTTCATGTTCTTCCTCCTTCAGGGAGTTTCAATTAGGGAAAATCATTCTTCCTAATTCAGCAGGGTTCTGGCACTAGGCTTTGGCATGCTCTTGTTCCCAGTAGTGTAAGTTAGGCCTGCTGTTAGGGCAGAATGTAGCATTCCTTTAAGGAAAAATTGTTCCTAGAAGGAATTGTTACCAAGATCCTTAGAAAATTAAGATTAACTAAGAATGGAACAGCCTGCCTACTAACAATACTAATTATTTAAAAAAAAAAAAAAAAAAGAAAGCTTCATTAGTTTCATATTTGTTTCCAGCAGAAGCAAAGATTTCTAACATTTCTCTTCTTTGGGCTGCTTTTTCCTAATTTCTGTTTTAAGAGGGCATGTAAACATTAACCTACACTAGCCAATATTATCATTGACATGATGGTGGTAACTCATCACTAGTAAATTTAAGGATTGATTACTCGGGGCTTTTTGAAAAGAAACTATAACTAATGATTTTTGCAGGAAGCGCATACATAAGAACATATCTGAGAGATCAATGGAATGGCATCAGGGCTGAACCAGAGGAAATAAATAAAAAAAAAAAATTGATTACCGGTGTTTTACAGTTATCTAGTACATCTGTGATGAAAAAGCTCCTTAGGAAAGGGATGTTGTTGTTTACCTCATGATTTCATATGATCTTCCTTTTGCCACATATGCGTGCCTCTAAACAGGCAAATAAAGCAAGTTTTTGTAGGGAGTTCTCTGTTAGCAATTTCTTGCTCCTCCTGACCATCTAGGCACAATATTTTTCATGTCTGGGCTATTTTATGTGATTTTTCTAGTTTGGTACTTAGTCATAATTCTTGAAACAGTTCTGTTGGAGGAAAACGATTTAATATTGACTTATCTGCAATAGAACTGAAGACCAGAACTTAGGTGACTATCTTTGAGTACAGTATGATTGGTAAGAAGAGAGTTATTTTCCACGTATTGAAGGTAACTCAATTAAAACCAAGAGCCTCTGTATAACTTGTTGCAAAAAGGGTTTTGTTTTTTTTTTTTTACTCTGCCTTTTTTAATAGGAGAATGACTTCTGTGTTTGATGTTCTGACTAGAAAAAAGATTTGGAGTTGTTACTGTAGATGTAAAAATAGATACAGATATAAAATTCTTAAATGTTTTATAACTTTACATGATTCTGTGGCCTAATTTTCATTTATTTCTATAAATAGTTTAAGAATATCCTCCTGTACAGAGAAGTATACAAGTATCCTCTCCCCTCCTCCCTTTTTTTCCTGTTTGACTTTTCACACCGAAAAATTCTTGAAGTGATAGGTAAATTTTGGAAAAGTTATTTTTATGTATGAAAGTTTACTGACTCTTGTATCATAAAAGATGTTTTTTTTCTTTTACACAAATAACTGCACATTAAAAAAGATCTGATACTCAAAGCCTCTAAAAGTCAGGTTGCCATGTTTTCTGAAAGGACAGACTTCAGTTCATTTTAATTGTGATATGGCAAAAAGAACTGTAATTTGTATTAAGAAAAAAAGAGAGAAAACAAATTTCTTCCTGAAATCCTTCTTACTTTAGTTCTAAAACCGTTAATTAGCACATGCAAGTATGTTTTGATATACAGTTACAGAATCTCCAGTATTGAAACCAGCTTTTAATATCAGCAATAAAAAGTACCATAATTGCTTGGACACTGGGGGAAAAAAGGTAGCCTGCTAAAGTCAGTTATCTTGGTAAATCAGAATTTGACACATTACTTTAGAGTTTAGTTTTTTGTGATTTTTGTCTCTTAAAAATGTCTTTTCAGCTTGGATGAATTAATAGAAACATTTCTGGAAGATGATGATCCTGAAACCACTTTGGATGTTGGAGCAGATATGCGCAAGATCAAGTACTGCTTCACTTACTTGAAGGTATTTCTTTTAAACATAGGTAGAGATGCAGCTGGGACTGCATGTACATTGAAGATATTCACAATTAAAAGAATCAAGTAATGCAGTATAGTTGAGAGCTGGAAAATGGTAAAACTGTGCATTGTGTGAAGAACTAATAGAAATTTGGAATTTAATTGGAAAAATGCAGCAAAATTGTGTGAAAGGATCACAACTTGTATTAAATTGTAAGAGAGGACTGTAAGTTATTGGAATCAATCCATTGCAAGCTATTTGTAAGTGGGTTGATGTATCTGTGTATTCAGAATGCTATGATGTCTTTACTTTTTATAAACTATGTCAAAAGATAAAAATAATATTAAGGCACCATGTGCTTGAATCCATTGCACAATCTTACTAGTGTAAACACTTCAACTCTGAGGAAACAAGATATACTTGAAGTAGAAAGAACAGTGAGGTTAATAGAGAAATAAGTAGAAGGCATTATACACTTTTTCTGTTTTGGGATGTTGTTTTATAATATAACAAGACATGCATTCCTGATTTAAATTTATTGTGTTTGAATAATTAGGTCTTATTTGCACTGTTAATATCGAAAATACCATGATGCTACAGAACACTGGAGTCTCACTTAGATAGGATATAGTAAATGTGAAGTATAGTAACAGTGAAAAACAACAAATGCAACTCATTCTGAATACCTACTTATGCCAAACATTTGCATATAGCTTGGTATAGTGGCATGATTTTATTCTCTCAAGGATGTATACAGACATTGTTTTCAACATATTTTCCAGTGAGTCACAAGAGAAAGTAAATACGTAGCTGGATGTAAAGTTATGAAAGTAATTTTATTTTTTTCTTCTGGTAGCTACGACAGAATCATTCAAAGGTTTCTGATGAAAAGCTGCTCTCGCATCACATCTGTGAAGAAAAAGACACTAGCAAAGAAGCAGGAAAAGAGGAATTGAAAAAAATGAAAGAACTTCTGCAGCAAAGAGACAATGAGATCAGTATCCTTAGCAGGGGAAAAAATAATATTTGGGTTTCAGCTGATGTGGCTACAATGGTTTCTCTGTGTGTGAGATAGGAGTTGGCTGCATGAAATGAATTTCTCTCTATTGACCCCACTGTGTTAAAGCAATTACTCAGTTTCCAAATTTTATGTGGCAAGACCCTTTCTTTACACCTGCTTCTATTTCAGTTGAGACCTAAACCAAAATCCTGGATCCAGGCACCACTTAGCTTTAGAGTGGTCCAGCCAAGATCCAAAGACTGCGAATAAAGCCATGCCTAAAAAACTCTCCTCAAGCAATTTAGGCATTTTTGTAGAATGGGAAAATCTGATGCTATGTAAAGATCAATTTATTACCTTACAAAGAATAGAATTTCCTGTAAGTGTTATTTTTAGCCAAATGAAGTGCTGCTTTGGGGACTATTGGATTATGTACCTTTTGAATGAATATGAAACTTATACTCTTTACACGCATTTAAAAATTAAATTAAAGCTAAGGCTTTCTGCATGTAAAAATATTAGACTACTTAAATGTGCTTTGTCCATTTCAGTGCCTCACAGCAGACACAAGTATGTAGGTTGCAGTGAAAGCAATGTCTTTGTATTTGTTATAGTATTCATGAGAATAAAAAGAGCACAATAGCAGTACTCGATAGAGCAAATTCTCAGCTACAAAGCAATATTTATTTCCATCGTAGTCACCCTTAGCTATGCATTTTTGTCAGTAATGTACACTAACCTGCATGCTGTTCTTGTGAAGATCTGCAGCAATGGAGGGGACCCACTGTCACTGTCAACAATGCTGACATGCACCACTTAATGCCTCACTGTGCCCACTTTCACTGTTTGATCTCCATAAATGTTCAATAAGTGCCAGTGAATGTCAGTAGGTGTCATTTTTTCCATGTGGAAGAATTCAATGACACACTTTTTCTTCATATGCACTCCCATGTCAGATACCATTTTGCAAGACTGCCCATCTGCTGCCATTTGTTGCACAGCAACAAAATGTAACAGAATACTGGTGGGAAGGTTCAACTGCTATTGCCATACTACTTATATATATACACACACATATGCCTCTGATGTCATGGGCTAACACTGTAAAATGGGAGGCATTGCATTCACTGCAGCTCTTGTATATCAAATTCAGTCTATCATTGTTCAAATGCTAATAATGCGACGTGTGATAAAGTGGTGAGAAACATGAAAGCTTTGTAGTCAAGAAATGAGATTTTCTTGATTGTTCTTCAAACCAGGAGCTATCGTAATAACTATACTGTACAGAATTTTATTATTGTCACCCAGTTTACTAATTAATCTTCCCTTAGATTTTTCTGTTCATTTAGGAAATTAATGAGGATTAGAATTAATAACATAATAAAATAAATTCAACAGTACAAAGAATCCTGTGGTTTTGGTTGAAGGCTCACAAAATTTTCCCTGTAAGACCCCTTGATGCTCTTAGCAAAACATATCTATATCAAATATACTTTTAGTAAATATATAACAACGCATTTGCTAATTGCTGTTCTGCATTTTAGTAGACTTTCTTGTTATAAAAAGGCTACAGATGTGATACAATTTTCAGCCTAATTGTAAGTTAAGGGTTTCTTTTCTTCAAAAAATTTTGTTTATTAGACTTTAAATAGAATTTAAAAGAATTAAAAAAGGACTCACACAACAGCAATCTTAATGGAGTTTTCATTTGTTTGACTGTAAATGCTCAACAGTTGTGTTCAACTTGTGAATTAATTAGTGCTTTTTAAAGATGAATCTCCTGTATGGAAAAAGCTAAGATGGCTGGATTTAATTTCAAACAAAATTCCTAACTTTAAATACATGTTCACAAATAGGCTTCTAAATGTGAATTGTTGTACTTTTTTTAAAAAAAAAAAAGTCTTAAAGAAACAAATAATTGTTTTATTGAAAAGAGATTTTTAATTACTTCCTTAATATATCTTGCAGATATTCTGGTAAATATGCTCAAAAATGAGAGAAAGAAAACACAAGAGGCTCTTTTTCAGCTCAATGCTGCCTCTGCTGGTTCTACATCATTGAAGCAGTCTCATTCTATAAACTTAGAAGAAAGTCAAAACCCATCAAGATTTTTCAGTCTAAAAGAAGCAAAAGATCTCAGCTCTTCAGTTCACAGGCTGCCTTTTCTTTCCAGAACTAAAGGTTAGTGTAAATTAAGCAAGTATTTATTGGGTTATTAAAATATGATTTTCAACATATTATTCAAATGCATAACAGAATAGGATTTCTTTATTTTTAGTGATAGTAGTATTCTGCTAATTCTGGATACACAAATGCAGGGATACAAATTTATAGTTCTCTCAAGGTAATGATGGCTTTAACAAACTGATGTGAATCTTCTGTTGTATAGTTCTCCAAAAAAAAAAAAAAAAAAAAAAAAAGCAAATTATGTTCTAGAACTTTAAATCTTCAAGTAAATTTGTTCTCAGAAAAGAATTTTTTTATCATAACTCATAAAAATTACTAGAAAAAAAAGTTGGTTTCCCAGAAAGTCTGGAAGTAATGACCTTTAGCAAAACATAAATAATAACCAGTACAGCAGGTATTGAAAGAAGTTTTGTGCAGGCATTATTAATTGCACAGTATAGTAAAACATCAATAAACACATTTTTCTTTCCAATTTTTTTGTAATCTTACAACCTATGAGAGGAATCTTACTTTCAAATAGAATGAGATTTCATTAATTACGCTTCCATCTCTGATATCAGATTGGAAACTTTCTGTGATTGTCGTTAATAGTTTTGCTTATACTATATTATATAGGTGTCTGGTTTTTTTTATTCAGCCTTTTCAATAAAATATTGTGATTATTTCAATTATTTTTTTAAAAAGTGATTAAATAAATTGAAGTCTTAGTTTCAGAAATGAAAGGTAGCTACACTTTTGTGCATTTCAATAGCTCTTTTGCAATTCTGCCTTTCTAGAGCAAGAACTTGGTAAGTATGAACAAATTCAAAATCTGCATTCTGTTGTATTTCAAAATAATAATTTACCATGTGATCCTATAAATTATATCCTTTCCAAAAAAAAAAAAAATTGAGCTGAACTGATAGACAAGGTGTTCATTTAGGGTAGTTAACAGTACCATTCGATATACATTAGTGTCATTTGTCAGCAGATAAGTTTGTGTATGTGCAACTGATAAAAGATTTTAATCTAGTAGTAACGCCAATTTTTTCTTGTTATTCAAACTATACTGTAACTGTTCTGTAAAATATAGTAGGTAAACATTCCAGATTTTTTTTTATTGAAAAAGAATTATTTTGGACATAAGGTTGGTGCAGAGGACCTGTGACAATGATGAAGTATCTTCTTTGGCTAGAAGTAAATCTACCTGATTCCCGTCATGTTGGGATAATGAGTGTTTAGATAAGTCTCTGGACTGAGAAGATAATATGTTCTGAGATGAGAAGTTTTGTGTATAATTAGATTACAAATGTTCTGAAAATAGCTGTAAACGTATCCCCTTCTTTCCAGTCTTCTTTTCAATCTGCTTTGGGTCAGGTTCTGATACTCTGTCACATTCTATGTGACATGAAAACGATGCATCTTCAACAATCACGATGGTAAATGTGAACAGAGGAACACTCCCCTAGGGGACATCTTACAGTTAATAAAAATAATTTAAAAAATATCAGCCATATTTCTCTGAAGGCTACAGATAAATAACTTTTTTAAATTATTCTAAATGTCCATATGTGTCTGCACGTCTTTCAAAGGGCCTGATGTTCTGCTGCAAGTCTAGTCAGTAATGTTGGCAGCATTAGGACTTCGAATGTTCTGTAATGTGTAGCTGTCATAATGGTAATGCTTTAAAAAAAAAAAAAAAGTGTTTCTTAATGTTTGCATTATTGTTCTCAAGGAATACTTTAGAGTAACAAATGTAAAATAATAAATAAAACATAAATGTAGTAGAAACCATGTAAATAGCACAACCCATTCAGCCTTACCAGGATGCCTTAAACCCTATCTCTGGAGACCAATTGTCTTTGCAAGCATGTAACCAAGTTTCCATGCTCTCTCAATCTTTTGTCTCTATGAGAATGACAGCATTTTCCCTAATGTATAAACTATATTTTTCTTTCTTTTGTTTGATTTCTTAGAGTACTGAAAATAACAAGCTTCAGTGCATGTTCACATTGAAAGTATTATGTTCATAAGTTCTTGAAGAATAGTCAAATTGTTTTTCAGATCAGTTTGTAGTTCGAATGAGGCCAAGAGTCTGTCAAAAGAAGAGAAAATGTGTGAGAGTCAAATTCAGTTAAAAGAAAGCCGAACTATGGCTTGTAGTCAATTACATGATTTAAAAAGTAGTAATTGTAGAATCATAGAATGTCTGGGGATGGAAGGGACCTAAAGGACCATCTAATTCCCCTGTAGTGGGTGGAGACATCACCCTCTGCACAAAGTTCTACCTAATGTGGCCTTGAACACATTCAGGGATGTGGCATCAACAACTTCTCTAGGCAACCTGTTTCAGTGCCTCACAACTCTGTGAGTAAATAATTTCCTCCTAACACCTAAGAATTTCTGCTCTTTTAGTTTAAGAACTGTTTTAGTTTAATTTTTATAATAGTACTGTAAGATCAATATCATACATTTAAAAAAAAAAAAAGTCTTATCTACATTTACTTGAAGCATCCTGTTTTATCTGTAGGCAAGTTACTATTTTGAGATCTTCAGCTGCAATGTGCTATAAGATCTCAAGAGGTTATCACTGTTTTTATTGCATAATTTTGGCAGTGTAAAGATACAGTGGTATATTATCGGCCAAAATCTGTCTGCTGTATGTGATAATGATTGAAATATAGCTCTTTCCTTTTGAACTCAGACCTGGACACGTGCTGCAGACTTTATTAATCCAAAAATGTTCTACCCAACAATTAAGCAAAGTGTTTTGAAAAAACACCACCTGGTGAAATGAACATTAATAACTTTTGTGGCAAAATAACCTAGTTGATATAAGAGAATTAAAATAAGTGCATATGCTTGGTTAAAACCTACCTTTTGGCCTCCCAGTTTCTGTATGGATTTGAGAAGTTTACTTTTAGTAATTGTAATTTTAGTACAGACTATCTTACAGAAATGTTGTTCTCAAGAGTTGGGAACTACTGCAAGCCTCACCAGGTCTCATAATTGATTTTTCTATTATTGTCTTGTAAATAATGTCTTGTGACTTGTAAGTACATTACAAGCAACTTACAGTAACTACTGCCTTGTAATGTAACTTAAAGAAATTTCAGAAAATTATACTGTCAATCCCAGAAGTTATAAATATTGACTCATATGTCTTAAAAGATGAGAAAAAATACATTATTAGATTTCAGACTACATAATTTTGAAATAAGAATAGGCAAAAAGCATTATTTATTGTTAATATTCTGAGAAGAATATTTTCTTCTGCATGCCAGGTCTTCAGAAACCACTCATAACCTAATTTTTACAAGATTCTAAGGACATATTTAACTTTAGCTATGTAAATACCAATAGATTTAACTATGTGCTTACTATTTGATTGAAACAGCAACTCAAAAAAAGCAAATTGTGTTGGCTAATTAGCATGGATTGTATAAGTAAGGGAGTTACTATGCTGGTTAACTAAAAAAGTGTTAATTGTTAAGTATTTTTCTTTGCAAGTATCTTTCTTTGCATTTCAGAGTTGTTTAAATTAACAATTTGTGTTTACAAATTGTTAATTTCAAAATCCATATAAAACAACTTATGGCATGCAATAACTCTAGGCAGGTTTTCGTTGCCTAGTTTAATTTTTTTCTTTGTTTTCCAATTGAGTTGTTTAAACAAAAAGCATTTTTGTTTTAGGTTTTAGAATTGCTTATGAAAGCTCAGAGCAAAAGCATCCTAGACTATCATTTTGTAGTTAGTTCACATATTCATGATTTATTCTTCTGTATACTGTTTAGGTATTTTGTAATGAATTTTTATGTAAAAGTGATAATCAGTTCAAAAGTCAGCAATAACTTGCAAATAAGCACCTTAAATTTCACTAGTATCCTGACATAAATATCTCTTAAGCTATTTAGTATTGCCAGTTTTAGCTATGATGGTATGGTTAGGTTGAGGTTGGATTTGACAGTCTTGAACATCTTTTCCAACCCAATCAATTCCATGATTCTACGATTATCCTCTAAAATTGTTTACTAATTGAAGGGATGGATAAATGGACAGGAGCTGTGTATTGTGAGGTGCATGTGAAAGAAAAAAACTTAGTCTAAAAAACAAAATACTTGAGGAAATGAAAGAGGGAAAGGACGGAAACAAAGTCTTAAGAGTTCTGTTTGATTTGGGTTCTGCTTTATTGCAGTCCAGTGATAACTGAGGAGAATTCAGAACTAGAGCAATCTATACCATGGATTTTTAAGTGGGTGCTTCACATACTTGTTAGAATTATCTGATGCTGTCTTTCTGTCACTTAGCTATGAAATACTAGACTAGAATAATCTTGCATCTATTCCCCTGTAGCGAAGTCTGTGAACTTTTTTTAATTTAGCTCCTAAAACTTTTAATTTGTCTGCTGCTTTTCCTGTGTATCATTCTTCAATTTTGAAGTAAGAATTTACTTGATTTGATATCATAATTATAGTCAATGAATAGAATTTTTTCATTATAACAAAGTTTTTTATATCCTCAGAAATATGTTAGCAAAAAAAAAGTTATACTTTGTCAACAAATCACCAGTATAAATGGTGGTTTATGTAACAGTGCTTATTCTTTAGTCTTTAAGAATCTATGAAGCATTGGCAAGTTGTCACCTTGATATTATGCTCTCTCTTTCTGAAAACGATGTCTTGTTTATGTACAAGTGACCTTCACGCATAACGTAGGAACCAGCATATCAGCTCAAATTACTGTATTGCTGAGGATTTTCTGCTACGTTCTGCACAGACAGAGATGGATATTTCAGAAAGTTTGGATAATGATCAGTCTTTGATATTTGTCTTGACATTTCAACAAATAGAAAAGTTTGTGAGGTATGAGGTTCAAATTTCACATATTGCAAATCTCCAAGTAATATTCATAATCCTGAAGCTACGCATTCTTTCAAAATCAATTTGGACTATATGCATATGACTTGTTAATTATACACATTAAGGATTTGTTGAAGATGTGGGAAAGAGCTTAGGCTTGAATCAAGCTAGAACTCTAAGTAGTGCCTTTAATGAAATACTAAACCTATTATTCACCATTTAAGCAATTTCCATATCTTAGATCATTTATATTTCAATTTACAACATTGTAACGTCCTTCCAATTCTGTATCTCATTTCCTTTTTCCTGAAAAGAAACTAGCTGAAAGTATGGGGGAGAATCCTACACTTGTATAGTCATGACCGTACATTTCTAAGTCTGTGCTGCACTGAATGTATGTATTCTTCCAGAAGAAATTGAATGCAGATACTCTAACTTTGCAGATCTGACGTGTGCATTGTATTATTTACATTCCTATAAATTCTATCTTTTCTGTATCTTCTGTGTTCTTGAAACTCTGAATAGCAGACTTTGAGGGTAGTAGCTGTATAAACATAAAAACAAACAAGACCTAATACCCCAAATTTGCATTCCAAATATTTGTGTGGGTACTCATATCATGTTTACCTTTTACTAATAAATACTAAGTTGTAAATAGTTTTTCCTGTTCTTAACTGCTTATTTAAATATAAGGGATCGTGTTCGAAACGAGATTATTATTATCAAATTATTATCAAAAATAGGTTTTGATACCAATAGGAAATCTAATAAGAAATTAAAATCTAATAAGAATGACTGACATTAGATATGTGCATTGTTTTATTTCTTCAGATACGCTATAGCCTGTATCAGGGTATTCTCCTGGGTGATTAGAGTAGAGGAGTACACAAATGCAGCATCCTAGTAATGTCCTAGGTTTCGCTGAGGACAGCGGGCTATACAACATTGAATTCTTCAGCTAAAAATTATATCGGTTTACTTGCTGTTAGATTTGTTGTTCTTGGATCCCAAGAGTCTTCTTTTAGGAGGGTGTGGTAGGTATCATTCTCCTGTGATTTAGTAAGGCAGCAGCACAACACTGTTTAGGTTGGAAGGTTGCCTGCTGCTGCTATTTTGGCAAGCCAGCTCCTATCACTGAGGGCCTTTTACAGACTGTATAAGACAATTAGCTTAGAATGAGCAGACTAGAGCTTTTTATCTTAGTCCAAGTACTGTGAAAAAGGAGAACTTAATTTTCAGTACCCATTTTAATCGCAGAACACTCTAAATTATAGATCCGTAACTACATGAGTAAGAGTGCAGAATGTTTTAATATACTCAGTAGTTGTGCTGGTTGATTGCTATTATTTACTGCATCATGCTACCTTTTATGAATCTGAAAAAAGTAAATCTCTCTGGCTGTGAATTTAATCTGTTTCAGATGAACATTCCAGAAAATGCAAAGATAGTAGCATAATAACTTGAGTTTTACAAAGGCTTCAACACTTATTTTTAGTAATTCACCTTATTGTAAAATCTATATTGCAGTTTTGTTGTTATTCATAATCCACAACTAGAAGAGATCTTATATTTAGGATTTCACACACAGAGTTGCTTATGGTTTTTCTCAGGAGATTGTGCCACTTCTACAAATAAGTAGTTTCAGGATAAATCAATGAATAAAGCAAGAAAATCTGACTTCATCATATGCCATTGGGGTGGTAAACATTCTGTTGCATTTTGACTCTTGTCACTTTATATCACTTTTCTTGTGCAAGTGAGTCCTATTTTAAAATAGATCTGTCTTCTGCTTGCTTGTAACATAACTCTGTCAGTGGAAGATATGTATATCATTTTTCCTCCTGCTGAATTTCTTTCTACTGAAGTTCAAACATTTTTGTTGCCAGAAAACAGGGCTAATATTGTGACATTCAAAGAACAAAATAAATTGTAGTGATAGTTTCCAGTGGTTGTTTATGCTGATGATCTTTAGAGGAATTGTTTTACGCTTACAAAAGACTTTATTAGGATCATGTTCTGGTCATTTTTAGCCATTTCCTGTATCTTTAACTGAGAAGCTGTGAGGATATTTTAGTGTTTGGTGGAGAAATTATTTGCTATGCAACTCAGTCAGAATTGAATATTGCTTTTCACTTGGCAGTTTGCAAGCATGTAGAGAAAAAAAAAAGATTTCTCCTGAAGGGCTGACAAGTTGACTTTAAAATGAGAGGTGAGAGATGCTTTCTATAAACAGATGGTGATTATGAACAGTGGGACAGTAGTGATGATAACACACCAACTGTTCAGTTCTGTAAGCTAAATATTTTCATCTTGTATTTAGACTTCTCAAAATATTTATCTTGGCTCTTTCATGTATTTATGTAATAATCTGGGGGAAATGCTTCCTTCTATTGTTGGAAAACCCACAGAAAACTCCCTACTGGAGAGGATTGACTGAGATTTTCCATCATAATCTATTCTGTGTCCTTTGTTCAAGAAAAGGTTTCAATCCACTAGGGAAACTGTCCATTACACATGCATATGTCTTGGGATCATTTGCAGGTACTGTAGTAGCTAGCTGGGGACAAATATTCTGGCCCTGCGCTCATGACTGAGTTTGTCACCAAACAGATGTACCCATTTTAATGCTTTTTAATCATCAACGAAGCACACTGATGTACTTCAAACATTACTCAGGTTTATTCCTGATACTCCTCATTCCTCAGAATAGAATATATCTCCTGTTACAAGACCAGGTAAAAACACACATTCCAATTCATTCTCAAGCTGAACTTCTACCAGCTTAGATGTAGTTGAATTTTTCACTGCTACTGATAAAAAAAATTTTGAAAATTTTATGATGCTATACTTCTGATAAGTTTAACAAAATTATTTTCTGGTATTTTGAGTCACCATATTAACATACATTACTCCAATTCCCAGAACTACTGGGGTTGGAAGGAACCTCTGGAGGTCGTCTATCCAAACTCCCTGACAAAGCATGTTTCCTACAGAAGATTGAACAAATATTTAGAGCCCACCTGAACATCTCCAGAGAAGGAGACTCCACAATCTCCCTGCGCAGCCTGTTGCAATGTTCTGTCACCCTCACAGAATTTTTTTTTCTCATGTTCAGATAAAACTTTCTGCATTAATTTGTGCCTTTTGCCCTTCATCCTGTCACTGGGCGCCTCCAAAAAGAGTCTGGCTCCATTCACTTGATGCTAGAAGGACCTAGATGTACTGGTGGACTATAAGTCGACTGTGAGTCAGCAGCGTGACTTTGTAGCTGAGAAGACCGATGGTATCCCAGGGAACATTAAAAAAGAGTATGGTCAGCTGACTGAGGGAAGTTATCCTCTCCTTCTGCTCTGCACTGGTGAGGTTACATCTGGAGTACTGTATCCAGTTCCAGGTTCCTCATTTCGTGAAAGACAAGGAACTTCAAGATAATGTTTCATTTCCCTTATCAATCTACAAGTACTTTCCAGAATAAAATAGCTTTCTTTAAAAGGGTGACAGAGCATTAGAACAGGCTGTCCAGAGAGGTGATGGAGTCTCTGGAGATATCCGTGTTTGGATGCTTTCCTGTAAAATCTACTGTGGGGAACATGCTTTGGCGGAGGAGTTGAACTTGGTGATTACCAGAGGTCCATACCTATGATCACCTATGATTATGTGATTCTGTGAAAAGTACATTTGATTGCACTACTCTGATTGTACTTCCAAAAAATTTATTTTGTCTGAATCCACAGTAAATCCACTGTGAGTTTTGCTTGAGAAAGGACTTTGAATTGAACTTGCTGAGATTAGTGAGAAGTTAAAAATAAATGAATTAAGAAGTGCTAGTCTCTAGAAATGTCCTTGTAAGCAACAAAAAAATGATTATTTTTTGTTACAAATAAATATCAATGTGTGCTTAAGATGTAAATTTACACGAACTCTTGCAATTGGCATTTCATGCTAAAGTTCTGTTAGGATTTTTATTCTCAACTGTTTATAAATACGAATGTAGAGGGTTTTTTTTTTTTGTTTTTTTTTTAAGGAGATGAAGCCCAGATTTTGCTTTTTTGGAGCTAGATCTCCATTTGTAACATCAAAGGCAGATTTGGTGAGATGTAAGGATTTAATGAAAGTAAGGAGTACTTTCATTGATTTATTGGAAGCATGGAAACTTTATCTTATACAGAAAGTGCTGTTATGTAAACCACTTACTACTATAGGCCGTCAAAATTTTTTTTCCTCCATGTTTATTTGGTTTTGCAAATGATTTCTGGTTTGTCTAAGATGCTCATTGTGTTTTTCTCTCATTTTCTCAGCTTGGAATTTCTTCTGATGTGGAATGTATGTTTGGAAGCTTGTTAAAGATGCTTTTGGCAGTTTTTACAGCTTTCCTATCAGTCTGTTTAGATGGGGAGTATTTTTACGCTAGTTTACTGTTCTCTTATCCACATTAGTCTGCTGAAATGTAACCTACTGTTCCCTGGAAATTCTCTACTGTTTCAAATCTTTTCAACTTCCTGATTCATTAGCCGTTTTGGCTGCCTAAAAGTGATATTGGATTTTTTGGACTAAATCCTTGAGGATGTTTTTACTTTCTGTGAGTGACCATCTTCAACTCTTGATATTTTAGAGGAAAACCTGCTCCTGAAAGTTTCTGCATACTTGAATTGAGATTTATTTGCTTTATCTATTGACTTTCAAGTTTGGCAAATACATCTGTGAAATGTCTTCCATATTCTCATAATTAAGAACATCAAACTCAAGAAACTACAGTGTTTTCTTAATGGAGCCACTACATGCACATTGCCTATGCGTGTGGGTAATAGAAAAGACTTGAAATTCTTCCTTTTGGCTTAACCTTCAGATATTTCTATGCAGATGCATAGTGGTCTACTGAGCTATACTGAAAATAGTCTTCAGTCATTCCCAGGGTCAGGTAGGAGCCGATCTAACTCTACTGTAAATTAAAGCAAATCTGAAAGTTGTATTGCTTACATAATAGAAAGTTACAGACAGAACTAAAATGATTCTTTGAGAACCTGTATGAAAGCAAGTATAAGTGATTATGGTCATTCTGTAACTGAAATATTATGACTAAATCTTATGTTTACCAGTTATCCCAGTTCTTCAAACCATGTATCTGACTGAATACTGAAAGATGGTACCTAACATAACAAAGCTCTAAGATGTCTACTTTTTAAATCATGCTACAGTGCTTATGATTTATTTTCTCTCCCAGACTAGTTTTCCTTGTAAAAATGACTTGGAGTGGTGAATCATTTGGTAACTGTTAAGCAAGGCATTTGTTAAGAGAGTTTGTTTTTTCCCCAATGATACTATGTATCATACTATGTAAATATTTATGTAATGTGAGCACCCTATCTGGTTTCCAGTCTTATACCAGACCTGTATTCAAATTAAGATAAATTTCATTTTTTACTGTATATTCTAATGTCCAAATGTAATGTCAATTTTCTGTTGTAAGTTTCAGATTTGCTTTCGCATTTGGTATGTAATTTCAAGGCTTGTTGACTTGGTTATCTCCTGACCATTGGGCTACTGCTGCCTCGATGCTGCTGAACTTGATTAATATTGCAGTCTTAAAGGTTTTAGTGTTTATTGTCATTCTGTAATTCCTCCAGAGAGTGGACAGCTCAAAAACTATTATTTAGAAGTTCAACTCTAAGCAAAATTAACATAGGAAAGACATCTGTAAACCTGATGCTGTCTGTATCATGTTTGATGCCTTCTATGCTTCATTTTCTTATACCTGTTTCATTGCAACTCCCATTTCTGCTTACATTTTAGACTTTCTGGTACCTTGAGTTAAAAGTTTTTAAGAATGTAAGTTTAGCCTACTGGAACTAAAAACAAACTTTCATAAAAAATCTGAATTGAGAGGTTAACTTATTTTTGTATTTATAATATATACTTGCATGCATTTTAGGAAGAAATGGATCTCTTTTGTTTATTCTTCAATAGGAACCAAACCAGTTTTTGCATTTGTCCCAGTATAGAGAGTAGAAATGTACAGCCTGGTTTGTAGTAGAAGAGAGTTTGTAGTATAGAGAGTAGAAATGTACAGCGGTAGTTTGAAATTATGTCTATAGCTTTAATAATTTTCTCTATAGAAGGGACAGCTGACATCTTGGCATCTTTTACAGTAAACATGTGGATGCAATTTATGCTTTTCCTAAACACAGATTTATAAGATTTTTCACTGAAAATCTGGAGCATTTCTGTTATGTTTTTGTCTTACCAGGTTGTATAACCTTGTTGTATTTCTTCTATGTTAGACTTTCCAAACCTTCTTTTGTTATTGAAAAAACTATATAGAAAAAGCTTAGAGAATTTTTTTTGTCTGAAGTCCTTGTCATTTCCAACTTCTAAATTGCTGAAAACACTTGTTTGTGCTGTGAAACTTTGTATTCCTCAAAGAAAGAAAGTATCATAGCAGTAGTTTAAATTACAACCCGGACATGCATATTTAAAGAACGTGTTCCTGTGCCACTACCAAAACTAATAGAAGTACCTTTTCCTAAGCATAAAAGTGCTGGAAATACATACCACAGTTGCAATGTCAGATTCTCCACAGGAAGTTACAAAAACCCACACGACTGTTGTGCAATAACTTGTGGGTCCATCTGTTTTCAAGCTGGAATCTAATACCTGGTGTTTAATCAAAGTGCTAAAATGCAAGATAAAATATTCCTTCCAGTTTTTAGTTGCAATTATACTAATGATACTTCTATGTATGTAACATTACCAATTTCCTTCTCAAGAACCAGGTGCATATTTAAAATTGTAACTACTTTCTTATTTAAAGCTGAACATTTTACACACTTGTTTTCTGGGCAGTCGTGTTCTACCAGGTCAGGGCCTTATCAGCAAAACATCCGCTTAGCTTCAAAAGGATATCACAAGATACTAGCTCCTTCTACTGTAAGGGCCTAGAGTCTGGGGCATATTCTACAAAGCTGAAACTGTTAAATGGAAACAGGGTGAGCACGTAGAACAGGTCGAAGACAGCTACAAGGTTCATTGCATCCTTGCATGGCCAAACAGGATTGATTTATTAGCAGGGATTCCCTAAAGCACTAATGGTATTTGTTTCTCTGAAGAAATGCATAAAGGCATTGTTAGTGGATTGTTTTGCTTTGTTTTCCAAATGAAGGATTTTGCTGTAGTGCTCCATAAATTTGCCTGATTCCTGTTATGCTTGATGTGTTTGATTCCTGTAGTATGATCTGTGTGTGGCTACAGCTTGAAAAAACATTTAGAAACAAAATCTGGTGTAAAAAGTAGCTGCTTGCCTGTTAAATACAAGTGATCATTGCATATATGTGATGACACAGTTTTATGGTATCCCTTCTTTACAGATATTTCTGAAATGAATCTCTTGGCCTAGAACTAAATTAGTCTTTAGAGACCTGCCTCTTCAGGAAACTCTGCCAAGAAGCAGCACCTATTACAAGAAGGAAGATCTGTGGTCAGCCCATTGTTTGAGAAGAGTTTTCTCTGCTGGCCTCCCCATGTAGTGACTTAAAGTATTGTGGTGCTGGCTTCCCATGTTGATCCATGTCTGCTTTTCACTAGATCTTGGAAGGAAATAATTGACTGAAGACTGCCAACTAGAATGTGTGTTTGTTAATACAGTAAATCTTGTTAGCAGTTCTTAGTATTATCACTGAATTTATATTTAAGTTAAAGAAACTTGGGTAAATTGGGTCTCATCTGAAGTCTTTTCAGTAAAGTAACTTTAATGCTGAGATTTAAATTCTTATGATAATATCTAAAGTAGTGGAAAAGGTTTCAAAGAAGGAAGGAGAAAATCTTAAAAGAGGTAAAAAGAGGATTGAAGGTCTGGAGTGCATAGGACTTGGTTTAGATAACTTGGGTTGGAAAGGACAAAGATGTGTGATGTAAGATGTGTTCCCAGTGAATCTGAGAATGAAACAAGGAGCAAGAGAGAGTATTCCTAGAAAGGAAGGAAGCAAGACTTACTATGGAACAAAGTGTGAAATGATTTAATGGAAAATGACCATCGAGAGATGGTAATGTGTTTTGAAATGACACAAAATTAAATAAAAAAAAAAAAAGTAGTTGAAGTGACCTTTTCCCTTCCTTAATTTAACTATTAACTACCAAGTGGGAACCTAAAGGTCAAATAAAAGCTCTGACACACTTTAGATTTTATGGAACTTTTTTAAGTTAGGGGAGCTGGAGAGAGAAGAGATGCAATTTAAACTGCTGTGTATCTAATTGTAGACTCTTAAGGAAATTTTTAGTCAGAGGTTGTATAAGAAGGGTGTCCAAACCTTTTGCTGCATTGAGTGAACAGAAATTGTCTCGGACCACATGTATGATATAATTAATGTACATAAGTAATAAAGCTTTTTTGTATATATATTTTTATACATTTAAAAAAAGGACAGAAAATAAATAAAACTATCAGGTTGGACTTGTAAGGACTTGTAAGGACTTGTTAACAAAATCCAACAATCAAACCTTTCCTATCATCATCCTTTTTCATCTGCTACTGATGTTAATGACATCAATGCTAAATAAAACAATGATAGTGTTAGCCATGTTCCAATCAGTGAGCTCTTTGCAGACTTCACATCAGTTATTCTTTGCACTGCATTCACATGTCAGGCAGTACAGAGAGCAAAAGGGGAAATAGCAAAATACCAAAATGGAGTTATGTCTGATAGCAGATCATTGATGCAATAGTTTGTTTGTTGCTTGGAACCTGTTTGATGTTGTTTTTCCTGACATATATGTAAAATTGAATTTATTATTACTGGACTGTAATACTTTGAGCACTCAGATATATAACACTGGCATACCATTCTGGGGCTAAATTGAGTTTTTGTGTGGCTGAATGGAATGCCCATCTTGGTTGGATTGGAAAATGTCATAAGGCTTTTTTTACCTAAACATTTCTGCCAAATGCGTACAGGAAATGGCTTTGGCAGTTGTATCCAAACAAGTAACTTCATTTCCTGGAATCTGCATTTTTGCAAAATGCAGACTTGAAAAAAGAAAGTGAAAAGAGGGATGTTAAAGGACAGACTAAAGATCACTAAAAGTTTCAGAAAATTGGATTGCTTAGATTACTAAACTCATTTTTTTTATGTACAGTCAGAAAAATATCATGTAACTTAATATTTTCAAATTATTAATTTCTTCATGTAATAATACTATAAAAAAAAGTCTAACTGCATTTAGTGCTTACTGGTAAGGCAGTTGTAAAGCAGGCACAGTGTAAGTACATGCTGTATGACCACACAGGTTATAGGTGCGTATTTCCTACTGGGGTTTAGTGAAAATTACATTTATTACTGTGAAACTCAGAAAAATTGAAAGAGGAGAAATGTCATATTATTTTCAGTCTAAAAGGAGATATGAATTGACGTAACATAATAAAATGCTAAAAATATCTATTTTGTCTGTCTAGTCAGGTAGTATTTATTTCTTATTCTATAGCAAATTCATTTTTTTTTTCTAGTCTACCTTGCTGATTTTGAATGTGTTATTTCCTTCTCTTTTCTCCTACTGTCTCCAAGCTAATACCCTGAGTATTTCAATAACAATTACTGCAATCTTTCTTATAGTGCTGGATGACTGCTTATAATATAAGCACACTCTTCATATTCTTGTGCTCATACTCTTAAGGTCAAAACATAGATTATTTTTTCAGCTGTTTGAAAAGCAGTAGTTCAATAGTTGGCTTGTGTCAAATGATTTTTAAATCATTTTATCAAACTAGGGGCTATTTCAGAAATAACTGTATGTTAAAATATGCAATAGTAATGAGTCACATTGTAACGAGTCAGATAGGAAACTTGAAATATTACCATTTTCTTAGAAATAATATTGAAAAATCCTAAGTTTAGAGAGAAAAGTAAACATTTATGATTCGGAAGAAATTTTAATGTCAGAGAAAGATACAAAATATACAAGTTGTGGAGAATTAATGATATACCTTCTAATTTAGTCAGTTGGGTATTAGTAGACTGTATATGAAACAACTTAGTAAAACTGTTGATTACATGCAATGTTTTCAAATCATTAAAAATCACTTCTAATGGGTGTAGGCACAATGGAAAAAAACTTTTGAACTGGTTCAATGCAATAATTTAAAAAAGCAAGGCAAGTCACTGCATACACCTTTCTTAGTGTGCATACATATTACGTCATAAATGATGAGGACTGTAACTTTGACTGGACGGAGATTTTCCTTCCTGTTCTCTTTTTTCATATTTCTTTCAATATTTTATTCTTAAGGCAACCACCTGTTGTTTTAGTTCTCCTATCATTTTATAGTGTTCATTTTTTCTGTAAGTACTCTATTGTCACTTTAAAACTTCTAACAGTTGTCTTGCTTGCAGTTATTTTCACTGAGTACTTGCACCACTCCTCATGTTTCTAAATAAATTGCACTTTTTACTAAGAATATTTCCTAAATAATGTATTAACTTCTGTTAATAATTAGCTTACTATTTTTCTGATTTCTTACTGAATATATGTGATAAATATATTGTCTGAGTAAGTTTTTTAGCTGACTTAGAACTTTCTTTTTGTTTATCATGGTTTTTCATTGTGTATCACTATTGTTTGCATGTTTCTGCTGAGGTAGTATCTAAATTATTAATTAAAAAACCAGCTTTCCATTACGTTATGGAAGCAATACGTTGCATCGAATATGTTCACTGGGATACAGGGCATCTGTTTTTTATTTTAGTCTTATTTTTTAGTAAGATTGTGAACTTGTGCAAGTGATCTCACCTCTCTGAACCAGTTTCCTCAATTGTAAAATAAATTAGAGTAGCTTATCTTTCAAGATTGCTTTGAAATGTCATGTTCAAAGGGTATCTGTAAGTGCAAAGTCTTGTTTTTCTGACATCAAGGAGAAGATTGAATGATTTGTGAAAGTAAGAGTGAATTAGAAGCAGAGACCAATACAAAGCTTTGGAAGCCTTTATTCTGTAACACATTTGTTCTTGAAATTACTTCTATTTATTGGTAGCTAATTTGTTTGGGTAGTTTTGTGAAAAATCTAGATTATGTTGGCTGCTTAAACTTCTACACAATCACAGGTGAGGAGTTCTTGTTGCAGTATGTCTGTTATGTATTGTAACTTCCAAGAGTAAGCTACATGAAATGTATTTCATATATTGATATTGCTACTTGTTGAGTAAAAGAAGAGTTAGGTACTCAGCATGGACTGAGAAACTTCCTCTTAGTAGAATGATTATATTTTTTATTCCATGAATGTCAGCTTTAGCTCTGGAAATAAGCTTTTCTAAATATTTGAGAAATTTTCTTTAATTTTTCAGTGTACAGAAAGAAGTAGACAACAGTTATAAATGCTATTCAGAAATAGGTGAATGTTAAAGTTTTTTATTAGATGTGTTAGGACTAGTTTACTTAGGGGAATACTGAAAGAAAAACTTAAGCAAGTTTATTTCATTAACTAAAGCCTATTATGAGTGTCCTCTTGGCTCTAAGGTACATTACATTTAATATTGAATTAAACTTGTGATGTGGAATTTCCATAATATTGTCTCGTTTTGATCTCAAGGAAAAGAAGTTTAAAGCTGCTGAAAAACATAATGTACTTGGCATTCAGAAAAAAATTAGGAAACTTTCTAATGATAGATTTGCAGAACATAGATTTGCAAGCAGCAAAAACACTCAATTCTATGTCTTGACATAAGTAGATTTGAGCTACAGAGTGTAGCAGTGTGAAAGTTTTCTTTTGATCCTTCATTCTATGTTCATCATATAGTTCAAGAGGTTAGAAATGTTAATTAAAAAGGAATTGGGAGATGGGAACTGCGTTCATGCAATATGTGATTTCACTCAAATATTTTGAATAATTTTTCTGAAATGAAGTCCCCTAATAGAGCTATTGACACTACATAAATTTTTGGAAAACCCGCGTACTATTTTGAGTCAGAGAGAGACAATAGGTGCGTCCTGTCAATGTGAGCAGTTAGCTTTGTCATTGATATCGCTGGACAAGAATGCCATCAGTTTTGATTAAGCTAGCTTTTAGAAACACAGAAATTAAATACGAGTAGATGCATGAGAACACAGAAGATTACTTGACTCTTCGTCTCAGTTTGTTAAACAACATAAGGATAATTATCTTTCTACTTTTTTCTCTTTGTATGCTGTGGAGACTGTAGTAAGAATAACTGCAGCTAAAAATAAGTATGAATAGGATCTGCAGAGCACTTCTTTTAGTGATGGTATGAAATGCATTTGAAATTATAGTGCCACTGTATATATATTTTTACATGAGAAAATTACTTTTTAAATAATGAAGGCTACCTAGTAATATTGAAAGAATGTTGTTTTTCTTAAGTGTTCAGTTTGAGGAGAAAGGCAAGTGCATCTGCATTCTTACCTATATGTGTATGTACATATGACATCAGCTGTCTCTCTGAAAAGTATTCCTATTAGTGTACCTGAGGAAGAAGAAAGTGCCAGTGCAATATCATTTGTAGGTTAAGGAATGTAGCTTTGAAAATAACTTTTGGAACTGTGTAATTAAATAGCATAGATATCCATCTAATAGTAAGTGATCTGTAACCACTACAGTTCTTCACGGTCTTGTGGAATGTAAAACATTAAATACTTTTTATACAGCAGTCATACATTAATAGGGCAAAAACTGAAATGGACAAGAAATTGTTAACAATGCACTAATAGGTTTCTGGAAAACAAATGTGAATTATTTTAAGCAAATAGATGTTGCTAAATCATAGGCTGTATTTTACCACACTGCAGTATCAAATTGTTCCCTGACTTATATTTCATCAGGAAAGGTTGCTGAACATAAAGAGGAGCAACCATTATTTTGCTGAATATGAATATTTACTGTTATGACAGCAGAACTTACTGTTAATAGGGTAGACTACAGCAACCCATAAGTACAGGTTAGAAAGCACTTCCTGCCTTTGGGGTCAATTTATGATGGAAACTTCATTAAAAGTTGAATTAATTGCATCATGGTGAGGTTTCAGGAATAGTGGTCATACTGGTTGAGAAATTTAGCTTTCATGTGTTATATTACATCTTCATTTTAAGCCTTAGAGAGTTATAAACACTACTTTTACTTATCAGATGTGTTGTTAAAATCCTGTTGGTTTTTTTTTTTTACGAATGTTTCTGAATTTTCCATGATAAGTGCCTTGTGCCCAAGGGTATTTACTTGAATTCCAGAAATATTTGTATAATGTACATGAAATTACTCAAGCATTTTTTTCCAGACAATCTAGAGACACTATAATGCTACCACATACTATTTTTTAGTCTAGAGTTAAGGAAGTTTTATGCTCATAATTTACACATGGCTTGAATTCACAGAAGTTTAAAGAGGCATTTAGGTGATATGTAGGATTGGATGGTAACCCAGTTGATTCTGGTAACACCTTAGTGCAACTTCCTTCCATCCTTCACTCAAACACAAAAGTGTTTAGTTTCTTGTATTTTAATGAACTCAGTTTTTTTAACTACCCTGAAGCAGGAAGTTACATGTGTTGAGTATTCTCTGCATTGTGTATTATACTAAGAAAATATTACATCTGCACAGTTAGGTTTCTGCAGTAGTGCTTTGGCTTTAGAATGATTCTTTTTAATCTCTGCTTTGATATTGCCAGGGCACAGATGCTGTCATACCAAGCAGAGGTACCTAAAGAGAGATACTGGTGCACACTGCCATACAATAGCATCTTTGTTGTCAGGTTAGGAGGTTAGAAGTACATTAATGGTTACCCTGTAAAAATAGTTATCTGTTCATTTATATAACCAGGAGAAAAAAAAATGCTTTTCTAAAGCCTAAAATATAGTAGAAATGTTAAAAAAAAAAAAAAAAAAAAAAAAAAAACCTAAAACATAAAAAAAAAATTAATTTATAAATTAAAAAAAAAATAAAAAATTTTAAAAAAAAAAAAAAAAAAAAAACTATCACCCTGTAAAATAGAAGAATTATTAATTTATCAACTAGTAAAACATTGTAAAACATACAAAAACTGAGTGCAACAAACTGTCATCTTTCCTGTGTATGCAAATTCCAGCCTGTACTTTATCCTCTTCCAAAACCCACCATCTTGTTCAGAAAGCAGCTAACTCTGGTAATGCTAACAGTGGGTAAAGGGGAACTTCAAACTCTATTGTGCTTAAAACAATCCTTGTATCAGATCCTTTGCATTTGTGCAACTCTGCTGCTGACTTTGGAATTCCAATACTTGCTGGACTGTCCTCATTTTCGTAAGGCATTTATTTTATGAAAGTGCTTTGGACAATATTTCAGTCTGATGTATTTTTCTTTGTTGTTGCCAGTTACTGTGTTTGTGACGAAAACATTTTTTCCATTCAGTGTACATGATTCTTTCTCGGTACCTATTGACATATTAGCAGAATCTGACTGTATTTTATATTAAAATACAAAGATGTATATAAAATTTTTGAGTTGCCTGTGAACTTTTATGTAAAGAATGCCACAACTCTGTCTTAGAATTTCTTGAGTCAGAGCCATATTGGAAGAATGGCAAAAGAAACATACAGCTGGAGTTTATTTCTCTTGCATGTAGTCCAATTTATGTCCAACATATGGCTCCTACTCACAGCCTTCCTTGAAGTTTAAGACACATCCCTATTTTCATGCGAAGTTACTATCCCTGACTGTTGATACTTGCCAGACCTACTGCTTCTCCTCTGTTCACCTCTCTGGGTTTTACTAGATTCACAAAAATTGGCTATCTAAAGTGAATTTTGACTAAGAACAGTTAGCACATGTATTAACAATTCTGCTAGCCAGTGTGGCAAAGGAGTGGGGATAAGTGGCTGGAAAGTTTTCTCTGAACCTTCTATTCTGTGAAACTATGACAGCAAAATTCTTCAGTAAGTATGTGATATACATCCATGGTTGAAATTCCCATGTGGAAAGGACATTCTTATATGTTAAAAATTTTGCCTTGTCAAAACCAGTAATGTACTCTTCATTTACTGGAATAGTTTTCTATATAGCCTATAGTCTCAGTTGTAAGATTGGCAGAACTGTGATTTTTAAACAGATGTCTACCTGTTTTATGTCCCATTATTGTAAAAGTTTGATGCCTGACAACACGTAGTCTCAAAGTCTGAAACTGAAGGACTTTTATGTTACATTTTTATTTGGTAGGGAGTTACTTCAATTTTTTTTTTTTTTTTGGCAGAATGCGTTTAAATGTGAAAGTGAGAGGTTCCTTATTGGTGCGTTATCCAGTGGACCTTACTTTTTCTATCCCACCATAGCTGCTTTGTCTTTGGCATAATTTATATTGTAGAGCCATGTTCATTATTCACTACTGGTGTACTTCAGATAGCAGGAGTAACAAAGACTAAACCAAACCAAAGAAGAAAATTGTTCATGAGGTTGTTGTAATTCCAAAGATGTGCATTTTTCTACAAAAATGTAGTTTTTATTTGTCTTCGTTTTCTCAAGTCGGCAAGAGAGTGAAAAAGAAAGAAGTGGTGTCAGTATGCGTATTAAGGATTAAAGACAATTCATTTACTTAATATATACTGGGAATTCTATGCCAGTTTTCAACAAAGAAGATGTAAGTAAAGGTAAAGTAAGGGTATTTAATTGTAATTCAAATAAAGTGATGGAAATTATTGTCTTCATTGGGAAAATAACATTTAGACCATCTACTCTGAAAGGCAATGTCCAGATGTAACACTGAAAGAGCATAGCACATAGCTCTCGAGTGGATGTGTATGATGACAGTATGTGACCAATGAATACAGTGTGTGTATTACCCTCATTCAAAAAGTGAAGTTGGACAGCAATATCTTTAGTTAATATTCCATTCTTGAACTACGTTGACTCCTAAACAATGGTTTGGGACAGAACGCAAAGGAAAGCATGATCAAGCAGTAAAATATTTTATAAATTCTTCTCAAAAATAGAGTGTAGTAACTAACTTAAATGCTTGCTCAAGAGTTATGCAGCAGACTAGATCTGTATAGATTTAAGCCAAATAATTGATATTGCTGCATGATGTACTTTAAGCATGATTGTGCTCGTGGTATTAAAACAGTTTTTAATCAGATGAAGAAAAGGGGATATCACATTCCGTTGTGGGTGGGGAAAGCTATTTCTTCAGAATTGGTCTGAAGAATGGTCATGTTTTCTGTTGTAAACACTGAGCTCAAGAATAAGGTGTTCACTTATTACATTTGTAACTGTTTTAATATTGAAGATTTTGTTACTAAAGGCAAAAAGAGACTTTTTAAGAAAGTGGAAATATTTTAAAACAGAAAGACAAAGCTTTGCCTCTTTAAATGAAAGTTATATGGAAATATGAATTATGAAAACATTTGGAGTAAATACCAAACAGAGATTATATTTGGTAATTGATAGTTATAAAATATCAAATCAATGTGATGTGCAAATGAATATTCTGAAAAAAGTTAGGATTGTAACCATCAAAGGTGAGAAATTTGGAAGCAACATTGTAAGCAGTATAGTGGAATTGAGATATGAATATCTTGTACTATAAGATTGTCAAAACAATCACATGATAGGAATAAAAATGATCTCGCAGTTAAAAGTAATCCTGTGGATATCAGTGTTTTAGGTAGCAATTTGTTGACTTTGAGATGATGTTGAAAGTTGCAATTAGTTTTTCTTAACTAAGATTTTTGCATTGATCTTTGCCTGCTTGGTTTCTTGGAATGCTTGGCAAAGTATACCATTTCTCTTGGTATTTTATGGGGAGCAAATAATTTGCCTTTCTAGTGTACCTAACTCAAACATATGGACATCAAAAAAAAAAAAAAAAAAAGAAAGAAAAAAAAGTTGGGGAATCTCGAGGATCAAGACATTTCTGAATGTTTCCCTTCTGAGAAATAACTGCATGGTTTTCACCTAATAGATCCTCCTATTTATGAGGACTTAAGACCTTGTCTTCTCTTTTTTCTAGTGATACGTTGTAACTTCAAGAATTTCATCTTGTTAACTAAAAATTAGAAGTGCTTGATAAAATATTTGGGGGTGTTTGTTTCTGGTGTATATATCTACTATCTAGCATGTTTTATGGCTGCAGACAGGTCTTAATGACAAAGGCCATAGAATCACAGAATGGATTCTATGGAAGGGACTTTCAGATGTAATCTTGCCTAACCCCACTGCTCAAGCAAATCCACGTAGAGCAGGCTGCCCAGGACCATATCCAAGTGGCTTTTGAATATCTCCAAGGAGAGATTCCACAACCTCTCCAGGCAACCTGTGCCAGTGCTCAGTCACTCATGTACTAAAAATGTGTTTCTTGATGTTCAGAGGGAACTTGTGTTCATGTTTGTGATCATTGCCTTTTGACCTGGCACTGGATAACTGTGAAGGAAGTGTAGCTCCACCTTCATTACCTCCTCACTTAAGATTTTTATGTACACTGATAAGGTCCCTGAGCCTTCTCTCTTCTAAGCTAAACAGTTCCAGCTTTCTCAATCTTTCTACACAGGAGAAATTCTCAAATTACTTCATTATCTTTGTGGACCTTCACTGGACTCTCTCCAGTTTGTCCAGGCCTCTGGTATATGGGAGAATTGGACACAGTACTCAAGAGCAACGTAAGATTAGCACTTACATGTTTATTATTCAGTTCACTTAAAATCAACGGGAATATCCAGTGCCACTGGAGATATCTAATTGTTTCACTATTGAGAGTTAAAAGAATTTTAATTAAAAACAAAGGGTAGATACTTCATTCTTTGCTTTTTCCTACAAAATTGAAAAGGTTGAGGATGGAAATAATTTATTATTCTTTTTACAGTTTTCAGTTGGAAAGGATTTGATGTTAGGTACACTTTGATATCCTAAAAATGTGATGAGCTGTTTGCTTTTTATCGCATGGATTGTTTCTACTTAAAAATCCTTTCTATTTTGATTAATTTAGTATTTCTATGGAATCCAGATTTCTCTTATTGCAAAGAGTGATTGCTAATGGCTGTAACTCAAAACCATGTGAACTTAACTGAACTTTCTAAGGCATCTAAAGAATGTTCAAGTTAAAATTAATCTTTCTGCTGAAGGAATCTGTTTCTGAAAGCTTTATTTTTAGGCTATTAAAAGGAAATAGGTATAACATTGCATAATTTTGTTCTTAAAATTTTAACGTGTGTGCTATTTATCATTATTGTCAGCAAAAATCCAGAGCTATTTGCCGTGCTTTATCCTATTATTTAATGAGTAGTATGATTTTGGCTAAACTATTTAAAAATGATTAATGGCATTCATCAGAATGCTCTATTAAAAATGAAAATTATAGTTTTGCTTAAACCTCCTTGAACTTCTGGATTGTTAACATTGATTCACATAGTAAGTGAATCACTTTTGGTAAGACTAGATTACAGAAAGATGTATGTAACATGCACAATTTTTATTTCTTATTTTTTCCCCCTCCTTGTACAAAGACTTAGTGTTTCCTTTAAAATAGACATTTTTTCCTTCAAAGTAGGATGGATCCATACAAAAGTGTTGCGTTTTTTTTTTTTTAAAAAAAAGAACTTTAAAGCTTTGAACAACTGAGGGAAGTACAAAGAATGGTTAGCCATTTTGTTGGTATGTGTAATTCCTGGGTCCATAATAACCACCTCATTTTCATAACCATTTAATTGATCCCCATTTCATAACCATTACAAATAAAAGTGGAGACATATAGACATCTACAATATAGGTATACAAACTACTGGTACTAACCACAACCAAATGTTCTACCAACTACTTAGAGACAAATCCAGATACAGACTCACTAAAAGGAATCCCTTTTGTAACTCACGAGGTACAAAGTGCTTATTTCTGAAGAGAATACGACACGTTACTGTCAAGTTTGGTGTTAAAGAATATGTGAATGACTGAGGAAAATTACTCAGGTGACATCTAAATTTTTTGTTACACATGCAAAGGACTCACTTCTGGACTACACTACAACCTTCCTCACTATCTGCTTGTCCAACAGAATATGTCACATGCCTAGAAGCCTTCAGTTTTGAGTAGACTAGTTAAACCTTCTGAAGGATCAATTCTGAGCCCATAATTAGAGTACAACTAATATCTACTGGCTGCACTGACCACTGTTATTTAAATCATGAGCAATGGCATTAGAAAGAAGAGATGCTGTCTGTAATGTAATGGTTACAGCAAGGAGGAAAATGTTTCCTCAGGAATTGAGTGTTTGAAATATAGCGTGGCAGTTGCAGGGAATTGTATACTTAATTTTTGGATTTAGGTATAAAAGAAACTATCATGTTCATTCTCAGAGGCTCCAATAAAGCTTCAGCAAAAGAAGAATCAAAGTTAATTCTGCTACAAAGAAGTTTTGCTCGTATCTTAATTTCTAATTTTCAGCTGCCAGAAAAAATAAGAAATGAGATTGGTAAAGCTCATTCATCTTTGACATAAGTTGATAAACCAAATTTAAAATTTGTTATCTAGAATGCTGAGAATGGTAAAAAGACATACAATAGTCTCTGTCACGGTTACTTCTCTTAACTCTCCTGTGCACCATTTTTTTGCACTAAAATGTTCCTGCTGAGGTGAACAGACAAGTAGACTAACAAAAAACACTTGTTATGAAACAGTTACTTGAATCCTTCAGTTAATAATCTGAAATCTTAAGATAACTCCAGATTGGTAGGAATTGAGAGCACACCAAATGCAGACAATTTTTTCTTGTCTGCCACAGATATAGAAGCATACAGACTTTAGAAAACCTCACTATCCTAACAAAGAATAAAACTAAAATGTAATATGGAATTAGAAGTACAGTATATTTCCAAAACCAGATTGATGGAAAACAAGTCGTCATTCCTCTGTTGAACTGTTCTGAAAATGAAACACTCCTTTTTTGTGGTTTATGGTGTTACCGGCAAGACTGGTGGCACAGCTGGTTCTCGAGGCACCAAAAATACAGTTTGTGCCTACAAGTTGTGCCTAACAAAAAACTTTACTTGCATTTAGTCCAAGCTGTCATGATTCCATTGATGTAGGTTGTCATTTCGTAGAACTCTTAAAATATTCTTCTCCCACAGTTCAGTCATTTTTCTAAAATTATGAAAGATACATTGAAAAGGAATATTTAAATGTAGTGTCTGCCACTCAAAACAGCCTAAAATATGTAGATGAGAAATTTTATTGGGATCAATCTATTTTTTAAAAAACATTTGTGTAGCTGAAAAAGACAGACAATCTTATGAAAAAAATGAAAGCCTATTTTCAGGTCTAAACAGGAGCAGCAAATGTACAGTTTCAGGCGCGACTAGTACAATTTAAGTTGAATTGAGATTCAGTAACATATGAAAGGTCAAGTAGAAATCTTTAGAAAAATTAGTTTTACTTCTCTAAGATATTTTAAAGGTAATTTTGTGGCAATATTATCAAAAGCAAAGATTAGTATCACAGCATTCTAACATGTTGGACTAAAATATTGGCCCTGTCTTTTATTGAGTAAAATTTTTTTGCAAAGCCCAATGCTTAAGAGAGGAGGCTTCGAGTTTGATGAAGAGAGAGAAAGGCACAGTTGGTTGATAATGTTCAATTTTTGATACATCTCACAGCATGAATAGACAGTGTAGACAAAAGTGAACCTTATTTATTCAGATGTGGCAGCACCATTGGGTGGGTCTCTTAAAGTTTCTGTGGGTTTGACTTCATATTTTCCTTTGTATCCACCCCCTGAACTTCTGCCAAGCCTACCATGCTGCATTTCTGCTTTCTCTTCATACCTACTGATTAAGGAATTTCAATGTGCGTTATACATATGTATTATACAATCAGATATGATCTCACAGGCAGCTTGAAAGTAAATGGTTGTAAAAAGATGAAAAATATTTGTCTCTTTTGAAACATACAATTTATCATATATGAAGTGCTGAAAAATGTTTAGTAATGCTCATATCAGAACATGAAAACTTGATTTTATCGGTAAGCATGTGACTTTGTTCCTCTCTGCTTATATCTGCAAACATTTTGTTCATGCTAACTGGACACTGATTCTCAGTATCTGCACCCTTAGAGCAACTCTGTCCTGATTTTTGAATCTCATAATTCTGCTGTCCATTGAGTCTTTAAAGAAAATTTAAAAACATAACTAACACAAAGTAGGCATGCTGTAAATCTTCAAACTTGAAGCAGTGAAGTTATTAGAAAATTGGTGAAATTATTAGAATCCGTAACTGAAAATATATATAGAGAGAGACCAAAGTGGTCTTGTTAAACTGATGCATATTAGAAAAAAAGTATTGTCAGGTGAAGTCATGGACATTTTATTTCTCACTAGCATTGTACTTCACAGCATTTAACAGGCAAACTAATATGCTTATTTTCCAGAAAAGAAAAATGAAAATAATTTCAGTAATTTTGATCTTTTTGCTTTGAGATCACTCTGAGTTTCAATCTGGTACCAGACTTATGATGTGTCAGTAAGGAGCATAAGCTGAATTTCTGTCTGTCATTTGCCATTTAAGATCAAGCGGCTTTTGTTGCAAAAGTGGGCCTATTAAATATACAGTGGATATGAAAAATATTGTTCTTTGTTGTTATCTGAGATTTCTTATAGCAAGTAAACTGAAAAAACAGCATGATTGGTTTTAGCAGTCATATGCCTTTTGGAATTGTGGTGGTGCTGGTGATGTTCTTTGTGAAGTTTAAAATAATCATTTTCGTCTTCTTTTAAAATGAGTTTATACAAAGGATGAACTGAGTATAAATATTTCATTATTATATTTATATATATATAATAATGAAATATATATATATTTATATATATTTTATTATATTATTATATATATATTTATATATATTATATTTTATATATATATATTATTATTATATATATAATATTAAATATAATATAATATTATAATATAATATAATATAATAATAAATATAATATATATATTATTATTTTATATATATATAAATATATATATATGGGGTATTTTGTGATAAGGAGGTTGTGGTGCAAAAGGGTCTGGCCTCTTCTCCCAGGCAAATAGTAGGACCCGAGGAAATGGCAAGAAGTTCTACCAGAGGAGGTTTAGGTTGGATATTAGGAGAAACTTTTTCTCTCAAAGGGTGGTCAGGCACTGGAATGGCTGCCCAGGGAGGTGGTGGAGTCGCCGTCCCTGGCAGTGTTCAAGAGGCGCCTGGATGAGGAGCTACGAGAGATGGTTTAGTAGCTCGTGGCACTGATAGGAATGGAAGGATGGTTGGACTGGATGATCTTGCAGGTCGTTTCCAACCTTGTGATTCTGTGATATGTGTATACATGTATGTATGTATTTATCAGAGTTTCAGTGATCACATACCTGCTAAAAATAATTATTGCAGTAGATATGGTGCTTTGATTTGTGTCCAAAATAGCTCTGAATAAGTTTGTCCTTCTGCTGTTATATATTTCCACTATCAAGGGTTACTGCTATCTAAAAAATATTGTATACAGAACTATTTTGTATATAACTTTTTCTCTTGACTTTACGTGGATAAAATAATGCCTAAGTATGAGCATGTATTAATTAACTCAAGCTCCAATGAGTTAATAGCTCCATGAAAATTTTCACTTGGGCGTTGCAGTCCAACTTGCAGAATCAATGTGCGAAATCACAATAAACATACCAAAACTCAAAAAGCATTTCTTTTACCTCTTTCTCCCATGTAGGCAAACAAAAAAACCTCCACAGCAAGAGAAAGTTAATTACACCACATTCTTATTGAGTCTAAATTTATTTAGTCTACAGGTCATCCAGAGACTGTTTTGCAGTTCCATTCTGCAGGGGTACCATGAGCAACCTACTTTCCATTTTTGAAGTACACCCTAAGGAAGATATTCATATATAATGTGTATCATCATGATAAATTTAGCTGAGCTTTAGAGCAGGAAAGTATTCGTTGTATATTTTATTGGTGTCTGTTTTCCAGTTTATCAGTATTTCTTGGCTGTTGGAATGGCCGTTCGTTTTAACCCCAGTTCTGTTATATCAACTTTTACCCATTTTGAACAGTTGGTCAATACATACTTCTAACACCTTAGTTGTAGTACAAAGACTCATTAGAAGATTTGTCTTTACTCTGATTTGAAAATGCCTACACTTCCTTTGTTCATATTTGGTCATAAGCCAAAACAGATGAAAGAAAGGGCAGGTTGACCACTGGAACATTTTTCATGAGAACAAAAACTCACAAGCTGTACCAACTGCCATCCTGAATTTCTTCACCCAGCTCTCAGATGAGAGCTTTCCTTGAGCCAAGGGGATATTTTGCTCTTCTTGATTTCAGTGGAAAATCTGGAAAGTTTTGGTAGACAGAGCACTTAGTAGAAATAGAAATACAAAGTCTTCCATTGTGAAAATGTAAATTTTGCAGAACAGATATGTGGGCAGAAAAGTGGACAGATGCTTTTATCATCAGAATACATAGTCTGTGAGGAGTCAGAACAGCTACTCCCAAGAGTTTGTTTTTGTCAACAGACAGTCTTAATATTCCTCCCCCAAAATAGCTCAAATTGCATCTTCAATTCTTCACTTCCAAAGAATTGTTTCCAATTCTTTTTGCAAATTAAATTGACAGCCTGTGTCATGAGAACTGCTTGAATTCCCATAAGCTTTCATACCAGGACCAAAATCTGGCTATAAGTTGGACTTATGAGGGATAGACTGTGATTCTTATTTCTGACAGGTTGTAGTATCTTCTAACACAAACAGTAGCATGAAATTGATACTTTCTGAGCCATTTTCCAGATTTAACTAAAGAGCAATGCAAGTATTTTCATTGGATCTTACACATTAAACTTCATGAAGATCTTCTGACTCTAAGAAATAAATTCTTTTTCAACAAGCAACCAACAACGACAGAATGAATTGGTCAGGCCTAATAGTGACATTCCTAGTGTGGATGCCCATGAAACCTTTATGAAGAAAAAGTCTCTAGAATAAAATCTTGAAAAATGTCTATTATTTGTAATCTAGGATTACTAAAACAGGGTCCAATAGTATTTGTGGTTGTTGGGTACCTTTACAAATCAGCATCATCTCTTAAATGCATTTAAACATGTCTGGTATTCATGGAAACAAAATAATTTAGATTTTTTACTTTTGTGCTCTTACCTACTTGGATTATTCCTTTAATAATACCAATAGATAGTATTCAACATTAAAACATTATCCAGATTGATATTTTTTCTCCCAGCTTTTGAGCATCCAGTGCAACACTATGTATATGTATTTTCCATTTAGAATTTAAAAGGCATTAAATGCTGCTTTGAATGGCTGTAAATAGCATTTAGTACATAAATGTGTAAATAAATTGCTTAAATGATAGAATAAGTTGTGTGATATTTGCCAGGGGCTTTGCTGATATGAAGGCTTTTAACTGCCTTAGGTGTGTTACTGAATTATGGAATCCCTTTGATCTTTTATGTCACCTTAAAAAATAATAAGGCACCTCCAAGAGCACTGTTATATTTTTTTTCTCAGTTTATTTTGAATTATTGTTAATTACGAGACTTTAGTCCATTAATGAACACTACAATGCACTTTCTGTTTCTTGGTTATTATTGTTCTTGTTGCTGTAGGGCAGCACTTGTTAGTAGTCATTGTGATTCTCCTTTCTGAGTTCAGTGGGATAATTTTAATTTGCAGATTTTTCTGGAGGAGTGTCTTGCACTGAGAATTTTTGTTTCATATGCAGGTTGGTGCAGTGCACTGGGCAGAAGTGCAGACTGAAATGAACATTAATAAAGTTCAGTGAGAACATTATTAAACATTCAAATCCAAAATGTGGATCAAAACATGACTTTTCCCCAAATTTGAACTCTGATTTTGCAGTGAATTACGAGTTTGCTGTAAATTTCATGCTGTGAATTGAACACATTTCTGAATATTTGAACATTAAAACCAACTTACACAACCTGACAGTAAAGTTTAAAAAAAAATTAGTACAAAAGTTATCACTTCTTTTTATACAACATGTCAACTAGGACTTCACAAGTATTATTGCAAGAAAATTGAAATTTTTTTCTAACCATCCAAATTATGTTGGTAATGATTATTCCAATTTGCAGTGTAGTGACAATATTTCATAGCTCTTGCCTGTAGTATGTGAAGATTTTCTTAAATAAGAATTTTGAAATATTTACTTTGTAATAACATGCCACAGTATTGAATTTGTTTGGCTTGTACAAGAAAAAAAAATTGTTAAATTGTTTTCTACAGGACTAAGTGTTTTAGCTGAACTGCTCGAGAACCTTGCTAACGATGTGCTATCATCAATGTTTTCTCAATTCTTTTACTCTTAAATTTATTGCATACAATGCAGTAAATATATATCAGTTTGCAGCTAGAGAAAAGCTATTTAATAAAATTATGTCATTTGAGAAAGTGTAGATGTCATAACTGAAAATACACCAAGCACACAGAACTATCATTACTGAATATATTACCTCTCCATCAAGCTTCCAATGCTTCTTGCAATGTTTTTTTTTTTGGTATTAACATTGCTGTATTCCCTTAATATAATTCTAACTTTCTCCATTATTACCTACATGCTGCAATATGCATTCTGTATCAGCTTTATGCTCGTTGGGCTGAGGTACAATCTTAATGCTTCTTTCAAGCTGCTAAGATACTGTTTTCATTGCTTTCATTGTGATTGTTTACTATTCCATAGACTTCTGTATTTTTTTGAAGTGCACTTTATGAACCAGAAAATTTCCCATTCCCATGAGTTCTAGAGATCTATTCTTATGCGTTTTGTTAAGCTGTACAATTCTGCTGCCCCTTAATATAATGCTGGAAAACTATTATCAGAATACCATTAATTTTGGTTAACAGACTTCTGCCTGGAAGCAGTAAGCACTGTAATAGTTTTTGTTTTCCAAACCTAGTGCTGCTGCTTACTCAAAGGTAAAGCATTTTCAAAAGGGTTAAATATTTCATGTTGTGTATTCCATATAAGAAAGTGTGATTCACTGTTCATTTTAAGCTCAGATGTGATCTTCATTAAGGCTTTCTGCACTTAATGAAACTTTTTCCTGAAAAAAAATAAGCAATTTCAGAGGGTCAGTTCAGGTTGCACATTAAAATTAGCGTCAATGATGGGATGAATGTACTATAAAATTCTGCTTGTAAAGCTGACTCTTTTCTTCAATGGAGGCTTGAAACATGAACGTTATATTCTCAGGTCATCACTGCAGAAAAAAAGAATATATTTTCCAAAACCCTTTTACTCTTTTGGATCACGCAGTGGCAAAAGTGTACTGTATCTTTCTTTGATTTTCTTCTTCAGAAAGGGTGGAGCATTACTACATGCTTTGCCATTCAAACATTCCTGGTGGTTCTATTTTCAACTCCGAATTTTTAGATTAGTAACAGATGTGCTGATTCTTTCAACTGAAACGGAGTGGAAGTTTTTCTACTATACTTTGAATAGTTTTAAAACTTTTACTGATTATTGAACCCTGAATGCTAACTTGCATTACCAGCCTTCAGTGTAAACAATATCTTATACCACAAAAATCTCACTGAAGTCAGGGGGGAGAAATTCTGAAATAAGCATCATGAGGTGCAGCAAAATATAGTCCCGAATGAGTTTAAAATGCAGTTCTTTTTCATGCAAACTGATCAGGACCCAAATAGGTGTAGCATTCATGAATTGCATGGCATAACTTTTAGGTACATTTTGTTAATATGCCTCATCCCCATGTACACCAAAATTGCAAAGTACATAGACAGGAAAATAGTTTGCAAGCTTTGTAGGTTGTTGGTAATGGTTATTCATTGGCACAAATCATATAGAAAATTCTTGCACAGCAAAACTCCCAATAAACTTTGGTACTCTTGTCGCAACGGATTTGATTTCCCCTTTGACAGAGGGATATCTGGAGTGATAGCAACCCTGAGGAGAAGTTTTGTGAATGTCAGTTGATGAAAGATTCAATATGAGCCAGCAGTGTGTGTTTGCAGCCTGGAAGGTCAACTGTATCCTGGGTTGCATCAAGAGAGGTGTGACCAGCAGGTCAACGAAGATGATTCTGCCCCTCTATTCTGCTCTTGTGGGACCTCACATGGATTATTGTATCCAGTTTTGGAGCCCCCAGGACAAGGACATGGAGTTGTTGGAGCTGGTCCAGAGGAGAGCCACAAAGAGGATCAGAGGGCTAGAACACCACCTCTATGACAACAGGCTGAGGGAGCTGGAGCTCTTCAGCCTGGAGAAGAGAAGGCTCTGAGGAGATCTTACAGCATCCTTCCAGTACCTGGCCTTTAGGAAAGATGGGGAGCAACTTTTTATACAGGCAGGTGGAAACAGGATGAGGGGAAATGGCTTTAAGCTGGAGGAGGGCAGATTTAGACTAGATATTATGGAGAAATTCTTTACTGTAAGGGTGATGAGACACTTCATCTTGTTGTCTGATAAGGCTGTGGATGTTCCAAACCAGAAGCATTCAAGACCAGGCTGGATGGGACTGTGAGCTACCTGGTCTAGAGGGTGGTGCCCCTGCCTGCAGCAGGGGGCTTGGAACTATATGATCTTACAGGCCCCTTCTAACCCAAAACATTCGATGATAGCTCTGGAAAAGAAAAACAGGCTTTGATTTATTTATTTATTTTAAATGTCATGCATAACTTCTTATTTAGATCTGTGGATCATTTAGCAATGAGAACTGGTAAATAATACAGATCGTAATACTTTCCTGTAGTATTTTGAAAAAAGATTTGAAGGCCAAATATGTTATGACTTTCTGGTGCCAGAAGGAAATAAATCCAATATTGAAAGTCTAAGTGGCAGAAATCAGCTATTTTTGTAGCCACTATGTCTGATTTACTAAAAGGGGATAACATTCACTGAGGAATATGAAACACATGTAATTAAAATAATCTCCAGTTTTTCTCTTCCCGGAGTACTGAAAATGTTCAAGTCATGTCTTGGGGTAAATACGATAAAGGGGTGAAAGAAATACTGAAGCAAAGTGCAGCTTGGTGTTGTGAAAATCCTTCTAATATTCTTATACTTCAGAATATTTTCAATACTTTAAGATTTCATTCATTGGTTTTATTTATCAAAAATTTAAGTTGACTTTATACAAAGTTTATTTTGCATAAAGTCAACTCTAGATAGAACTTATTCAACACGAGATTTCAGATTTTGTTTCTCCAAAGTGAAACTGAATTAACTTGCCAGGTAAAGACTTTTCAGTTCTTTCGTGAAAAATTCTTTCCTGTTGGTGGGCATCAGAGCATAATCTGCCTGATTCTTTAAGATGCTTTGGCTGATCTGTCTAAAATGGGATAAAGGAAATGTGAAATGTTTGCCTCTTATTCACTCTGACACAGTTCCTGTCTTTTTCTTGAGACAGAAGGAAAGATGTCACTTGGATGTCATGAGGCTTTTGAAGTTTTCATGCAGGACCATGCTGACAGTATAACCATTGAGGACAACAAACAGCTTCTCAAACAGAGGTGAGTGTCCCAATAAGGTACAGCTGGAGAGAGGCATCTGAGAGAGGCATCTTCATTATAAGCCTGGGAGAAGAATGCATAATTTTAGATCGGGGGTTCTGTGTTTCTACTCAGAATTTGGTGCAGAAACTTAGCCTTTTCTGACAGGGAGATTTCTTATTTGGAGGGCACTGAATGATGACAGAATGAAAGTCTGAAGAGAATACGATAACGGTATTAGTGGTCTCAGAGCTTCTTTCCTCTGGTTTTATTCATCTTATCTTTGTAGCCCTATGGAAGCAATGTGGTAAATGGCATTCATGATCATGAATTATTGAGAGGAAGCTAGATTCATGTGACTAAATTGATTACTGTAATTTCCATTGTCAAAAATGCTTTACTGGCTTCAGCACTAAATTGGACAGTAAAGCAGGAGATGTTTAACAGATGCTTTGGTCTGTTGCTCCTAACTTGTTTGCCAAGTGATTTTAGGTTCTCTCTTCCTGTTTTGCTCTCTAAAACAGAAATAATGTTTTATCCTTTCACGTTTGTTGTTAACACTAGAAAAACACTTCAAAATCTTCTGGTGAAGATGGTGAGAATGGTGAAATATTAACATGATTTTTCATGTTGCATACTTTACACATCTCAAAAAATAAACCGTCAAGGCTTGTTGTCTGTATAACAGTACTGTTTCACTGTCAGTTTTGCAAGCGTTAATCCTCCATGCTCTGTAAGAGAAATATGACATTTTTAGCTTAGGCATGCCAAAAGCAGATCTCTCAGTGTGCCCTTCCAACCTGATGAGGATTTACTTCATTTCTTTTATGTTTTTGCTTGATTTTTTTCCTCTTCTTTTTCCCCTTGAGTCTCCTTCTCAATATCTTATCTGCTTTCTTATATTTCACTAATAGAACAATTTTCCTACTAAACAGGCATGCAGGACACTATTTTCAGCATCACTGAATCAAATATTCATTTATTTCCTCAAAACTCAGGCAATAAATGATCTCCATGTCTTTCTGGCTTACTCATGATCTTGCTACTTACCATTTTTGTGAACTGGTTACTTTTCTATCCAGGTCTATCACTTGCAGCCACAGGTGCATAACTGACAAAGTATTAGATACACATAAAATGTTATGCATGTAAATCAGACCTTTAATAACATCTTCTGTTTGATCAATAGATGATGCCACATATATCTTGCACTGCAATAATTTCTGATGTTGCTGTCCATTAAGAGAACACTTCATGGTTACAGCATGATCATGGGAGCACAGCAGCTCTGAACTGTCTCCTGAATTTCTTCTAGTTAACCAGAATTTAACCACATTTTCTCTGATCATTATTACTATTGAATTAAACCAGTGTATACTTCTGATTTCAGAACATGTAATGGAGATGTGTGGAACCCACAGACTTTGACACCAGATTTTCTTTCCCTAAAAGACAAAGAGATTCAGACTCACAGCCCCTCTCTAATTTGCTGCAGCTGGTTGATGAAATTGGTGCTAATGTGAAGGCTGATACTTAGAAATGAGAAACAAGGTCTCCCATGTCATTTTACAGTAGATTTTAGTGAGATATTTGTAGCTCCAAGTATACTGAGTTCATTAAAATGGGTTTATATGAAGTCCAGTCTGTAATTTGGAATGCAACCTCTGAACCACCAGTTGCACAAAAACTGGGTTACCCAGCCAGTGTTCAAATTGCACAGGAAGACGTGTGGACACCAGATGTTTAAAGGTTACCATAGCTTCCCTTTACATAGAGATTTCTCATGTTAATATTTTTGTTTATAGTTACATAACAGCTTTTGTCATACCAACAACAGTATTTGGTTCAGAAAGTACTTATTTTTAGCTGTCATACTCTTTCCTTTGGATATTTTGGGTAGATTTTCTTTGGCTGTTATTTTTACTGTTCTTGTATTAATTGAATGGTGATTTGTCAGTGAGCGTAGTTCAAATTTTGACAGCAAAAGTCACAACTATTTCCCCGGCTGTGAAATTATTGACATACATGAATTGTGGATTCTCCCTCCTTGTAAAAAAAGCTGCCTGGACATGGTCCTGGGCAACCTGCTCTAGATGTCCTTACTTGAACAGGGATTGGACCAAATAACCATCAGAGGTCCCTTCCAACATCAGTCATGCTTTGATTCTGTGTGTATGCGTGTACTGTGTATGTGCATATGTTCTGTAACTGCTTATTTATGAACAATCAAATGTAATCATTTGATTAAATCAAATACTGAGAAATATCTATCTTGCCATAAAAACAAACAAACAAAAAAACCTAGAAAATCACATGAATAAAAGCAATACTGTTTCAAACATAAAACTTTTCACCTACTACTTCAGAGACCTTTACAGGGAATATAACTCAGTACTGTAACTTACTACCATGCCTGGATTAATGAAGGGGGGGGGGGGAAGAAAGCTTACTTAGTTAAAAATCATTTCTCTTTGAAGCTCATTTAATGACTTCCTGTCTGTGTGAAAGACAATAGATTGAGACTATCCCGTTAGTGCAATTGCCTATGGGAACTACTAGAAAAGTGGCCTTGTAAGACTGAAAAAGTTATCTATAGGTTAGTTTACAGTTAATTTTACAGTACAACTCTTTCTATTTTTCTTCTGTAGAACAACTGCAGTGCTGCTTAAATATCTATGCTGGTGCCCAGACAAAATGAGACTGCTGGAATTTGAACTTCCTATACCTGACTTTTTGAGGACTTAATAGTGTCCTGTTACTCAGTATAGTCATGTTCTCTTAAGAGTTGCTTCTCGAAGGAGGAGAAATCTGTCTCATTTTCTTGTGCAATAAAGCTAGAAATATTCCCAGCTAAGCCACTCCAGTGCAATATTGTATACGGCACAAAGCCTTTTAAATTCCATTCTAGTCAGTATTTCCAGTAGTAAAATTGTACTAAGTTCCCAGATGTAATGTAAATCTAGTTTCCCCTTTGATGTTCCTTATTAATTTTTTCCACTTGCCTCTTTTCTTGCTTTGTGTGTCTCAGCTGCTTAGCAGCTAAGTTGTTTTCTCAGTAGCTTGGTAGCTATGTATGAGTTTCACGGAAAAGATGTGTTTCACTTAAGTCACTCAGTTTCTAATTAGAAATGAATGAATGTTTGTATATTCCACTGAATATCTCTGCTGTCTCATTTGAATTTGTCTTGTTTTACGTTATAAGTTAGAGATTTGTTTTTCAAAATATTAAATTTTTAATTGCTGACCTTTGATGAGTTAAACCTTTGCAAAATTCTTGCTCCATGACAATTCTCTATTCATGTAGGATACTCATGGACTCTTTTGAGCTTACAATGTAATTGTTCACTCATTTTTATTTTTACCAATATGAACTTTATGAGAGATATTTTTTCTTAGAGTAGTCCTTTTCTTTCAATAAAATCAAATTTTGTCTTTATCATGCTTATTTAATTTTACTGTGATTCATATTCCCAGATGGAATTTCTTGGTCTTTCATAGACTAATGCCAAGTGTTAGTTATAGTGCCAGTTTATAAACTATGGGATTTGAGAAACAGATGCATAGCGCATTCAGCTAGTCCTGTTTTCAAGGCAACTAGTTACGGACACCGGCTGGATAGGCAGTTGGCTTCAACTTGTCCAACTGAATCTTATCTATGAACATGAATCAGAGCCCACTTTTGACTAGTTAATAGTTAGTTAATGAGGTTAATATTTGACCTATGGAAGCTGGAGGAAAGAAAGAGAGAGATACTTTTGTTTGTTCCCTTTAGATCTCTACACAGTCTTCTGTACTTGTTTGGGTATTCTAAGTCTGAAATAGTTCTAATGGTTATATAAAAGTCTCACAGATACTTCAAAGGCTTCTGCTTTCATTATGCAGGATATAGGAAGTCCTAAAGAATACCCAGCTGGAGCTATTTAGCTCTGTTAAATTCTGCCTTGAAAAATAAGTGTACAGATGTGAATGTGGTTGCCTGAAATTCCAGCTCTTTTGAATTTCACTTGGGAAATGAACTAATTGAGAAAAGGCAGTTTTCCAAGACCCTCTTCCCAATGGGATATTCATATCTATCTACTATGTTTTGCCATTATTTGAGTTAGACAGAAATACAATTTGTGGATCTCCTCAGCTATCCTGTCTGACCAAGGCTCATCCAGGTCAGTCACAGGCTTACTGAAAAATGGTGCGTTGCAGTTCTGTCTCCACATCCAACAGGGTTTGATTTGCAGAGATGAAAATAACAGTTCAGGCTTTCACATCAAGCCTAATATCACATGACAAAGGTCACAATGTAGCAAATTGTCCTTCTACATTTTAAACTTTTACTATTTCAACTGTTACAATGAATTAACAGTTGTAATCCTCACAGCAGAATACATTTAGCCTATGAATGCCTGATATAGATGCCATTTTTTCCTTAACAGCTTTATGAAGTACCGAGCTAAGTATAGTGGAGTAATTATGCCAAGAACCATTGTAAAATATCAGAAAACTGCTAGGGAAAAAAGAGGATAAAGCATCAAGTTCTAACAGGCTGTAGAGAATGTAAGTGCATTTGTAAGGCTCTGCTTTTTAATGAAATATGTAGATGACATAAACTTATGAAAGAGCAAGACATACATACAGTGAGAGGAATGCTTTATAACACTGAAGTGAGCATCACTGCGACATCATTCTGCTAGCTAAAAAGAAAATCCTGATCATTGGAATAATTAACATGCCATGTGAATTCTTGATGATCTGAATACTATCAGGATGTCGTCAGTGAGTTATTTTAGACATATAACTGCCAGAAATTTTACACAGTACTGTTGAATTACAAGAGAGAAACATGGTCTTGGCTCCCGAAGGACTTTCAGTATCACCAAACTTGCAGGCAGGCAAGACACTGTCAATTTGTATGAGGGCTGCTCTGAAAGAAATGCCTTGTGAATTTTTATGGAGATGCAGCAGTGGATGTGAGCACAGTGGGTGTTGCTTTTCAGAAGTGAAGACAGCAACGGTGTGTCACCACTGGTGCAGATATTTATCAGCGCAGCATGCAGGCTTTCATTCATCACTGGCAAAAATGCATAGCTAATGGTGACTGTTGAAAAAAGGTGTTTTGTAACTAAGAATTTGCTCTATCAAACAGTGTTATTGCACTCTGATCTGTTGCTTCCATGGAAATAAATAGGAGATATTACTTTCAGAGCAACCTCCATATACAGTTTAAATTACTTCACTCAACAATTTGGGATACATGTCTGTGCTGTTATTCATAATAATTGCAATTTTTTTTACATTCATTGCTTGCTTGACCTTTTTACTAAGATTTCTATAGCAATACCCGTGGATATTTGAGGACTGTTTCACTGACATTATTCAGTGCTTTGGAAATGAGAGTTTGTAAAAAGTGATTATCACATTACCTCTTATCAAGGATGATCTCAGATGAACTTTTTTCTCTCTATGAATAATTTTCTACTTAAATTCAATCAGTTCTGGAAGAAAAAAAAAATTACAGTAAAAAGCATATGAAAGTTATTTGCAGCGTCAAAAGGAGACTGAAGAATGAAAATGGATCTTTGCAGGAGAAATGCAGTTATCAGTATTAGACTTGTCCAGGCTGCCAGATTTAAAATCACTACTTTTGTAGAAAGGATCAAGTGATGTTTATTTGCCACAAGTGGTTTTCTTTCACACACACATTAAAGAAATGTGTGAGTAGATTAGTTCAGTAAACACTGAGAGAAGAACCACCTACTGAATCACCAGCAACACGTCTTGCTGCATACTGAGCTTCCTTTGGTCTCTCCTCCAAGAGATGACTAAGTTCGTTTTTCCTGTCAAAACACTACTCCAAGATGGAAAGGCCTTATTTTATGCTGGGATGGTAGAAATGTGGTATAGTAAGTAAAACAAATATTGTGTATTACAAAAGGCAATTATAAATTTTCTTGAAGGAAAACACAAAATTTGGTCTGCTCCTATTATTTATCTACAAAAATTGCATTCCTCTATGATGAAATGTACCAAAGGAAATTTCACATTAAAAAAAAAAAAAAAAAAAAAAAAAAAAAAAAAAAAGCAGCTCACTTTCAGCTTTAATTTGAGATCCAGTTATCTGAATATTATAAAAAGGTATTTTCCAAAGCCAGATTTATTGATTTGTTTCCGTTCTTCTTACTTGGGCTGTTGTTTGCTTGATATTTGTGTATCTTAATTTAGCTAGATTTAGCTTGTATCAATATTGGACCATACCTGTAGGTATATTTGCATTCACATAAGGACTGGCTGCAGAACAGAATAATGTAGCTTATTCACACCTTCTTTTTTCTGTTTGAGAGGTTTCTTAATGATGGAGACATGCGTGTTCACATAGCACAGATGGTGATTGTCAATATGCTTATTATAGGTTTAAATTTTTTATTTCCTCATGAGCAGAAGTTCACATATTTTGTTTTCTCTTATTTTTTTTTTCTTTCTGTGCTCTCTTTCTATATATCTGTATGTTATAAAAAAAAAACTGCAATTAACTTATCATATTAAAATTAATAGATTATTGTATGTATATTATCATAATTCATTGTAATAAATTGCTGTTTATATATTTAAAGAAAGACAGTCTTTAGATTGAAATAGCGTTTATAGTCATATAAATTTACTTTTCTTTCTAGCATACCGATTAGTTATATTTGTAATGGTTTCTTTTAGACCAAACTCTTTTTGGGTGGAAAATATTTTCCAGCCTGTTCTACTTACAAAACAAAAAGTAGTCCTGAAGAATTTGGTATTCTATGGTAAACAAAGTTTTTAATTAGTTGTGTTTTCTGTATCGTTGCTTTAACAGGTATGCTGAAGCTAAATGTCTTGGAGAAAAAATAAATGAAGTGAGAAATAAAATAAGTGAGTACATGTCAGCTTCATTTTACATCTATAGCTGATGAAATCACAGCATTCAGAGGATATATAAAGAGATTTAATTTCTAAAATAGGTGAATCAATCTGTTACTAAGATTTCCAAAGAGATAAATTACCTTATGTTATTAGTAATAATTTCATGTATCAATTTTAATCTGAGTAACGTGAAAATGTGATTATTGCAAATAACATGATTATTGAAAATAATGTGAAAAACAGATCTGTTCTTTATTTGATAGGAAGTCTTAAATATAGCAAAGGGAGAAGTTAAGATATTGATATTGGATTTCCTGAATTTCCTTGTGGGATGAGAGGATCCAAAAATTATTGTTTCAAATTGTGATATCTGTGGATGAAGAGCTGTATTTTATTTTTAATTTCATATAGCTTTTGTTAGAAGAAGCTTTCTTTGTTTAATCACTCCTCTGCACTTCCTTCATAGAGATTACTTGGAGTGATTAACTGAAGTCCTGCAGCTTAGTGGGGGAATTCTTCATTTTTTATTTTAGGGTGCCAGCAGCATATATTTGGCTTCCAATTTCAAATCATTCGAAGCCAAAAATCACCTAGACATATACTGAATGCAAGCGAGGTTTTATCCAATCCTCCTTCCAGCCTTGATATCTTCCTAGGTTATTTCTGAGTTCTGTTGAGGTCTGACATCCTTCCTAACAGCTGACTATCCAGACTCTATATCAAATGTGAAACGTAGCTTTTGTCTTTGGAGATCAGGTCTGTGTTCTTTTGTATGTAGACATTCAGGTGTACCAAATCTCTTCGAGATTCAAATACAGACTATGAGGAAGTAACTTTACAGGCAATTCGGCATTGAGGTGCGGCTCCCAGTTTCTATCTCCTTTCTTTGTAGGTAATATCAGCAGATATGGGCAATAACTCATCATCATCACTTCTTGTCTCCTAATTGCATTTGATTGCTGGAAAAGGACAAAAATCTCAAAGCCTTCTTGATGATTGCTCTATACTTTCACCATAGTTGTGATTATATTCTGCATGGCAATGAATGGTAACTACAGCCAGATTCTGGTCCAAGTCATTATTAGGTACATCAAAATGCCTACTTGGGAATGCTACACAGTGTATTTAAAATTACTACGTGGAAAATTTCAGCCATGATGGCACAGTTTGTTCAAACCTCTGCACAAGGATGTTTTGAAGTGATGCAGAACCGGAGACATCCATTGCAGAGCCAGTGTTCTGAATACTGGGTTGTTTCTACAAGACAAGGCACATCTGTTGAGCCATCAGGTCAGGATACAACTTCTTTTCCTCTCCTTCTGTCCCGAAGTTCATAATGACCTGATTTAATTCTTTCTCCTGGGTTTACTTATATGTGATATTTAGCCCAAATGAATTCTTGGCATAGATTGAGGTAGAGACAAAGTCAGCACTGGGTGTCAAAATTCTTTCTCTTGCTGAAGATGTAATCCATTTTAGAGCAAGCATAGAGAATACCAGCAATGAACAGTCACACTCTAGCACATAATTCTCAGTGCCAGAGGCTGTAATAGTGATGCTTGAGGATAGGAGCCTAGTGGCCACCTTACTTGCACCTTGTATTTAAGTCGTCTTTTTTTTTTTTTTTTAATTTTGGTTGTAAAATGGAAGAGGTCCTTTCATTTAGTTCATACTGTAACATTTCTGTATGAGCAACAGATTCCGTCCATTACATTCAGATTCCATATGGATATGCTGATCTCTGCAGACTATGTAGTGCTTTGTGGATTGTTGTAAAGCACCAATGTTTGAGGTTTGAGAGTGATCATATCATACAATCTTTCCTTAAAGTCTTTCTGTGTAAGGTTATGCGGCATGGAAAATTAGCACTCTGGTTAATATACATAGTGTATTTTATTCAGCTCTTCTCTTCTCCTGTCCAGCTTGTATCTAATCACAATTGTAAATAAATCTGCCTATTAGCATCAATCTAAAAGTTATTAAACCTTTGCATCAAGAACAAAACTTTATGGCTTATTCAGCTTACCAAATGCAATTGCTTTGGTTAGCATAGTTCAGCAGCCTGAAAAAACATTCATTTGTCATGTTCATAGTATGCATAACATTAAAGATACTAAGTAAGGCTATTTATCTGCCACATTTTTACTGAAAATATGGCAGGAAGAATGAGTCCTCTGCAGCCTGCAACTGGATCTTTCATTTACTTGTATTGTTATTTTGGTTTCCTTCAGAATTCCTGTCTGCCTTGTGCACAATCAAGAACAGATCCCATCAATATCAGTTTCTTCTATTTCTAAGCTATATTTAATAGTATAAAACTATGCACCACAGAGGTCATAAAGCACATTTCATGCAGTCTGATTACATTCTGAGATAGTGACAGCAGTTGGCTGTAACTTGTGTGTCATAAATATCTTTTCATTCTGACTGGAAACGTGTTTTTCAGTACACAGAATAATCTAACCACTTCTCAATTGCATTAGCATTTCAAAAACACGTCAGGAAGTTAAAGCTGGAAAAAGGAATCTGGAATAAGATTTTCGTGGTAGGCTTTTGCTGATGTTATTGCTTGCATAAAAAGATTAAGGAAAACATAGTCTAGATGCAAGCTGGATGTGAAGTGTAGAGTGACTGTAACATAAGAAATGAGACATTGTGGCTAGCGTGCCCCTTTGCTACTATACCACATGTTCCTGGATTCTGCTTCCTTTTATGCTTAACAGCACTGCGGTGAATGTGGATATTTTAAAATTATTTTTATGAAGAACAATATGTGTCTCTCAGATTTTTCATCATGATTACTTTTCATCATGACTTAGAAATAAGTAGGAGAATTTTCTTGTAGGATGAAAGTTTTATTCATCTAATATTCAAATAGATAGATAAATAGATAGAAAGAAAGATAGATAGGAAGAATAATGGGAAAGTTTTTCTAGCCCAGGTAATTTTAGTGATCCATTTTAGGCACAAATAAGGGAGTGGAGGGTTTTGGTGCAAGGATTGAGGAGCAAGAGAATGAGCACTTCTTTTTCGAGGTCAGTATGTATCAGAGGCAAGGGCTTCTCTATAAGTTTAGTCTTTTTCATTCAACAATACTACTCATAATGAATAAAGTTGACAGTTCAGTTTGTAATGGAAAGCAAATTATCACAAAGTCAGAAACTCTCTCTGAGGTGAAAGAAATTTGCTAATGTTTAGATTTTCCTTTCTTTCCACAAAATCTAATAAGCTTTCAGATGAAATTCAATGTACCTAACTTGTGTAAATTAATTCATGCTAATTAATAAATTCTAAGTAACTTCGGAAATGCCGTCTCTGTTCAATCACTGCAAAGCTCTCATTCAGCACAGGAACAGGAATCATCCATCACCCTATAGGGAAGGTTCCAGATTGCTGAAGATGTTGATAAACAGAACGGTCAAAAATTGCATGCATGCATTCCAGTTTATACAGTTCCTTGTCATTCATGAATAGCATCATGGAATGCATAGGACAATACTTGAGAAGAAAGTGATGCAGAGATATAGCATCACCTTGTTAAGGTTAGCAGGAATTTTATTTTTAGGACACAGTTATCAACAAGAGCTTTTTATATCATTACCAAGAGCATCATTGAGACTAAGGAGAAAAGACAACATCTGAACAAACTGTTAAATAATAAATACCAAGAAAAAGCCCCAAGTGTTCCTTTATGGATAATACAGCAGAGTTGGGGGCATTAAGCATACTGTTTTCAATGTGGGTGAAAATGACACATTCATTCAGAATCTAGTGACTAAAAATATTGCTCATACACAGGAATGTGCTACACATTAATTGCATTTCAGATTGGTAAACATTTCCAATTCATCTCTGTAAATGTCTATTTTGGAGTACTTATACCAGTATTAGGGTTAGTTTTTTTCCTAAGGAAAAGTGTACTACATGGTATTTAATGCCCAAAGGAAAGGAAAGCAGCTGTTGTTTTTTGTCTGTCCAGAAATCAGCTAATGTTGTTATTGAAGCTGAGAGAGAAAGGGCAAACTCATGTGGGAGTAATAACAGTGTGAGGAAACAGGCACTCTTGGAATTAGAAAGGGTAGGTGGGTGGATTATGTGCACATGATGTTGACGATGCGGCTATACCCACAGGAATGCTGAGATGTTGCACTGCTCTGCCTCACTTCAAGCTTTGAATTTAGTGCACATGACCATAGGATACCAAAACCGATGACAGTATATAATGAAGTAATGTTCTTGTATTACAAAGCAAGGTTATTGAAGGATCTTTATCTGATTTCCTTGCAAATTGCTAAAATAAAATAAAGTTGTCCTTATGTATTGCAGTTCATGGAGTGTTACACTGAAATGGTGGGGTTAAGGGGAGCGTGAGGGCAAGACGTAACAGTGCTCAACTGATTCTGATTCACTGTCTTACACATTGCACATAAAACCTATTCAGAACATAAATAATGTAGATCCTGTATTTATGATCAACTTTTCTCTATGTGCAAGACTCTATCCATATATACATGAAAAGTTACAGTAAGAAACAGGGAATGGGGGCAACTAGGAAGAGAGAAAAAAGGCTCCCTTGTAACAACAGTAAAAGTTTAGTGTATATGATCACAATTTTATTTTAATTTTATTCAAAATTTATATAAAATTTATTTTTATTTAAATTTAAAATGAGCAGACAAGTTATGAAAGTTGATAATTAAAATGATGGTATAGAAGACCACTGATGGCAAGATTTTTATTTGAAAAATATATGTAATGTCTGATCGCAGCTGCTACTTCTGGTCAATTCTGCTCTGCTTCTATTTTCCAGTTCACATTTTTTTCCATCCGAAAACATCTAGGTGTTCTTGTCTGACAGCACTCTGTTGGCTATTTTGTCGATCTTCAAAGTTTTATCTTTGCATGTAGGCATAAATTACTTTCTTTCAGGAAGGAGAATCTATTGCTTAAAAATTAGAATATCAAGGATGGTTCTAGGAATATTGTGCATATTTTAGGCTATGATTATATGGATTGAAAGAGTTGAGGGATGTCATGAATTACTAAAAATCATTTTTTTAACTTCTGCTGAATAAGCATATGTACTTAAGAAGGGTATAATTCTTCAGTTGAAGAAAAACCCATTCTTTACATGGAAGCTAAGTTAACTGAATATGCTGTGATAATTTGCTATACAAAAACAAACTCCTCTAAAATCAACATGGTACTTTCTTAAAGCTCTAGATTATAAGTAGCATTATCTATTAATTTTATATTAATATAAACATTCTAAGTGGAGACACTTATTCACTGGACATTGTTTCAGCCATGAACGAAGTGAGGATCTAATAATGCATTCCATCCTTCAGTGTAACACTGAAATACTTATCTTTTTATGGAAATAAACACTGAGACTTCAGAGCTGTTGTTTAGCATAACACACTATTCTAGCTTAATTCCAGAAAGTATTAAGTGTTTACACAGTTTTGTATCAGATGTGCATGCACAGTGAATTTCTCTGGAAATGACTATGGCAGATGAAAAACAGCAGAGTTGGGTTCTTAAGGAACTGACTAGCTCCAAGAAAAAATAAAGAAAACATAAAAAGTGTACATTCCACAAGCAAATCTGGTTCAAATGAGATGCAAACAGCATATAAGTGAATGAATTCAGTATGAAGATTGAATGAACAGATAACACAATAGTATCATTCCATTCTATTCATTCTTTAGGTAGCTTGGTATGAATTGGTATTCTTAGCAGAGACCTTAAAAGTCTGTGTAACTTGAAATCTTGAGCTCCTTACTGAAGAAAAACTGTAGCTGAGATCGTGAGCTTGTGTTGTACTAGAGAAAGGGGTTGAAAAGACAATTCAGAAAAGACTTCTGTATTTTGCTTTGTGGTTGTTTTGGTTATGGGTGTGTTTTTTGTTTTTTTTCCCCCAGTTGATATAGGACAGTCTGAATTAGATATAGTTGCAATATAAAAACTAAAATAAAATATATCATCCTTATATTATGAAATATATTACCGTATATTGAACTTCACTTACAATTTCACCATTAAGGCTGATCAGCATTTTGCTGGCCTTGAGAACAATGCATCAATGTGCACTCAGCCAGTCACTTAGGGTCTGCCCTATATTTAAGAGGTAGAGTGTGGATCACTACTACTGTACGGTACTATTGCTATTGTTTGTGAACTACAAATATCTGAAGGAAAAAGATATGCCAGTTAATTGTTCTTTAAGTCATGTCACAGTTTGTCCTCCTTTTTTGTTTCTCATGCCGAAGGTTCTAAGGGATTTTCAGTTATTCTGAGACTGAGAAGAAAAAATATTGTACAAGTGCTGAATAAGTTGGCTGAGGTAAGATATGAAAGCACATGAATGTAGTGAGTACCTCTCAACTCCCCCCCTCCTCCCGCCAAAAATAAAACCAGCCGTACGTAGGTAGCCATTTTTCTGTTTCTATTTTTTTGTTTGTTTGTTTCCTTTGTTTATCTTTTCATTTTGTTTCTCATGAAGACAATTTGTCCTCTTGCACTTAATCCAATCTTAGTGGAAAGAATCTACCCATTCTCTGGTATGTTTTTAACTGATGTCTTTGACACCCATCTTGTTTATCACAAGCATCTGTCATGCTGAATAATTTAAACAAATGGTTAAATAACACCAAGCTGTGTTGAGCTGGACTGTTGAGAACCTTAGAAATTCTGGACAAATAGCCCAGTTAATGATCTAGAACAAGCTGAGACAGTTGTTTACTATGAGAAGTAGTAGATTTAGAAATATGCATCAGCGGAGTTATCCAGCACCGGGATATATACTGAATCTCAAGTGAAGCTTTGCTATTAACTGCTGGAGGATGTCAGTTCTGACTAACACAAGGAAGCACATTAACTCAGAAAAATCTGTGGCCATCTGTGAAGGGGAAAAAAAAAAAAAAAAAAAAAAAAAAAAGAGAAAACAAGCCATAGGGACAAACAGTCCCCCAGCTGTAATTTCCCAACTGGGATGTTATTCAAGGTGGCCCAGTGCCTAAGAAGCCCCAGCCTGTTTCTGATCTCCAGGTCAGTTTCAAAGTAGTTTTGTAATAAACCAGGCGTGTTTATGTGTCCACCAAAAATAGCAGTAGCCGCTAAAGCTGAAGCCATTCTGTATAGTTGACAGAGTCTTCAGATTCTTTCTCCTTAATTTCTTGGCCCAATTGTTTTGCAACATAATGCTGAAAAAACATATTTCCTATGTGTGTTTGTTTTGGATAAATATCCGATCATCATGCCATTATGACTGCATTTCAGAATCTATTTTTTAAATGTTATATTTTGGTTTTTGGAAATGTGGAATTAAAAACACAAAGACAGCTGAGTTTCTGCAGATTTTATTTCTTAACCACCTTGCCATCATCTGCAGTTTGTTCTTTGTTAGAAATGTGATTTACTTAGCTTTACAGGATGCTACTTATTTTTCCATTTGGTTACAGCTCCTTCCAATTCAATTTATTTCCTTCTCTCCATAATGAAATATCACTTTCCCCTCAGTTCCACTAAGGTTCTTTTTCTACTGACATCTAACTCTCTTCAGGCATGATTCTTACGGCTGAATTTAGCTGGTGACCTGTAGAGCATAGTATATAAATGTGATCATTCAGAGTGCCATGCATTTAATAATCTTTCTCGAGGTGCTTTACAGGCAGAGGTGTCAAGCATTTCACACAGGCCTGGCAGATGGCTACAAAATGTTAGGTCATTGCTGTGATTAGAGTCTCCAGAACCTATTTTCTTGTTCTAGGAGCAGCTTGGTATATAATATAAAATGATGAATGGCAGGAATATGTTTTCCTTTCTCAATATCAACTCACTGAAAGGTTCACAGGTTCACATTAATACATATTTTTGTTTATTTACAGTGTTCATAGTGAGTCAGAGTAATAACTGATTTTTTAAAATTTTTGTGACAGTTTGAATTAGAATCTCAAGAGAAGTCACTGCAAATTAGCATAGGAGGAGGACTCACATTGTGTTAGACTAGTAAGGTTGTTTGTTTGGTGGAATTCTTAATACATATGAGTAAGAAATGAATAATGAAGCAATACCTTTAGCTGAATAACAGTCACTAGAAAACTTGTAGTAAAATGCGTGAGCAAGGAGGAAAATCAGACAAGAATACAAATTCTATGATAGTAGCCTGTGAAGTATTACTGTACCTTTCTGTAAACTGGAAAGACAATCCATCTTTGTTATAATTACTGTAGGCAATGTAAACATTGGTCAAAATCTTGTCTCACTTCAGTACTACTCATAGGTTGATGGCAACTGGAGCAGAACTGTCTGTGCTGCTACTGCTCCAGTGGGTTGTGTGAATGTCAGAAGCGATAGAAGGAGCAGTGTTTCAGAATCATAGCATGGCCGGGTTTGAAAATTCCCATTGCTGTGTGTTTGTTTGTCGTTCATTAGGACAGAATTTGTCTTCCTTGCTATGTCAAATCTGAGACTAAAAAGAGAGTCAAGAAGTCCTAGAAGCTTTCTGGCAGCCTTACTGCTTTCCTGCTTTTCCCAGAAAGAAAAGGTTAGAGGATAGCATCTTCAGTAATGTAAAAATGTCTCTGCAGCAGCACTCAGGAAATTTGAAAAATAAACCTATTTTGGAAGATACAAGTCTTTTGGTTTCAGGGGGCAATGCATATGTTTACGCCAATTCTAAATATTGTCCATTGTTTCAGCATAGCTTACATATGTTTGTTTTTACTTTCAGACAATAGGCAATGCTCCTGGGTGACAGTGCATAGGCTGAATGTGTGCTTAGAACAAGAAAACATGATTTGTCAAATGACTCATTTAGAAAATACCCAAATGAATGAATTCATTTGAACAGCTCTATTATGCTCCCCTGATGTGCTATTCTTTAAACAGAGGAACCTTATTAGTGTAAGTGACTCCAGGCCTATGACATTAATGTTTTCTTTGGATCTGTGCTGGAATCTACATATGTAGGAAACATTTTCGTTTTCTAATTATTACAAATGATGTTCTGTTCTTTAGAAACAGAAGTATTTTCAGGGGAAAAAGTTATGCTCAGGAAGAACCTAAATAAACACTTTTTACTTAGAGTTTTCTCTAGAATAACTAAAACCAAATGGACCAGGCTCATCGGATTTAATCAAGTTATGAACTGCCGTGACTATAAACTGGAAAAGTACCTCTCAGAAACAGATTTTTTTCTTGTAGTCTGTCTACAGACTGAAAAATCTTAATATTGCTGGAATTATGCTGTTTTTCTGCTTTGTTAGGCTGATATGTTCTGATGAAGTCAGTTGAATTTGCTCTTTAAGAGAAGTCTTAATATTCATAACTATATTATTGTTTTAAGAATATTTCTATAATATTTTTGCACAGAGTTGTCTTTGATCACGTCTTTATTTAGTACTGGGTGTTCTGAGACTGTAGGAGTGAAGAGTCAAGATCTCAAAGTCTGGAAATAGTAAGCCCATTAGTTTATTCAGGGATGCACTTTTGAAGAATTTTGCTTTTAGTGCTTGTGAAGAGGCATAAATGTTGTTTCATAGGATCTTGTAATTCATTTTCACACCGGGTCAGCATTGATGCAGCCTTACAGTATATTTGCACATACATATATGTACTGAAATAGAATAGCTATTTTTTCCCCAATCAACATACTTTTTAATTGTGTAGAACTGTAGAGTGATGTAATCACAGCTGACTGTGAATGTTGCAGAAGTGTAATCAATAGTGCAGGGTTGTATTTTATGATGTTCTCATGCACTTTTGTTAAGGCTTGAGAAAAGACTTATTTTCAGAGCTGCTGGATCTCATTGTGCAAGTTATATGCAGTCAGGCTGCAATTTCAATTGCTGAGCAATTCAAAAGAAGGCCTGGGCTCATCTAAAATATGATGTAAATATAGTACATCTTTACAGAAAGCTATTTAAGGTTTGACTGGGATGTTAATATGCATCTAAAACAAACAAAGGTTGCTGCTAATGAGCTTGGTATAATTATCACAAGTTACAAGCAAGAAAAACAGTAGTCATACACCCATTCTCACTCAGATCTTGTCCCCATCGCTTCAAAAATCTGATTTCTTCAAAACATGGCAGCATATCTAAGATTATACTTTCTTGTCCATATATCATTGCTTTTCAGTGATGCTTCCTTGGGCCAGCTTAATATTGAATTAATGAATAAATTATGCAACAGAGCAACAGTTTCCACATATGCATCATTTCTGACTCCTTTCCAGTACATGGAAGGAAGATATATTCGCAGAATATTTATAAACTTTGAACAAGATCTAAAAACAGTCTTAGGCATCCAAGGTATAGCTTAAAGGAAATTTAGGCAACTAGATTCAGGAGAGCTATCCAGAAAATTAGAACAGTGTTAGTCTACCTCAGTTCCTGCAATGCAAACTGCCTTTGCTAGTGCATGCAGGAGTATTACTTTCATTGGCTGAGCTGATCATTCAGCAACCTATCTTCTACCCACTGAGAATCCAGAAATTATTTGTCCTTCTACTGAAGTGTCCTGGAGAGTATTTCTTGATAAACATCCACGCTTAGTTTAAAATGTTTGGCAGCACTGAGTTTGACTTTAAAAAATAAAAATAAAAGATGGGTAGTGACAGCCCACTTTGGGATGATAGTATAAAGATCTGAGTATTTGTTTCTAAATTCAGAAAGCATCCAAGTTCTGAACTCCAGTTTCAAAATGTTGAACTGCATTCCAGAGCATTTAGTGTTTGTTGTTGGTTAGCCCAGATATTCCAGTATTGTGTATGCAAACTGTTACGAATTTATGTGCACTAGCCACTTCCCATATTGCTTCCTATAAAGAAGAATTCTCTGCCTTTGGGTAAATGGGCACTGAGGTACATTATATCAGTCCCGAAATTTAGATAAATGGGACTTGGGCTCAGCAATTCAGACCTAAAGAGCCAAAGGCAGTCTGCAGTAAAAGGAAGAGAAAGGTCAAAAATGTTATGATCAGAAAGAAAAATGAACACAGTTTCTGAACAGTTTTGCTGTTTAACATTACCAAACTATTTCTTTGTGTGTACCAAAAAAAAGGTAAAAAAGGTTAAAAAAAAAAAAAAAAAAAAAAAAAAAAACTGCTGAAAAAAAAAAAAGCCTGTCTGATAAAGAGTGTTATGGAAATGCAGACCAAATAATGAGCAGTTACAGAGGTGATCATCGATGAGAAAGTGGTAAGCACTCATCTTAGTTAAGAAAAATAAATGTGATATAATCTAGCCAAAACTAACAAAAGAAATGGAGAGAGCAGGGAGTTGATACACAAGATAGAACTGAATACATAGAAATGAGAACAGAATTTAGAGGACCACTGAGTGGCTTAAGAAACAACCAAGTGCAGAGTTATCCTACAGTGTGTGACAGAGAAGGCTGTTTCATAAGATTTCTGTTTATAGATTTAATCATGTTTGAAGGAATTTGAAGTGTTGACGTAAACTGTTACTTTCTCTGCTGAGTATTGCAAAGAAAAGAATTTCCCATATTCTACATCATGGTCAAATGTATACATTTGAGTCCATGATATGTAAATTTGAAAGAATTAGAGTATATTAGGAAAAGTGTACATTTCCAAAAGTATTTGCTCATATGCTGAGTGTGGACTATGGCTGTATTTGACCGCAGATTTGACCTGAAAGTCAGAGTTGAGCATCCAACTCTCAACCTGTTGTTTTTCCAAGTTTCTCTGACGAGTTCTACAAGATATCATCAGCTACCTTGCTGGCATTTCATACGTTGCAATTAACTTGAAAATGTTGAAAATTGTCATTAAATGTATTCTTGTGCTGAGATGCCAGACTGTGCTGGAATTCCCACAACACAGGCAGCTGCTTGCTTCTACCTGCTCTTCTGTGCAGGCAGAAACCTGTGACAGCAAATGTGGAGAGGACTGGAAGGGAGATAGGGAAGGAGAAAGGGGAGCCAGTTAAATCTTAGATTGTTGGAGATGTTTCTTCAGTCAACAAAAGGCAGAAATCCACTACAGCAGGTAATACTTACAATATATTACTCATGTATTATCGTTAATATACTTTTATTGTTGATGAGGTCTGTGTTTTGTACCTTGAAAAATATCTTGGCTATAATCCGGAGACTCTGAGTGTTGCAATCATGGTTCTCCTTTTATGATGCCTTGGAGAACTTTCTGAAAGCTAGGACTTGTCATTTTACATGGGGATTTGGCCAGCCCTGTATCCCAAAATACATCACTTACATCAGAAACAGTGTTGAGTCAGATTACAGATCGTTTTTTCTCCCCAGGTTGTTCTTATAGAACTTTTTGACCCATTTTTTTCAACACATCAGGACAGAGGTTATAAAGAAGAGTCAATTTTCCCTAAATGATTCTTTGGGTCAAAGAAAGGCTGAGCAGTTTGCCTGCTCTTAGTGTGGTGGGTTGCTGAGGTACAACAGAATTTTTTTTTTTGTTCTGTTACTGTTACAACATATAATTATTATCATAGGTTTTGTTGTCATAAAATTTCAGCACCCAATTGTTAGAAGTATCTAACACATCTGATAAGATTTCCCATAACTATCTCCATTTGAGGTTTCCATGTTCAAGAAATACTCCTTTCATGTATTTCCGTTTTAGTTCAATGTCTCCTACTTCAGTGTCTGATTAGAAATAAGATACTTTAAAAATCCTTTGTAAACTGTTGAAACTCCAGCCTCAAGCTCAGTTGAAAGTCATTCCTTACAAAACTTAAGGAAGTTATGTTATGGAATTTATGAGTACTGTGCCTCTAAAACCTACCTTACTAATGCTAAATATGAACTTCTATATGTGCTTATTCAGCAAGACTCCTCTTCCTCACATGGATGCACACAACTCTGTAAATCAAATGCAGTCAATTCAGAGGCGTAGTAAGTTTTCATAGCTGGCTAACAGCTGGGTCCAACTACATGTGTAGGGGCACTGCATTACAAACAGTGGGGCTGCTTACTTCCACAAGCCAAGACAGTGCAGCACTTGTTTATATCATTTGGCTTATTTTATCCTGATGATGTCCAAACCACTTAGAGATTTCTGGGTCTGTGCAAGATATCCAGGTGTCATGTGAAAAGAGCAGATAAGTTTGGCAGAAAATTAAACCCCATTGCATTCCAGCTTGTCCTCAGACATCAGAGGGGCTGGGGCTGAGCTTATATTCTGAACGGTCCCCAATTTGGCACTATAAATCTGGCCACGTTCAACATATGGCTCAGGAAAACTAGACTGTTTATTGGTTCCAGTAGTATCATCAAGTCCCCAATCCTGCAGGATGATCATGAGGTTTGGCCATGGGACCTCCACCCTACTCTGCACTCTATTATGTTGTTTTTTTTCTTATTTTCAGTATACCTGTTAGTCCCTAGTGATTGCTAACAGCAGAGATCTCAGGTAATGTTACTTAGGGAACCATCCTGAAAGAGATTATCCACCATACTCCACTCTGGAGTATGTCCACCTTTAAAGAGGTAGACATTTCAATAGGTCATCTCTGGTAAATATTTCACATAATCCACCCTGAAACTATAGTCACTCAAACTTCACAATATGTGGAAGGAATTGGGTAAGTTATATGCTGTCTATTAGGATTAGAGCTCACGGGGCTCTCAGGCTGTTTGCTATTTATTGGATGAGATGATTGACTCATAGTTCCAGTATTTAGCAGAATCATCTTATCAGTCCTGAGCAAGACCTTAAGATTAACAGCCAGGCCAAAGGAGGAAGTTGGATAGGAGGGAGCATACCATCGCACCAGGATAGCCACTAGATAGAGAAGGAGAAATGCTCTCTTTATCAGTCTAACTACACTAGAGCAACATGCAGAAAATCTCAAAACATTCCCCAGTCAGCATGGTTTTGTCATGGGTGAAAGTTGTGTAAGCATTTCAGCTAGCAAGTCAGCTGTAGCTCTGTTCTGCACTATGCCTTGAAAACATAACCTCAGTTGTATTAAACAGTTGTGATTTTTGGAGACTCTAAACAGAGATCTAATGTTTAGACCATATAGCATAATTAAAGACTCAGTATGCCCTGGAAGGTGAGTTCCAGGAATGGGACGTTTCCTGAAGAATTAAGAGGAGGTTCTGTTAGTTATTTTAAGTTAAAACAAAACAGATTCAAAGATGGAAAAAGAAAGAGATGCACTCTAAGCTGTGAAGATTTCAGGATCTAGAAGATGGAATGACTTCAGCTAAACGTAGATTGGAAAATGCAGTTAAAAAAAAATAGCAAAATATTAAGAAATAACAGTAGATGAGAGATTGTTGACAAAGGCTCAAGCCTGTCAAATACAAAGTCAAAAAATACTCTGCGTAAAGATAAGGGTCAATCCACAATATTAACTGCAAATATTCTTAAAGAGGAAGTGTGAATTATATGTGTACTCTTTGCTTGTCTGGTATTCTTTAAGTTGGCAGCCTTTGAAGCCTTAGGATAGTATTATATGGAACATATATTATATGGAACATCTGATTAAACATATGAGAAGTTTTAAAACCTGTAATGTGGACTCAAGTGAAGCCAGAAAAATGTACACTTTTAAATCAACATTTTTTTTAATTGCAACACATTCATTTTTGTATTGGTTTGAAATATATAGAGTATTGTCAAAGCATTCGCTGTCTGAAATTAACTGGAAGATAGTTTTAGATCCTGGAAATAGTCTAGGGTAACACAGAGACAAAAAGTTACAGGAGAGCTACTCTATTCAAGCTATTGATTCTGTTACTGATTAGTATAATTGGATACTTCTCTCTGCTTTATTTCATTCCTAATTAGACTTCTCTATTCCACTTTGTTTCCATTTTACCTCTTTGCTTTTGTCTCTTGTCACAAAGCTGAAGTTCTATGTTGCCAGTTCATCTCTTTTCCATACCTCGGGATGGTACATGTGTCCAGAAACACGGTCCAAAACCAACAGATTTATCACAGCCTAAATGACAGCTGGCTGCATGCTGAGTAAGTTCTTAAATTCACAAAAACTACATTTTTGCCAAAACATGCAAAGTTGCAGCATTGAAGATTTTATTGGGATTGTTATCTTCAAATGAAGAATGACTCCACTGGAAAAAAATATATAAATATTTAATATTAACTTCAGACATCCTTTTAGCTTCTTGTTTGGTGAAACTTCAGAAAACATAATTAGCCATATATTGAGAGCTATTTGCCAAGTATAAATCCAATTTTTGCAGAAGATATTTAAGCACTAGTTGTCCACAAATTTACTCTGTTGGAATCACAAGAATGTTTTGTTTTGTTTTTGAATAACAGTGTTATTCTTCATATTTATTTGGGTAAATATTTGTATATATGAAGGTTTTAGAACTGGCAGTACTAAAGACTGAAATCTTCCATTTGTTTACATGGGAAGATCTGTGCAGGCAGAAGGATTTGAATAATCCCCTAATTGTGTCACTTACGAACTTCAAACGTTGCATTGGGATGATGATGTTCTCACAGAAAGAAAAGCAGAGCAGGTCAGGAACATTCACTCTTCCCCACAGATATTTGTAGTGAAAACAGAGCGAGATTACTCTAATCGAAAACACAGACAGAAATGTTAACTTTTTGTTAACATAAGTAAGAGTTTCTATGTGAAAACTAGAGGGCTTCCCTCCTCCCTCCAAATCTCCCCCGCCCCAAAAAAAAAAAGGAAATCTAAATAAACGGTAAAATTTCAAATTAGATTAAAATCAACTGAAAGATTAAATTGTACCTGCCTAAGTAGCGGTATGGAATTATAGTCAGGTGCCTCGTGATACCTTCTCATCTTCTGAATAGGATTTCAGTTTAGGCTACTTTTCCCAAAATAGAATAATTGCTTCTCCTCAGGAACTTTTCTGTGAAATGAGTTCAGTTTATGCTGCCCTGAGTAAGAAGTTGGGTTTATTTGAATCAGATAAATGTCACCTTTCTATTCCTATTGAACAAAAAGTAAACTATCTTGCTATAAGAATGGTAAGATTAGATTTTTATTTTCCTAGCCAAAGAACTTCTCTTTGGGTCCTCTCTGACTGTAAGTGGTCTTGTTTGTTCATGAGGTCATCAGATTTAAGGACAAGATGTCTTTTAGTGTTATGGTCCCTGTCATGGATGGAGCAGAAGTGAAGGCTAGAAGAAAAGGAGGGAGAGCGTTTGGGGCATTACGTGCTGCTGGCAATAAAATTAGGGTTCCTGCATCCTCTGTGCTGTCTGTCTCAGCTGTACTGGCAAATTAGAGGTGATGAAAAGTGAAGCTTCTTGGCTGCTTCATTTTAAAAACAACTCTTATATTCTATTTTCACGTATTTGTATTGATGGCATTAAAGTCACGTATTGACATGATAGAGAACTTCACATGTAAGTCATTCTCAGCTCACTTTTAATAAATAGCATGTTTTACTTACTTATAACTCCTTTTCTAATAACTCCTATCTTATGACTCCTATTTTTTTTTTTCTAAATGTCAGTGACAATGTGTTTTGCAGCTCACAATGCATGAGAAAGGGATGTATTAAGCTGATACATAAAGATACATGTGTGATAGGTGAATACATGATTTTTTGAGCAACCTAAGCTAAGATCAATCCATTGAGATAAATCACAAGATTGCTACAGATTGGTTCATAAATGTCTCATGGTTCAATATACAGTAACATTGCTGTGGATATTAATTTCCAGGAACAAAAAAAGCAATCTGGGGGGAAAAAAAGGTATGGTTAATGTCCTTTCACTGAGTATTGACTTCAACCTAGTTGCTCTATAAATCTTTCAAAGCACAAATTCCCTAAGTTTGGATCTTTCAAATTGGCTTGATCTGTAAAAATGTAATCCAGTTTTATGGGTTTTAAAATTTATTTCTAATATTTTGTTTGTTTGTGATAGCTTTAAATGGGGAATAATTCTCTGGTATCAGTAGAAATAATTGAAAACAGTATAACATAATGTGCAGCAAAATGGAAATCTACAATATCATTTTTATAGCCAAAGAGTAGGTAGGATTTTAATGGTTTTGTTTTTGTATTTTGTGTGTTGTATTTTTTCATAAGACATCCAAAACAACATGACTTAATTGCTACATTGTTATATTCTGAATACAGTACCTATTCCACAGTGCTTCTAAACATCAAAGAAATATTCTCTTATTTCTCTGACGTTAATTAGCCATAATTCTTTAGTATTTATACAGCAGTTTGATCCTTGTGACCTGTGAATTTAAATGTTCTTTTTTCATTTTCCATTTAAACATTTGACAGCTTTTAATAACTTAATTTGTTCTGAAAATATTTTTACTTCAGAATACATACTAATATGATATAAATAATAATCAATCTAAAGAAAAAACATGAATCCTGCAAGGCCTTTCTTTTTCTATCCCTAGCATCCAGATGTACAGATTAGTAGAGACAATGAACAAGTCTCAAAAATTTGAGAGATATAATCCATTCACACACAGAACACAAATACTGCTGAAATTGCACATTTAGGGTTATGTTTTTCCTCTATTAGTTCCATTACTATCAATGAATAACGGCTTCCCGTGTGGTAATCTAATTATGGTTTGAAATAACTGGTGAACTGGACCACTGTCATGGATCAAGGAGGAAATTAATTATAGGAGGGTAAAAATGAAATGTAGGGGGCATGGGATCCTAACTGGAAATAATGAAATAATGAAATTCAGTCAAGTTTCAATTGAACGCTTGTGACATCTGCACAGTGAGTTCTGTTGAGCAGTGGAACTTGCAGAAGCTCTAGCACATGGGATATTTAAAACTGAGTTGGACAAACATGAAGAAAAAAAAGACTGTTGAGAACCAATTTTTCACTGGCAACGAGGTGGACTGGATGATCTAATATCTCATTTCCACTCTTAGCGTCTACAAGTCTGTTTGAAAAAATACTTGGAATTCTGTATGTTTTCTAGCCTCACTTGGACTTCTTTTGTATCTAGCAGCAGGAGCTCATTATCCTGTGAATGTACTTGACAGTAAATAGCTTCATTTTCAGTCTTTCTTATTGTACAAAGCTAAATTTTAGGATATGTGGAGTCAAATTTTTGCCCTAATCTTGAATACCTGCTTACTTGCAACAGCAAAGAGAGCTCAGCAAATTAGTTGTCCTGGGGATCACAAGATCCTTAAACTAGCCAACTGCATGTGAAATTTCTGATGATGGGAAATAAGTGATGACTTCATTATATTTTTACATTTTAAAACTAACTATCTGTATTTTGTTTCCTTTGCAGACCATCTGAAAGGAGAGGTAACACGGCGACATATTCAAAGAGCTGCTCAAGGTAAGACAAAAGCACTCAGAAGCAACAAGTTATCTCCCCAGGCTTAATCTGATTGTTGAGCAGATTGTACTTTTTCAACAGTTCATGTCATTATATTTCTATATTCCGTGACATAAAGGATGCAGACTTTTTGAGTTTTGCCAGAGATTTGGTTCAAAAAGCATCTGATTTTATGTATGGTGAGGAAAATTATGCAAAAGTTTATTTGTTTCATATTGGATTTGTTATTACTTTCTGGTTTTTGTTTTTGTTTTGCCTTACTTGTGAAAACAATCTCTTTAGGTTGACCAACACAGAAAAAGAGAGGTCTGAGATCATAGAGTGATAGAATGGCTTGGGGTAGAAGGAACATCAAGTGTCATCAATTTCCAACCCCCCGCCACAGACAGGATATTTGCATTTACATTTTTTGTGCTTTCTAATGACTCTTTGTTTCCCACTGGTAGATATTGATTTGTGCTGAAGCTGAGCTTCTAGTTAGGCATGTTGCCACTGTCAACCTAACATCCTTTTAAACTTTCTTCATTCCAGTCGGTACTGAAAGCATATACTGGTCATTTCTTTCACATCTAGTTATAGAAGTTGAAAAGCTATTCCTTTCAGCTTCTGTTGACACAGCTGTGAAGCTAAAAATGTCTATGCAAGTTGTTCACATACGTGTAAAGTTATCCAAATTTGGCTTAAGATGCCTTAGGTGGACTCCATGGGTTTTGTACTGAAAATAGCCTAGTAGTGACTATATGAGAATTCCACTTTTGGGACAGTAAACTGCAGAAAAATGTGTATTGCTGGGGGCAATAACAAGTTAAGCCCACCTCACCTAGATCCTGGGTTCACTGTTGAAGCTTTTCTATGTCTCTCTGGATGGCATCCTATCCTCAAGGTCTTATACGTATTGTATAGTAATTTCTTAATACATAGACATTTGTGTTGCAAATGCTATTTTCATTCAAAGCTGGTTTTCATAGAATAGTAGGCATAATTTTTTAATGTCCTTAGGAAATGACAGAGTGATGACCTTACTAGCTATTCACATTGGAAATATTCTCTTATATTATCTCCTAGCATATTCCACAACGGTGCAGGAATCTATGTGCTTTTTGCATTTGTTTTGAGCATTGCTCTCTACTTACCATCACAAAGTCTGGACTGCACTAGGTGTTTTCCATACTTTTGTTTCTCCTTAATTAGCCATGATTTTAAATATTCTGGAAATTGTGACAGTATTTATGATATGAGATGGGGAAATACTGTCCGCTTTTTGAACGAATGTTTCTCCAAGGAGTAACAAGTGTCAAGTCTCCCAGAGACTTTCTTGATGACTAGAAAGTGATCAAGATATTTTTAAATAAAAGCAGCCTGGTAAAAAGGATAATTGAGACTCCGTTGAAATTCCAAAATGAAATAAAACACACCATTGTTTCAATTAGGAGCCAAGTAAACATCTTCCAGCTGCCTTTTTTTTCTTAACTTAGATCATATTATGGTTAAAACTCTGTTGCAAGCTATTCTACTTGGATTTTGAAGAGTATAGATCTGTTTCTTCTGTGGCTGTGTTTGAGATGTGAATTTCTCATTTACTGAAGGACAACTCCACTAGTTAGCCCATCCTTCTTAGCTCTCTCTTATAAAGCACCATATGCTGTTAACAAAGGATGAAAATGGATAGGGAGTTGGAGGCAAGGATGTATAAGCATTGAATAATTTAGGTAAGATTATAAGGATTCACTCTCAGCATCACTTTAATCTTCGTTAATGATTAGAATGACTTATCATGCAGATATTTTATTCAGTAAGATCTTTCAGAGTAACAATCAGTCTGAAAGGACAGGACATGGTATGACTGAGTTGAAAATTATGATCTTTTTTTCTCACTCCTTTCCCAGTCTTTCTTCTGCTCTTTATTTCCTTTTCTACCTTCTCATTCATCTCCTCTTTCACTTTTCCTAAATCTTCGTGCCTTCTTTTTATTTCATTTTTCCATTCCTCTCAATTTCTACTTTCCTTCAACTTTTTCTCTCCACAGTATCATTTATTTTTGAATTTTCCCTCTTTTAGGGCTTGTATGATTCTTCCCCCTATCTTTTCACTTCTTTTTGCATGATTAACTGTATTTTTGGGCAGTATTTGAAATAATTTGTACAGAACACAAGTACTGACTGAGCAAAAACACTGGGTCACCAGCATGCTTCTGGGTAGAAAAGGTGGCAGAAAATGTCAGAAAGAAAAACATCTCCTGGGTTTGCAATGTTTTACAAGGTAAATGCATATTTTTTAGAAAGTCATTAGCTTAAGATGCTTTGAACTAGCACTTCAGTAAAACACTCTTCTGGTTTTGCTTCAATTAAATGTGATTTCAAATAGACAGGCTAATGTAATGTTATTCACCAACAGTGGGGAAAAAATGAATCCTAAACTGGAGTCATCTGGTGACTCAGGAAAATCTATGGCATATTGTACTGGGAATGCAGTCACCCTGGTAGAGCCAAACACAGTTTTTGTCTTTTCAACTGCACATCAAGTAGAGGCCTCTATTGGGTCAGCACAAGTTAGGAACTTTCATAACATGCACCCGATTGATATGCCCATATCAACAGAAGCAAATTTTCAAGTCACACAGCTGTTCTGTCAGCTTCACACTGATCCTGCAAACTTTATACACAGAAAGTTCAGGAATCTGGAACACTTGCTAAATGAAGGTGAACTGATGCAGCATCTCTAGCACCGCATGCCTTTTTTTTCTGTGCAATGTCATCGTTTCGTGTACAGCTGTCCGGAAAAAATTAAATCTGACATGAGTAAAGATGGCAAACATGGATCTGCAAAAGGAATATGCATCTTCTGTAAGAATTTCCACATAAAGGCCCAGTTTTGTCAACATTTTAGTTAGCAAAAAGTCTTATCAAGTTTATAACTTCGCTTCTGTAAGTAAGATTTTGTATTTCTTCAGATTTTCAAAAATATATTCCCAAGTTCTTTTCAGACAAAACTGCCTTTGAAACAAACAAACAAATAAACAAATCTGCTATTCCTCATGAAAAATAAGGTGACTGGGTGTGTCAAAAATAACAGGTATGTTTCAATTCAGAGAAATGTATGCCAAATCAAATGTATTTGATTTGTTATAGAGTTGCAAATGCCTGAGAGCACGAATTTGGGGATCTGTTGTTTTTACATTCAGATTCGCAACTCACATTTTTTTCAAGCAAATGTAGGGAGCTTTCTCTTGATCTATGGTCCCTCAATAGCCTTTTCTATATAATCTTTTCCTACAATTTCAAAGCTACATACCTGTTCTTAGGATATTAGCATTAGTTTATGCTGTTGTTCCTGTGTGTTATGTGCATCTCTGCATTGTGCTTCATTTTGCTTCCTTGCCTTTCTTCTGTTGGAACTGAAAGAACAGCATTATTATTATTATAGGTTGGAGTAGGTGATCTTTCAAGGTCCCTTCCAATCCCTGACATTCTGTGATTCTGTGATTATCAGAATAAGTCAGCTGCACCTCAAATGGAGGCCTCTATTAGGTCTAGGTACTAGGAACTGCTGCTCCTACTTCTCCCAAATGAGCTCTAGTCCATGCCACTAGAAAGTTGGTGTGACCATGGTTTGTCTCTTAAGTATATAAGGGATACTTAGGAGTTGTACAAAATGTCTCTCTGCAATAAAAGCACAGCAGCCTGAAGACCACGGAAAACATTAACGAGGCTAATAATTAGTAACTGTCAGGAATTCATCTTCTGTGATTTCTGTGAATGGAAAGCACAGAGAACTTCCAAACTGCTGGCTTGTGTCAGACTTAATCTCTTATTTCAGTAAACCCTTATTTAAATAATATGAGCTCAATTTCTTTCACTGCTTTACATCTTGTAACTGAAAAGCCATTAAACTTTCTTCATGTGAAGCAGAATCTTGATCTGTACTAATGTAATGAAATGAGGAGATGTTAGTGGTTTTAATCACAAAATGACAGGAGCTGAGCAAAGTGGCGGTCTGTGTTTTCCCACACAAGTCTGACACAAGCCATGGAGAATAATAGATGGCCTGCTTTAAAGCCATCATTCCTGGCACTCAAAAATGGTAACGTATATAGGCTAAAAAAAGATATTTGGAGATATAATCAGTTTGTCTGAGCTGCAGAATGTTAAGGGTTTTGCTTTGTGATAAGAGAGAAAAAAGAAACATGTCCCCACTACCAGTAGGTATCCAGGGATGCTTCCTAAAGCCGTGCAAATGGATTCATGCATTTTCTGTCCATAAAATATGCTATTTTTAGGAGGGAAAAAAACAACACAGTCAGTTTGCAATGGCCTCAGAATTAAGGATGCATTTCTCATACAAATTCACGATTTTTTATATGCAAAATATGTCAATGTGTTGTGTTTTTCATTAATTTCTGCTTGAAATCTCAAGCAACAGCAGCACTTCGGTAAAGGTTCGCTGCTCCCATGCATGCAGGGCATGGATTTTATTCCTACTATGACCTCTAGTGGTACCAAGGCCATTCTTTTTAGTGATGGGTTTTGTGCTTCTCTTTCTATACCAAAAGAAAGTAATCAGTAATGCTTTGCATTAAGGTTTATCTTATGAACTCTGACAGAAAAATGGTAAAATGATGTTTCTTAAAAATGATGAATTTTAACTATTGCTTGTATGAACATATATTTGTAGCGAAACAGGCTGAAAAATCAGAAATTATTGCAGAAATTTTAAAAAGGCAAATTATTTTTGCCTTTTTAAAAATATTTACCCTGACAGTGACAAATACATTCTTGAAGTTGCTTTTTGTAATTGTTTTAACATATTAAATGCTTTTAGGAAGGTTCACCAAATCATTTTTCAAGCAAATATTTATAATACTGATGAGCAAAGAATTTTGAACATTAAGTCATTACATGGAGTATTTTAAGAAGATTAGAAGACCTTTGTAGCTTCTTCTCATTGCAGTGTACTTAAATCTTTGCAGTTATTCCAGATTTGTTCCACAGGAAAACAGCATAGAACAGCATAGACTTTGGCCTCAGATAACTGTGAAGTTACACACTGTAACAGACCTACTCTCTTAGTTTCACATGCTTTTTTAGGCTTAGAATTAGTGCTCTCCAAGGCTAAAACTTTGAACTCTTGCAGAGCTTTTGTATTTCTGTATGTACCAAATTCTTCTGTAAAGATTACTGCAGTCAGGAAAAAGAAACAGGATTTTGAAGCAGCAGTGAGACAAGGGGCAAAACTTCCCTTGCTGTGGTACCTGAGGACTGTTGTCAGGTGCGTTTTGGGTTTTTCCCTGTATAGTGCATGAATGAATTTTAAAACTCTAGGACATTATTATAGTAAGAAGACGCTTCTTAAACCTGGCCTCAAGCTTAACCTGACCTCTCTTGCTCTGGATTTCTCTTCAGGTTTTTAAAAGGTATTCTGTAGCTTTGTTTGTTTCTGTGTATTTCTGGCACCCTTTCTAGCAGGTTTTACTAGATTCAGTGCTGAACTCTAGAGGCAGCTGTGAGTTTCCTCTTTCACCATATTCTCAAGAAAGAGAGCCTTACATCTCCAAAGGAAATCTTTCAAGAATGTTATTCTGCACTGCCTGAGATTATTTATGTGTTCCTATTAAGATTCCCTTATGATCCACTCATCTTCAGCTTATCAGATCTCTAAAAAGCGTAAAACACATATTTGGTTCAAGTTATATTTCTATTAGGAATCTGAACTTGTAGCACAAAAATTTGGTTCTCAGTTGTATTGACACAGGCTTTAGCAATTCCCGGTTGTTAGGACAGCTTGCAGTCTTTGTAAACTTTCTTGCAACAAATGTTTCTTCAACAACCCTAACAAGTTCAGTGTGAATAGCATTATTACCTACGTTGTTCTGAAAGTTATTCCTCCTACTTATTTTCATGAAAACTTATTTTCATGCATATACAAAGCACAATAAAACAATTTGATAGAGCAAATTCTCAGCTACCAAACACTATTTCTCACCACCGTTAATTACGCATTCTCACACCAGAGATGAACTAGAGCCTGCATGCTGTGCTCATACACATCTGTGCCAGTGGAGGCGTCTCACTGCACTGCTGCTGAAATGCACTACCTACCACCTCATTGTGCTCACATCCACTGTTTGGACTCCATAAATGTTCAGCAAGCATTGATGAATGTCAATGGGTACACTTTTTTCTCATGGAGGAGTTCAATTCCACCCCTTTGTTTCAAACTTCCATGTCAGAAGGAACTGTGTCAGACTGCCCCTCTACTGCCATCTGTTGCATGACAATAAAATGTAATGGAATATTGGCAGGAAGTTTCAGCCTCAGTTGCATACCACCAACATCCACCTCTGATGTTGCAGGCCAACACAGTGAAATAGGAGGAATTACTTTCAGAGCAGGCCCTGTATTGAGAGACATCCCCAGGTGAATAGTATGAAAACAGAGTCTGTAGATAAAGCTCTTAGCTCGCTATTTTGGTACTAAAATCAAAGTATTAGAAAGAATACAATGTGATTACAGTTATGAATTAAGAGAAGTCCTCAGAAAGATTTGCAAGATTTCCATGCACAGAGTTTTTCAAGGCATGATAGAGTACCAATTTGATTTAGTTTTCACCTTACCTTGAGTAGGTAGCCTCCCAAAGTACCTCCCAGAAAGAGTGATCTGGTAATTCTAACATATAATTTGAAGCAATAAGATAAAGGAAAAGGAAATTTTATGCACACAGTCTACTGCACTTAGGCAACCTGCTTTGGCTCCAGTACAATTCAGCAGCTTCTCTCATTTGCGTCTAAAAAGATGGTAGAACATCTAAGAGTAACTTTCAGTTTTAGGCACAAACTTCTTCCTTCTGATTCCAAAAATTTGCAAAAATATGTACATACATGTGGGTATGTTGGTCAGCAGGCTAGTTCTCTATTGATAAAATTTGAGCTATGAGAGTTCTTTGCCTGTATAACAAACAAACGTTATTTAATCTAATGAATTACAGACAATAAATGAAGCTCTTTTCACATCTGTATTTCCCTTGATTTTTTTCAAGATAAAGGTAAAACCTACCTTTAAAAAATGTAAAAACTTCCTATGAGTTAAAGAATAATAGAAGATTTAATGTGGAATTTGATGTTTCAGAACAAGCTGCAAATCTGATGCAAAGATATTTGCATCAGCATTATTCATTTTGCTGTAATGATGAGAAGAAATTCTTTGCCCAAAACTTTTCAAAGGATAAGATCAAATGAAAGTAATGATTTGGAACAAGTAGTTGCTGTTGATTTCCCATGAATGTGCAAAGGCTGAATATACTTTTCCAGTTGAGAATCTTGTGGATGAATTGTGATCATTTCAGGTTATTGGGATTATCTCTTCTCAGAGCTGGCAACTACCAGGACATTTTAATTGAGCTTAATATCCTTTTCTTCACAGGACACAGTAAAGATCTGTGTGAATGATGAGAAATATGTAAATATCTCTTTACTTCTTCTTGTATCTTCTTGAGTTAATAGCCTAACACAGAGAGCCTCACTGTTTGGCTCCTGCAGCTGTTGGGCACATACTAGCAGAAGTATGGCACTTAGAGTGGGGTATGAAGGTGGCCAGCATAGACAGAAGGTCCTGAAAACACATTCCAGTCCCCCAAACCACTTAAGTTGAGTATGCTCACGTTAGCAGTGGTATATTCCTAATATCTCAGCTTCATGATAAGCAGTCACATTCAGAAGCATTTTCCAATATTTTCTTTCAAGAAAAACGTAACATAGCAAAGAGACTTTTTCTTTTCTTTTCCATGAAAGCTTTTGAATGTTGTAGAAATGAATGTTAATAAGGTCTCAAAACTGATGAATGATAAATCATACCACTTCTTAGGAGGTAGGGAAATATCAGGTAGGTATGTGTCTAATATTATGAACAAGATAAGTGATGCAATAAATAATCTTATGCAATCTAAAGGCAAAATGCATTTAGTAAGTGGAAGCAAGAATCCAAATTCGTAGGTGTTTCCTGAATATGACACAGTATATTACTCTTCCACTACATCAGCTGCCATGTATGAAACACACTAAACTTGAAACTTCTTTTTTAATTCACTGTAAAGTTCACTTGTATATTTGGAAACCAATAGAGATCTTCTAGCCACAATGGTTTTGTAAGAAACTTTGATGGCTTGAGTGCAGCTGAGGAGAAAGCAACAGCTTCTTGTTTCATGTGTTGTGTGTATTTTAAGGAGCACATATATGGATGACTAGTTGCAAAGAAGAGAGTTAAGGGAATTGGTATGTGAATCTGTATTTAGCCAAAACAGTTCATAGAGACTGGAAAAAAATATCTTCACTTTCCATGTGTGCATTGAAAGTCAGTTATTTTGAGTGAATATTAAGCAAGTAGGACAGTAAGCAATACATCTGGAGTACCTAGAGAAGAAGCATACTGATGGGCATTTTTGCTAAACTCAGTGACTAAAATACAGATGCCTTCAACCCTCTAAGCATGCACATTTATAAAAAACTGAAAATTGGACACTTTACTTCAATGTATACTTAGAATCATAGAACTATAGATTATCCTGAGTTGGAAGGGACCCAGGAGGATCACGGAGTCCAACCCCTGGCTCCACACACCGCCCAAAATTCGAAACCTTTCTCTGAGAGCACTGTCCAAATGTTTCTCAAATTGTAGCAGCTCATTCCCACTGCCGTGGGCAGCCTGTTCCATGCCCACTGATGCCTGGTGAAGAACCTTTTCCTAACCCCAGTGTGACCCTCCCCTGACACAGCTCCATGTGATTTCCTCAGGTCCTGTCACTGTCACAGAGTGCAGAGCTCAGCACTGCTCCTCCATTCCCTGTGAGGAGATGTATGCTGCCGTGAGGCCTCTCCTCAGCTCCTCTGCTTTGGGTTGAGCAAATCAAGGGACCTCTGCTCCTCACACACCTTGCCCTTCACACGCTTCACCATTGTTGCAGCCTTTCTTTGGACACTCCCTAATTCTTAGGGCCACCTGGCTGAAATTTTTAAAGGTTTCTTATACTAGGATTAAGGGTAAAGTGCTCTAAAACCAACATCATAAACTATTCCAGACATGAGGGTATGTTCTGATGGGTTTCGCTGTGCATCCTCATCTTTGCTTTGTATAAGGTACACAGTGTAGTAACTGGTGGCAAAGAGGTTGTCATGGCCTAGAGGAGGAATAAGAAAGAAGAGCATGAAAATTCCTTGCAAGATGATCCTGAATAGCAGCTGAAGGGTAGCTCTTTTTTAAAAAGCCAAAATAACAAAGTATGATGCACTTTGAAAGCACTAAAGCCTGAGTTTGCCAAAAAGCTGCAAAGCTGATAAATAAAGCAGTAAAAATACTAACTGGATACTGAAGTCGATTCTAAATTTTGTTACTTCAAGTGACTATAAATTTAAGGAGATAAACACAAGAGTATTCAGTGAAAAAAATGAAAATCTTTCTCTGCAAAAGCACAGCTGGAGGGCAGGGCACAATGTTATTTGAGGCACAAGTACAATAAATCCCTAGGAGTTTGACTTCCAGGATATACTCAAGTTGGGAAATATATGAGTGCCCCTGAGAGTATAAAGTTTAGGGTCACAGAGAGTTTTCTTGCAAAATTTTGTGACTGCGGACAAGAATCTGTCAGAGTACTTCAAGTTGTTGCCTGCTTTCAGTAAACTGTGGTGATTACACTTGATATCTTATGCTGGAAATAGTGGTTTTTATCCATGTTTTTCACAATGCTTTGAAACAGTGAGATTGTTAACAAGTGCTATAATATATTTTTGGTACTGTGTGATTTGGTCACATGGAAAGTATTGGAAAATTTACTACTTCCTTTGCTCCAAAATTGGCCCTCTTATTAAACTAAAAGCAATAGAACTTCAAATGCCTCTTGCAATCTTCTTCATGAAAAAAATATGCAATGAATTGTCCTCTCAAACAAGGTCCACTCATTTTCATCCCTAAGTAGGCTACTGATGTCAGCTGTACCCTGTGTCCTATTTTGCCAAACAGGTTATATCAGAAGATGAAGCAAAAGCAGTTGATCTAAAGATAAATATGATTATTGCTAGCTATTTCACTACTCAAGGTCTGTTAAATTGCTTTCTTGTGTTGTGTGAGTCAGTTCTGTTAGCAAAATACACCAAATGTAGGATTCATATGATTTTCCTGCTTGTTGTATGGGCAGTTAGACTAATGTAGAGAAACTAATACTTCTTGGGAGTACACTACTGAAACTACTGTGTAGATCTATGCAGGTGTACGCCAGCTGAAGCTCCTCACATACATAGGCAATGTTTTCTTACACATGTATGTCACGTATCTGCTACACCCCTTAACCTGATCAAAACCCAAGCAAAATGATTTTACATTTTAAAGCATTTTTTTCTATAGGGGAAGGGAGATACATACAGTGAAAAAGAAAGTCTTGTGTGGAAGTAAAATAGGTGGTAAAAATAAATTCTTCTTAGATATCTCAAATTTGTAATCAAACGTACATTGTACTGACTATTCACAGAGTTGTCTTTCATGTTATTTTAAATATCTGAGCCTGCTTGCTGGAGAGTGACACTGTTAAATGTCAGATACAGAGCACAGACTGAGCCAATAACCTCTGCCTTAGCTTCTTAGCTTGAGCTATAGCTGAAATTGCAGGTGGGAGGAGAGGACTACAACATGTCAGCAGCAGGAGCCCATAGGCTCCAGTGCTTTCTTCTTCTGGTGGGGTCTGCATCAGCATACAGTGTACGCATCTCTTTCCATTGCGTATGTACACAAAACTTTGTGCAGCTCACCTTGCCCACGGCTGTGTTTCTTGTTTTCATCACCAGCATATTCCTAGAGGGAATATGCATAGCTGCTTTCAGGATTGAGAGTGCTGAGGCTTTGCGTCATAGAGATACTCTGTGTGTTTATAAAAGTCTTTATTATTACTTCTGAAGGTAATTTCTAACAAAACAACCCATTCTACAGTGTATAATCAGCAGCAAAACATTTTTCTTTGTGTTTTTATGTACGTGAGCAAATTCTGCCTGAGGCTGCCACTTGAGAGCTAGTACAAACATGTTTTTCCAAGTATTAGATATCCAAATAAATCAGGAAAGGAAAGCTACAGTATTATGATCCTGCTTCTCTTTGTAATGACTAGCAGAACTTGATAATGTTTTCATGTAGGAAAGTTCTCCCTTCAGAAACAGCATTAACGTTTAAGTTGTTTCTGTTCTCTATTCTATTTCCCTTCATTCTCAGGGACTAGAGCTGCTGCTCCTTGTGGACAGGCATGCTCAGGAGAGTCCCTTTCACTGCTGCTGAGGACAGCTTAAGCTCAGCCTCCCTGGCTTTGCACTGGGGTGCATTCAGGATGCTCTCATGAGCATGGTTCACCTGGGATGCAGTAACATCCTAAACCTTTTTTTTCCATGAGAGTACATTTCTCTCAAGCCTGGATGCTGTGTTCATGAAGGGAAGAACAAAGTTCAGCCCTTAGGAGCTCTTCAGAAATTGTCTACCCTTAAGCAACCTATCCTATGTAGTGCTGCACTTTGTCACATTATGCCTTCCTCCCGAGGAGGAAATCTGACAAATTAGAAACTACTGATCCCCTGAAATCATTGATAGACTTGCTGCTTTCCTTGCAGGATCTGGCACGATTATTGAAGCCTTCTCCTTATCGACTGTGTTCAGTTTTGTTGTATTATATAACACCACTGCTCTAGCATCTCCTCAGTAATGTTGTTTCTATCTCTTGATTTGCATACTCATTTTAACACTCCAAGTAGGTCGCTTTAAAGAGGATACTCTCTCCACCACAAATGTCATCTCCCTGTCCTTTTGTAATCTGCACACCTAATGAAGCCTTTAGATGTATGAAATGAGAAGTGTGCATGGGCTTTGTCCATCTTGGCTGTCTGTATTAAAATGCTTGATCTAAGAGCTCTAAAAGAAATAAAACGCTTTTCAGTTTCATTTGTACTAAGCTACAGGGTGCTACAACAAAAGATTAATGTATGTAGCTGGCGTACTGACAGCCTGAAAAGGGTCACTGCTGCCCTCTTGTTCCAGACAGATTCCATTCCTCAGAGAAAGGCTGCACTCCTTAGGCCTAATGACAGGTTGATGTAGAATTTATTTTCTTGGCAGAAATAGTGATTTGGATGTAAACTTGCATGTATTGTACAGCAAATCTTTTGTTTCTTTTCCATTTTCTTCAGTTCTAAAAGTTAAATGTATTCTGTTGGGAATATTAAACTGTTCTCGTACATTCTAGAAATAGAAACTGTTGTAAGACTAATAGGTAACAATACATTTCTTTTCTCTGTTGAAATGAACTTACTTCATTCAACCCATGATGGAAAGGCTGTTCTACTGATTCTCAGAAGAAGCATTTCATTTATTGCATGCTAACTCTGTTATAGGACATGAAAATCCTGAGCTGCTTTTGTGGGTTAGCTTGGGCTAAACTCTCTTGGAGTACTTTCACAGTTCTTCTCTACCTTGAAAAAAATTCTCAGATGTATTTTCACAACCTTTTCCGCATGCATACAATCTGTCCAAACATATTGCTGATAGAAGTTACACTCTGTGTTCATATTTTAATCTTCTTTCTGTTACTGTTTACAGGTACCAGCACAGCTACTATTGGATCTTCTTCTATTTGTAGCCAAAACTGTCATTGAAAGCATATGGTGGTGTTTTATGGGATGAGCTGGCAAAATCATTGTTATTCATATCTAAAACAAATATTCCAGGAAATTCAAAACAACTTACTTCAAATCACCATAGTAATTAAATCTCTCTAACATTAGTTAAAGCCTGAATATAGAATTCAGAAAAAAAAAAAAAAAAAAATCCAGAAAAGAAAAACTGCTATAAATTTCTATTTCGTTACCAACCTCTTAAAAACAGCTCATGTGCTGATTATAAGTTGCTTCTTCAGAAATAAGATGTTCATCTCTTATATCTGGTCATTCCTTCTCCAGCTGTTTCCAATCCTTCTGAAATGCTAGATGCTCTTGATCCAGTAGAAGAGAAACTTCGAACTCAAATTGATGAAGAGAAAAAAAGGTATAACTTGCTCCAAAGGATAAACTATATTGTATTACAATTCTACACACAGTTAACATCAGGGTTTCTCTGACATTTTAAAAAATGTCAGCCTTGTGGTTTGCTGATAGTTTTAAAATTTGTGTGTAAGCTGTTGGTTTGTCTGTAAGATGCCACAGTAAGCAAATGGTGAAAACCTATGCTAGGGCCAGTGGTCAAGAATAAATAAAAACTTAATATCCCCCTTGAGGATTAGCATCAGAAATTCGTTCTTTGAATCCAAATGTACCATGTACCTTCTTTGTTGATTCATGAATGTCATGCCTTCCTCGACCTATGGAAAACTTTTAGGCTATGTAGGACTGACTAGTTGTAAATAATATGTAGAATATGCACTGGTTAGTCAATCTTTCTGCTTGCTGTATTGTAGCTTTGGCCCAGAAGACAGAAGAAAATAGATGCAAGGATATCACATCTATGTAATTTTGTAGACATTTGTATTATATGTAGCCTATGAGGTAATTTCTGACTGTTTCAAACTTCAGTAATTTCTGACTACATATTAGCTTTCATTTGGAAGGGCAATCAATGCGTATCTTGACATTATCAAACCTGTATTAAAATCAATGTTGGCTGCACTTTAATTTCACTATTATTTTAGTAAAAATTTAGTTTTCCAGGATAGGACTCTAATCTCTAGTGAAGCTATCATAAAACATGAGAGATCTCTTCTCACCACCACTCTGCCCATCCTCACCACTTCATCTTTGATTGTTAAATATTCTTTTTATTTTAAATCTGTAGCTATTCTAGGTAGAATTAAACTTTATTCAGAGACATGTTGTAAGATCTTTACTACTCTTTCTTCTTTTCACATTAGTTATAAAACAATGTTCAATCGCTTGAAAGGGCTGAAGGTAGAGATTGAACACCTGCAGCTTCTCATGGAAAAAGCCAAGATGAAGCTACAAAAAGACTTTGAAGCCTGGTGGACTGAAGAGGGAACAAATCTACAGGTATACAATTACAGTGTATTTCTTCCATTTTAATGTAAATTTAAAATCTTCAATAAGTTCATAAAATTAATAAATATATTAATATTAATAATAAATATGTTAATATTAATAATAAGTATAAAATTTCATAAAAATAATTTCATTAATTGACAAGATAGAAAGGAGTACGAAGGAAGGGATTTGAGTCCTAATTCACCACTGCTCGTTCCAATGTAAATCAGACAAAGCTAATGTGAATTATGCTCTATGAAGCTAATACAAACAAAGCGAAACCCTTGCTTTCTGCTTTATTTTCTGTTTTGACTTCCTCCCACACAAGTTGAAGAAAAGCCAAGAACAGTCCCAAAAATTCCAAAGACTCTGATGGAACATAAAATGAATAGAGGCAACTGGAAAAAAATAATCTTTCTCACTGCTTACTAAACTATGATTTCATCAGTTTTATGACGTGTATGGCAGTCAAAGCTGTAATATGGACAAAACCCAACAAATGTAATTTGTTTTTTAGCAATGTTTCAAAGTCTCCTGTAATTTTTCAGCTTTCTTAAGCTCCCAAAGGCTCACTAACTCTCACCACAGTGCATGTGTCCCCTTGCTCTCCAGCTGAGTCCAACCACTACCATCCTTGTCTGTTTAAGAACTCACTGGAAACAAAGTGTTCTATTGTAAACACCTTTGTAAAAATGATTGAAAGAGATGTGACTTTAAGCAAATTATGTGAAGTTCATCAGGCAGTGAGACAGCTACATGGTTTCACAAACACAGAGTACGGTACAAAAGGTCTGGAAGGGAAACAACTGAAATAACATAGCTTTCTTATGAGCTCCCTTTTTGACTTTTTTTTTTTTTAATGACTTCCAAGCAGTGACATGGCATCTTATAGCACAGGACAGCTGTGAGATGCCTATCAGCCTAGTGGAAAAGACTGCTAAGTGCAGTCTGTACATATTACTTGTTATTAACTAGAAGATAAGCTTTAGTCTGTGGAGAAAATTTGTTATAAAAGAGACAGAAGATTTTAGACAGTATTTTGTTTAATTCCTGTGAGTATAAATTTAAAACATATTTTAAAGAAAATAGTCTAAAATAAATCAGATATTTAATATGAGGAGCTTACGTATTCATAAAATACCATGAAAATAGCTTAAATTCAAGTTATTGTTATAAAATATTTTTTCAAATTAAAGTCCCTAGCCTAAGGCAAAGATGATAATGTTTTACTTAACATCCTGTCTAAAAATTTAGACTTTTAAAACACTACAAACAATAATCTTGAATCCACTGCAGCACAATTTTTTTTCTGTCCCTTAAAAGAGAGGTCCAGGATTCAGTCTCTCATGATTCACCAGTAGAAGATTAAAGAACTGGGGAAAAAATAGAAAGGGATTGATATCTTGGATCTTGACCTATCTATACATCTGAGCTCCCTAAGAGACTCAAATAGTGAAACATGCTGTTACATACTAAAGCCCTGTAACATGAGCTTAAGTATCTTTGACTCAATCCTGAACACTTTTCACATTGTTCAGAAGTGTTTGTGTAAGTGAAGAAAATACTGTAAATTTGATTGTTTTTTGAATGAGTCACTGACCTACCTCATTATAGCTGAGACCTGTAGACCAATATTAAATGCTCTAAAAAAATCCCATCCTACTACATAGTTTTGTTTTTCAATCTAGACCCAGCAAGAAAAGACAGAGTTGGTTAGCTCACCGAATAGCACGACGATTTATCCCCAGTTCATCAAATCTTCACAACATCTATCAGCTAACAGGTAAATTGATCATTTTTCTCTTCCTTACTTAGTTGTAAGAAAATGTAAGATTTTTAGAGCTGTAGAACACCAGAAAGTTTTGTAAATATCACACTCAAAAACTGCATTTCTAGTAACAAGAAAAATGACTGCGTAGAAAACAAACTCTTATAATTCTGTTGTTTGGTCCTATTGAAGGTATTTTACTGTCCTTTTGGCTTGCTAGTCTTTGTACCCTGCAAACCTATCACTAGGAACCCCATGACCAATAGCTATGAGAAGCAAGCCTGTTATCACCCAATTTTGCTATGCAAGGATATCATATCTCCTTTGGAATGAATTCAGGAGGCTGCAAATCAAAACAGATTTTAAAATGATTGAACGTATAGCCTAGATTTCCTGTAGAAAAAAAAACCTGATGCTACACTCTTGCAGCATATTATTCCACAAAGATACTGTATGTGATATGGTATGGCATTGATGCAACCTCTACATTACAACAAAGTAATGATCTGAGTTATTTCACTATCAGTCACTTCTAATTTCAAAATTTCTAATTCAGATTTGAAGTAACAGGTATTTCATGGCCTTCAAGTAAAGTAGAGTGTAAGAAAATGTATACCACCAGAATGTGAATGTTTCTGTATTCATTGTCAATAAATGGAGATGTTCTCTCTCCATCCTCCTCCCTTTCTTCCCTTCTCATTATACAGTTAATTTTTCTCCAATGAGTATCTCGGTGTATGTTTTTATAACAGTAGTCAGCTTAAATGATGTTTTCTGCTTTGCAGTAAAACATATCCTACATGTCATTAAATAATGGATTTGCTTAAAAAAGTAAAAAAAAAATCTAATTTTCAGTAGTAAACTCTTGTGTATCTACAGTAAATGCTCCACAATGAGTGCAAAGAGGGAAAGAAACACGTAATCCCCGTAACGGTGTCTAAGAAGGCGTTTTCAGACTGACGAAAACCAACAGTAGTCTCTACTTTTCTCCAGTTCTCATCCCTACTCTAAAGTAGTAGGTAGTAGTAGGTAGTAGTAGTAGTAGTAGTGTACTCTAAAGACTTAGGCACTGTTCACCTTGCAGATAGTTGACATTATTTAAGACCTAGTTTGAGATGTTCATTCCTGGCTTTAGGCTCAATGTTACCAGTCCCACAGAAAATCTGGCAGCACAGAATGCAGAAGCATTTTCAGTCTAGCTCAACACAAAGCCAGCCAACTTAGCTCAAACAGTCCATGACTGTTCATTGGAAATACTCTTTTTAACCTTGTACTGAACTAAGCTAAGGACCACTTGTGCAACCTCTTTGCCTCGTTGTTTGTATGAACTCTTCTCATTAGTGTATGGTGATATCTTCTGCACTTTAAACTAGAGCTAAAAGTAGCATACAATAAGGCCTGAGAAGTTTTTCAATGCAATGGGAGACCACCCTCCACAGGTAGTAGTTTCCCCTTCCTACATCCCTGCTCCTTCTCAGAAGCAAATTTGCATATTTTGGTTCCTCTATAATTTTCTTTTAAATTTTTCCTTCAAATACCTTAACAGCATGTACCAGGGAACAGGTCTCAGGAAATATTTAGTATTTGCAATAGAACATGGGAAGGTATTTGATCACTGTAAGTTGCTGAGTTTATTTTGGTGGCTTGTGCTGCCCTATGTGGTCTCTCAGAAAAACTAGTATGGTTTTTATAATGTGGAGTTCCTCTGTGTGTAATTAATGGACATTTTGACTGAGACTAACTGACTGATCCTTTCATAGGTATCACAGACCCAGGGCATTCATATTTTCAAACTTGAATTATAGAACAAATCAGAAGTATACAGTTTTGTTTTCTCATATTTGCTACATATCATTATTCTTGCAATGGTTGCTTGAAGTTAACTGTTCTTTCCTCCACATAGCTTCAGAGAGCTGATCTTGTATTAGCTGTTCAAACATATTTTACGCAGGTACATGATGTGTATGGAATTGGAAACACTCTTTCTGCTTTTTGTGAGGAAGAGCTGCAGACTTAACATCCCACTATGCATTAAATTTTACTTTTCCTCCTACCTGAGGCAATAACATTTTAAAGTAGAAGTTTCCAATTTCACAGTGTTAAAGAATATAAAACAATAAAATCTTTATTCTCAAGAATTTATTTGACCTCAGTTGATGTAGGAACATTACATACCTGTTCCCATGACTGTGTAGGATGAGTCTAGTCTAAAATTTCTCCTCTCTTTTGCATGGTCCCAAGAAACAAATGGCTCTTTGTTTCTAATTCAACTGTGTTCACCTAGCAGAACAGTTATATGATAACAAAAGCGGAAGCTCTCAAATTATATGGAACATAATGTAGTATAAATAAAACATATTTTCAGGAAGGAATTTTGTTCACAGGTATATTCAATAGATTAAAGGTCTAAAACTTAAGGAGCTTCATGTCAGAAATCTAGGACTTCTGTTGACAGAATAACTATGCAGTAAAACTATTCAGAAAAAATCTTTAGCGTGAATTGATATAAATTCAGACTTCAGGATTAAAAACAATACTTGTAAATTGTCTGTGTCAGTGCCTCAAGGATACAAGCACACTCCATAATCTTTCTTGAGATTTATATGTCTGTTCAAACAAAATGTTTTGATCACCTTCTAGTGAATAATTTATGTGAATTATTACTGTTTGACACACCGTAGTTATATTACTAAAGATAATTAAACTTTGGGAAGAGAATGTGATAGCCTCAAATTAAATTTTATATTAAATGAATTTATAGCTAAAATAACAGTGAAAGGAAACTAGGAATCCTTGTGAGATTTAGGAAGGATAAACATGTATAAAAGGCACTAATTGCATGGCCAAACAACTTTTTTGAATGGAAAAAAAAAGTTTGTTAAATGTCAAATGAGTCTACGTCATAAAGGAGTTAAATAGTGAGCATTTCTGAATTAGTTCTGAATAAGCTGTGAAAGGAATTGGCTTGATACTACTGCAACCAGAGTAAGAAGCAAAACTTGACTGAGTTCAGAGAGCTGAGGTGTGACATAAGGATTATCAGTGCATAAGAAAGGTAATTTATTGAACAAGTTAATCTTTTTACTGAAATACACTTAAGTAGCTGAAATCAGTGGTTTGCATATTGCAAAGGCTAACAGACTCATTTTCATTGACCCGTTGAATAGATTTAAAGGGTTTCGCAGATATAATTATGTTTTCATTATCTTTCACGTGAAGATTGTAGAAATATTAAATCTCATCTGTTCTGAGCATATTACTTAAAACAAAAAACAACTGTGCAAAATGGATAAAGAATGGTCCACCTCTACATTCCACTGTATAATCTAATCACCAATCCCAGAGTCACAGTACTAAGAGAAAGAATGAGGAATGTAAGATAATCATCAAAACATTGTGTTTTTCAAAATGTATGCCTAATATAATCCCTCAAACTTGAAAAGAAGTGCCCTACTCTCCACAGCAAAGCTGTGGATTGAACTGCAAATCATATGTATGTTTATGCCTCCCACTGGGCGCCTGTCGAGTCTGAAAAAAAGTGTCATTCTTCTCACATGTTGGCTTTCATTTAGGATGTTTATCAGATTCTTGCCTGTTCAAGTTACTTCACAGAGTCACAGAATCAGAGAATCACAGAATCACAGAATGGCCCTGGTTGGAAGGGACCTCAAGCATCATGAATCTCCAACCCCTCTGCCTCAGGCAGGACCACCAAACTCCACATTTAATACTAGACCAGGCTGCCCAGTGCCCCATCCAACCAACTTTTCTCATTGAAAGTTCAATTTCATTAATGTTGAATTGTTCTTATATCTCCAGTGAATAAAACAAATGTTGGATGCTTACTGAAATCTAAAAATTTTGGATTTTTTCCTTCTGTCAGAAGAAATCCATTCCCTTGTAGTTTACTTGTTTCTTTCCTAACCTCAGTCACTCCCTCTTAATAGATTTCATTTGTCCTGTTCCAGCAAACCACACAGCATGTTCAATATCAGACTCTATGTCCTCAGCTTCTTTGAAATCACTTTAGTTTCCTTAGGTTTTCAGACACCTCTTCAGATTCTATGAAGATTTTTAGCATCAGTTGTTTTAGTATTGATTGCCTTGGATTACAAAATTTATTTCCTGTACTAGGGCTATGTGAAACAAGAGAAACATTTACATTTTTTGCAACGTTCTCTGTCTTGTTTTTTATTTCTGCCAATTTTCTGCAGTGTTACATGATGATAAAATATAATCTGAGAATAACATGTCTGATTAATGATATTTCAAAGCTTTACAAATGTTCGTAACAATTTGACTTGAACAATTTATCTAGGAATTTGCAAGTGAAGCCAAATTTATTTTGCAACTAAACACAAAAATATTCAGATTTTAAGCAGCTTGAATCTTTCTGAATGTATTTTGTCTGCCTTTAAATGGAACATCTGTTCCTTCTACTTTTAAGGTTCAGATGCCTGGAGAACTGAAGCAAATTTGTTTTTAACAATGTTGAGGTTGCATGCCTTTGGATGTTACATACATTCTCCACTTTTTTTTCAGTGCCACACTTACAAATCAAACATTCATGCAACAACACTCATCATCTTTCCAGATTCTCCACTTTAAGGGCTAGATGGAGCTGATCAGCTCTTGGGTTTTCACAGCAAGGGAGACAATGCAACAACAGTGTGTACATCTCTCAAGCTGCTGCCCCATGCCTGACCCAGACATATGCTCCACAACAGATGGCTCAAAAAGAAAAAGCAAGTCACCCACTGGGTAAAAACTCTTGCTACTAACTTCAAGAAAGAAATGATAAATCTAAGGCTATTTGTAATTGCCAGAAAAAAAGCAAGAATTTTACAGAAACTGTCAGGAAATTGAATTTGCCTTCTTCGATTCAACTCAAGAAAAATCATTGGATAGATTCAGACCGAAAATTGAAATTACATGTTATCTAAAGAACCTGAATGGTCTTAGATCTTAGTTGCTGAATAGAGAGACTGGACTTCTGTAAGTCATACATCTGTCTAAATCCAAAAGTGTAAGCCAAGAGTGCCAACTAACATATTACAAAAATATTGATTAGATGGCACCTCTAGAGATATCTAGATGAACCTCTTGCTCGAAGAAGGACTATTATCACACTAAATCATGTCACCTATCTTTTTGTCTCGCTTTGTCAAGCACCTGGACTCAGGAAGAATGCTTCTAAAAGTTGAGTCATCACTCTTTAAAGATTTTCTTAGCATCCTTAGTTTCATCTCTTTGCTAGTGAAAAGTATTTTCTCACTTCAAGCACTGTGTTCAGTTTTGGGCCCTTCACTACAAGAAAGACATTGAGACCCTGGATTGTGTTCAGAGAAAGGCAGTGAAGCTATGAGGGATCTGGAGCACAAGTCTTATGGTGAGCAGATGAGGGAACTGGGATTATTTAATCTGGGGAAGAGGAAGTTCAGGGGTGACCTTATTTCTCCCTACAACTACCTGAAGGGAGGTTGTGGTAAAGTGGGGGTTGGCCTCTTCTCCTATGTAACTGGTGATAGGACTAAAGGGAATGGTCTCAAGTTGCACCAGGGGAGATTCAGGTCAGACTTCAGGAAACATTTCTCCAAGAGAAGTGTGGTCAGACACTGAAATGGACTGTCCACAGAGGTGGTGGAGTCACCATCCCCAGAGGTGTTCAAGAAATGTTTGGATGTTGTACTGAGGGACATGATTTAGTGGGAAATAGTGGTGATAGCTGGACGTTTGGATTGGATGATCATAGGGGTCTTTTCCAACCTTGATGATTCTGTGATTCTATGATTCTAAGAAAAAGCTAGAAAAGTAGTTTTCCAGCAAGGGCATCAACACTTAATTCTCCTGAGATACCAAGACCTTCAGGCTTAACACACAGAGTGGGGGATCATTGCCCCCATTCCCCACCACTACATAATAGCTTTCCATTAAATGTGAAGCAGTATTAGCAAAATTTCCCCTTTTCTCATCACTGGAAAAGCACCTAAAACTCAAGTTAAACAGAAGGGTCCTGGATTCTGGAAACAGACTAAGAGAGATATGGACACCATAAATGTTATAGAATCTGAAAGTACTAACTGCGCAAGAAAATTACATTCATTCATCCCTTTTTGATGCAACATATCTTCCAATACTATGGAAAAATAACCATAGCTTCAACACAAAGGATTCAGGTTACCTCCATAATGACCATCCCTCTAATTGAGGAATTCTAATGATTTCTGAGGTATGTAAGTAAGACTTAGTGTTTCTACCAAGATGAAAGACTCATTTGTTAGATTAGTACTCTAATTGTTAGCCACTTTTATGGAAGTAACACCTCGAGTCATTACAAAGCTCTCACTTGCAAACAAGCATGTCTGGCTGTAATGTTTTGCAGACAGAGTAGCAGTTTAAGGTCCTGTTTTATTACTGAACACAGTCATAATTTTCTGGTTTGGGGTTTCACCTCACTCAATCTAAGTTGGTTTGTTTTAAATATCACCTTCTCAAGGTTCTCAGTTCTCTCAGATCACTTTAAAGCCAATTTTGGTCTATTGCCCGAGATCCAGGAGACCACTTGAAAATGAGAAGTCAATTCCTTAAAATCACACCTTAAGTGGTCTGAATTTGTGTACTTTTTAAAAGCAGAGTTAAACAATTTTGGAGAGTAGTTTTCATTGAAATACAGTGAGAAGCACGATTTAAAATATCAACTACTGCTCATAAAAATTATTTCTATCAGCTGACTCACAGTGTTTATAAATGTACACATTCTGATTGCGGCAAGTAAAAAGCAAAAAATCTTATGGCAATGACAAACAATCCCATTATGTCACAGTACCTTACATTTGTTGCAGGTTAAGAATACAATCATGAATGCCTATTATGATTCAGTTGATGTGATTTATTAAAACACAGTTATATGACTTGGATAGCCTGGTATCTCAGGGCACAGACACAGAGTTCTTTTAGAAAATGGAATTTAAGCTCCTAGATCACTTCTTTTTTAATAACTGCCAAATCAATGGCATTTTGGGGGGGAAATGCTAAAGCAGAACTTCAATCTAGAGCTCCCAGATATTGTTAAACCACGTAGTAGGTAGTATCATCACACATTCTCTATTGTTCTTGTAATACATATCCATAATAAAGTATGGAGCATTATTACCATTAAGGAAGCAATATCTTTTGCAAAAAAAATGAACCTGGAACAGCATAATACACTGACATTTTAGTGATAAATTTCTTTCTTTTTTCAAGTTCTCTGTCAGAAATATCGTATCATCCTCCCGCAATGAAGCATTGCGGAGTTGGAAAAGCAAGAACTTGCCGATTCTGCCATCTAGTGGAAAAATCTTAAAACTGAGTAATTCCATCTTTCAACGTCAATCAAGAATGGTATCAGATACAGCAACGTACACAAAAACCTAGGGAGAGAGAGAGCGGTGTCTGTCATCCCCTGGCAGAAATCTCCTTTCCTCATTGTGGGTCTCTTTGATAATTATATCTGTGGACAAAGGAATGCACAACATCCATTTGCATGGCTCTCATCAAAACACATTCCAAAGACTTCACTGGATTTTACTCAATCTCCAACTGTTTCCAGTAATAATTTTGCCCAACTAAAGAAATAACGAAAAATTTGCTAAAGCCTCACTTGGATAATTGTCAGTTTGGGAACTAAATATATCTCTACAAACTCTTCATGAGGCTTGTCAAAGCGCTTTACAAGCCCTGCTTAGAAGGCAAATCCTAAAAGCATAACCTTTATGAGCTTCCTTGTTCATTCCTGAGTAGCCACATTCACTACATAAGCGGGATCATCACATGGCTTCAACTGAAAACACTCTTTCTTCCCATAATCAACAAGTGCTTTATATATATGTGCATATATATATATATATATATATTTTTTTTTTTTTAAATAACTTCTTTGTACTTAGCATGTACTAACATTCCCTCTACAAGGATTATATCCTTGCCCTCATTTCTTCTCCCATTCCAGTTTTTCAGAGACCACAAGAACCAATTCCAATGCAGATTCATCTGGGAAAAACAATTCAATCGTTTTTGATAACCCAACTACAAAAATAAGGTAAGAAGCCTACCTAGACTAATGAGAGGAAAACACAAGCCAGTAATATAACACCTAGATAACCCTCTATTGCTATCATTATAAACAGGTTTTTTTAAATAAAAGAGAGAAAAAGACAGAAAGACAGAAAGAGGGGAAGGGGAGAGAAAGGGAGGGAAAGAATAGCAGGTTTTACTCAAAATTCCTCAACAACATCACAAGCTTTTTGAGGAGGTGGCCTCAGGCTTTCTTCCACATGAGTTCATGATTCCTCATGACTGTTTCTGTTTCTGCAAAAGAAAGAGACTCTGAAACTATAAATAAAATAATTTGAAAGAGAGATCTGAGTGGGTAACTATCACAGACTGCAAGTTCTGGGTAGAGATTTTTTACTGTTGTGATTTTGACCTCATGACATTGACATAAAATTTTAGACAAGGTTCCTTGTGACACCATGAAATATTTTCAGTTTCCCTCCCACAAATTATTAGAGTAAAATAAAATGACAGCAGCAGTCAGAGTTTGTCAGGCTTAGCAAATGTTATATTCCATGTTTTTTCAAATGAGGTACTACCTTGTGAAAATTAGCTTAGCAGGTTAGCAGAAAGTACTGTTTTGTGTTGTGTTTTTTGATGGCTTCTCATTTTTTCCATATGTTTTCATTTCCTCATCATTTTCTCCCACCAAAATGTCATGCCTTGGCAGCATACTCCCAGAGGTTATATTCTCATTGTGCTCAGTACTTCTGGTATTAGGAAAATATGGTTAAGCTACTGTTTTTCAAGATGCAAAAGTTAGAACAAACTGCAAGTTTTTTTCTCTCATCTTCCAAAATAAAACATATATAAAACAGCAAATATATATATATAAAGTATTTTTAATTTTTTTTATATTACTGTTAATCACATGAAGATCAACAAGAATAAATCTTTGATGGTATTTTGAGTTCTCCTTGTAAGTTACATATGAAATATTTTATTGAGTTCATATAGTAGTTTCTATAATTTTTTCCCATTATTATTCACTAATTTTGCAACAAAGGATTTAATTAGTAGTCCAACAAAGAAAAGGATGTGAGACTTGTTTTATGGTAGGCACAATTACTTTTTGCTGCAGCAGATGGTAAAGAACAGCAGAAACAACAGTAATGACAAAGGTAGAGTATGTGAAAATAGTTTTTCTCCCTTCATTACCACTTGTGCTTCCATATTGTAATTTTTATCACTCTGTTTCTGATTTTTACATTAATGCTTAATCTTTACAGAAGACTAACAACACAGAGACAAATCCTTAGCTGATTAGAATAACTTTCTTGTACTACATCGGTATATACCACTGATGTGTCTACCAAAAAGCAAATGTGAATTAAGGACTTAACTGTGTAGAAACATATCTCAACCTGCACAGGAGACTCACCAGCACAAAATAGTTGCCTCTGTCAGCAGATTTCATGAATATCATGTGACTGTTTTCTTCTGTGTTCAAATGAGATCTTAATTCTCTTACAGTAGGCAAAAATACCAATGATCTGTTCAAATAAATAGCTGTTGCTTTTTGAGTGTTTTTTTTTTTTTCCCAAAAGCAAACAGGCACTTGGCATGGTCATTTCCATAATTTCTTTAATATAGTCGCCACACAGAGCTTTTCCAATTGGTGGTAAGCCTTTGTTTGAGCAGTAAAATATTTTTAACCCTTTGAGGAAGGTTTTATAACTATTCAGCTCATAGTTCCACCAAACTAAAAAGCTACTATTGGCTATTCTTAGGAGACTACATTACGATGTCCTCAGCTTAATTCTACTCCAAATAGTGCAATTTTTAACAATCTGGAGAACAAAGAACAAAGCCCTCCATTTTAAGGAGTGAGGAGATAAAGCAACAGAAAAATGACTTTATTCAGTTTGGTCCACAAATATGCTTTCTCATTTCAGGACCCCACCAAGTTCAAGTACATCTATTCCTCTGACTGGAGACAGCCAGACTGATGCTGACATCCTAGCTTTCATTAAAGCAAGACAGAACATTCTACAAAAGAAAGGTAAATCCTAAAAAAAAAAAAGAAAAAAAGAAAAAAAGGAAAAAATCTCCAGTATCTTAAGGCCTAAATAGCTTTAGTCTGCACTTACACAGTGACACAAGTGAGAACTAATGCTAGCAAAATTTGTATGACATTATGTTTTCAGCCATTCTAAGCACTTGAAGTTCTTCACAAGTATTTATTTTAGTATCTTAATCCTCCAATATAGAACTATGTAGGCTGTCTTTTTTTCCCAACCACCATCATGTATGTTTATGCAATCAGCACAATTTATTAATTTATATTTAAAAAAAAAAAAAGCATTTGAACATGATTTCTCAGTAATTTAAATACTTCTCAAATTTTTGTTTGCTATCTGGCCTAGTTTTCAACTGGTACAAATTTAATTGTAATAATTACCACCAAATAAAGATTATGCAAATAATGACATTTCAGCCTTCCTCATCAAGTAAACTGGCTGCTGTATCTAATAGAATATGCCTTTAGTAGGCATTTCATTATATCAAGGGCTAATAAAATTTTCTATGGGTATTTGTCAACAAATCAGTTACTGAGAGCAATCATAGGTAGGCAATAAAGTTATTTCATTCTACCGAGTAGATAAGTAAATTTGGCAGGAAGCAGAAAGCACTAATCACACAACAGTGGCATTGCAAAGTCGCCTAGGAGTAACTCAGTAACTCATGATAAAGAAAAACAACCTGTGAGGTTTTTTTCT